>NC_133618.1:436207721-436557721 GCF_048593235.1 Sminthopsis crassicaudata | reverse complement strand
GCCGGTGCTCTTTCCACTGAGCACTCAGCTTGGCAGCAGAAAGAAGGTGGAGAGTGGAGAATGAATCCTGACCTTGTCGCCTTTTCCTGGGTGACTGGCTCCAAATCAATCAATTGATGATATGCTTAACAGATCTCTGTTGTTGTTGTTATTGTTTTTAAGTTTTAATCTTTTTGATTTGGAATCAGAAGGCAGGTGGGCATCCCAGTCCTGTTGTGTGACTTTAGACAAGTCACATGAATTCTCTGTATCTTAGTTTCCTCCTCTGTAAAATGAGAGTTGGATTAGCTGAGGTTTCTTTCAGCTCTTGCTCCTATAATTCTGAAGTCTGCCATAGTGGAATACGGCTGGGCTGCCAACTTGCTTGAAATTTTATTCCTAGTCTTCAAGACCATGAGGAATATGAGTAAGTTTGGTCACAGCATGGGTCAGTCACTCAGTCAGTCCTCACACGTTTATTAATGTTCCAGGCCATGGATAGCTAGGTGCAGGGGATAGAATACTGGGTCTGGAGTCAGGAAAACTAAATTCCAGCCCAGCTTCAGATATTTACTAGCTATATAACCTTAGGCAAGTCTTGTAACCTTGCTTGCCTCAGTTTCCTTATCTGTAAAATTAGCTGGAGAAGGAAATGGCAAACTACTGCAGTATCTTTGCCAAGAAAACCCCAAATAGGGTCAGTAAAGATCAGATGTGATTGAAATGACCGAACAACAATGTTCTAGGAACTGTGCTAAACAGTAGAGAAGCAGTAGAAAATACAGGAAATTTTCTGGTGGTGGAGAAGGGCTGGAATGAGCCTAGGGGTCAGTGTCACTGGATCAGGCCAGTGCAACACTGTACCATGTAGTACAGGGTCCATGCTTGGTCCAGTGGAAAGAACACAGGATGTGGAGTCAGAAGATGTGGGATTAAATTGACACTACTAGTGTGACTTTGTACTTAACCTCCCTGGGCCTCAGTTTTCTTATCTGTAAAACAGGGGATTTGGATGAGAAGACTTCTGAATCTCATTTAAGTTCATCTGGTTCTGTGATCCTCTGGTTGCCTTTCTCTACACATTTTTTGCAGCCTCCATGGGGATGGATTACCCATTTAACAGGACCCATTAGGCAAACAAGCTCCCATAATGTAGTTGAAGGAGAATCCTGGGATCTGCTCCCTGATGGAAAGAGCCACAATCAGTAATAAGGAGGAGCTCACAGGTACAACAGCATCTTCCTCTGCAGAGTGGAGAGTGCCCTGCTACTGAGGGGGTCTCCCTACAGGGCAGCATCAGAGAGAACCTGAAGCTCCAGGGCCTCTGGGACCTTTCTTTACTGGGGCCAGAGACCTACCTGGGGTACAGGGCCTCTACTGCTTGGCCTAAGAGCAGAGAAGGCTTGGCTGATGAAACCCACCAGGCAGGTTCTCACTCAGGGCATGCTCTGGGGGTCTTCATAGTTTAGATTTGGTGCCTCTTCTCCGGGGAGACACTCACTGTACCCTCTGCAGTAAGTACTGTAAGCAGAATGGATTGGGGATCCAAGGAATATGGGGGATGACAAGAAATATTGAATGTCCTCTTCACAAGGGATACTCAGATTGCTTTGCACATCAACTGTAGGGCAGTTAGATGGGGAGATGGATAGAGCACCAGCCCTGAGGCCGAGAATCTGAGTTCAAATGTGACCTCAGACACTTAACAATTAGCAATTGTGTGACGCTGGGAAAGACCTGGGAAAGAGTTGGTGTGAATACTCACATTCTCCTATGTATGGGATCTCTTATATAGTGGGATCTCATCCACGGGGGTATTCCCACCAACAAGTCATGTATACCTGCCCATCTTATGTGATAAATATCCATTTCCTCCCATAAGCTTAAACTAGGAGCCCATCTAATGTGCTTTCTTATTTTTTATGGATATCTGGAGGATCAGATGGAGGAGGACATGGATTGTCAGTTGGTCAGTCTGTACTCTCATCACTTGACTGGTCCTTTTCACTCATAAACTTGTTTGATGATAGCTGCTTTTTCTTTATAATTCTCTGTAATGTCTTGCAGCCTGTACATATCTACCATGTGCCTTTTCATCGCCCTTTGGATGAAACTTATCTTCAATTCTTTGGAAACCATACTTTTTCTATGTCCCAGAGCCATACAATAATATCAGAAGAATCAATATTAAAAATATAGGGTTTTGTTTCAAGAAGCTTGGGATCACAGCAATGTTTCTACTGGGCTTATATGCCAAAGAAATCTTAAAGGAGGGGAAAGGACCCACACGTGCAAAAATGTTTGTGGCAGCCCTTTTTGTAGTGGCCAGAAACTGGAAACTGAGTGAATGACTATCAATTGGAGACTGGCTGAATAAATTGTGGTATGTGAATATTATTGTTCTGTAAGAAATGACCAGCAGGATGATTTCAGAAAGGCCTGGAGAGACTCACATGAACTGATGCTGAGTGAAATGAGCAGGACCAGGAGATCGTTGTACATGGCAGCATCAATATTATATGATGATCAATTCTGATGGACGTGGCCCTCTCCAACAATGAGATGATTGAGGCTAGTTACGATGCCCTTGTGATGAAGAGAGCTGTCTATACCCTGAGAAAGGACTGTGGGGACTGAGTGTGGATCACAACATAGCATTTTCACATTGAACTTCAAATAATATAATTTGGACAATAAATATTCTTCATTCTCTTAGTTTTTCCTGTATGGATAGGTAGACCATAATCTTTTCAGTAGTCATGGCTTATGTCCAGGAATTATTGCAATGTTTTGAGGCTTGATGCAATTAGTATAATGATGACAAAGAAGAGAACCTGGAGGACCTAACAATCTAGGGGGAATCCCTTCTTTTTGACGCTATGTTGGATTTCTTCCAGGACCTTGGTGAGCACCTTTGGGGACTTAGCTTCCTCCCCTTTATCCCTTGCCTTACAGTCATAATCATAGAACAAGCTTTTATCTCTGTGGTCATGTCTTTCTTTTTTTTTTTTTTAATTTTCTTTTTTTTTATTTTTTATTTTTTTATTCATTTTTCCAAATTATCCCCTCCCTCCCTCCACCCCTCCCCCCGATGACAGGCAATCCCATACATTTTACATGTGTTACAATATAGCCTAGATACAATATATGTGTGTAAATACCTTTTTCTTGTTGCACATTAATTAGTAGCTTCCGAAGGTATAAGTAACCTGGGTAGATAGACAGTAGTGCTAACAATTTACATTCACTTCCCTGTGTTCCTTCTCTGGGTGTAGTTATTTCTGTCCATCATTGATCAACTGGAAGTGAGTTGGATCTTCTTTTTGTTGAAGATTTTGTGGTCATGTCTTTCAAAGACCCTTATATGATGTTTGTTTCATGGAAGATGCCTCTTTAGAGCAGAGCCATGAAAGTAGCATTTTGTTACTCTTAATCACTTTTTTAAGCAACACAGTTTAGTAAACACAAGTGGGAATTGTTTTCTTTACATCTTTCACTCAGTTGTGAGATGGTGAAGATGTGGTCTACTGTGGTACATTGCTTGCAAAAGTCATCTTGTTCCTTTCTGATACCCTCATTAAGGATGTCCTTGATGTATATGTAAACTATTCTCCAAACTATTTAAATATGGATCCTCCAGAGCATGTGTGCAGAGGCCTGATGTTATTGAAGCTGCAGGAGGGCTCCTTTCTACTAATTCCCTTCATTTTAAGTGGTTCTCTAGTGAATTCAGAGATGTTGGGTCAGATCCCACTCTAAGGGAACCTCCTATGGAGGTCTGTGGTCTGCTAGGTTGTGTGTCCTAGTGACTCAGGGGACATGGGCCAGGCAGAGATCCCTAGGATCATCCTTGCAGCTCTCAAGAGACTCCTGGATCATGGAAGAAAATCTCAGATCCCTGCTACCTTAAAGACTCACTGATCTTCACATCATATGCAACCCTGAGAAGAACATTGTGGGTTTGTTTTGGCACAGACGCTGTCCTGCAAACACGTTCACACCTCTGTGATGATTCACTTTCCTGAGTAGGCTGGGAAAGGCCAGAAGCTGGGAGTACCAAAGTGTCTCTCACCCTGAGGTCCGGGGAACAGTCTACTTTTGGAGGGGCATGAGACCAGACTGATATGGCACAGATGGTCCGGGGCTTAGAACTTTAGAGCACAGGCAGATGGGGGGTGGAGAATGAGGTCCAGTGAAGACAAAGGACTAGGCGTGAGGAACAACACACAAAAAACTGTTATCAGGCCCATGAGATGTACCTGCTTAGTGTATCCAAGGCAAAAAGGCACCATATGGGTAGAACTTCAGAATTTCAGGGGTCATTGATGGCAATTTCTCACATGACCAATAATTCTATTTCAGCTCAAACTGATTCATCTAAATTCTGCTTGAACGCTTCCTGAAATAGCAAATTCACTCTCAGTTGAGGCTCCTGTTCTGTTTTAGATACACACCTCTACAGAAGTGGAGCAGGTTACTTACTATGGGGGGGGGGGGGTACTCCTTCCTCCTTCAGCCAGAATCTGGATGACTTCTTGTCACACACTGTTCTAGCTGGGTTCTCAAATAGTGGTTCTTTGAACTGAAATCTGCCTTCTTACAAGTTTTGCCTCTTGATTACACTCTGGAATGACAGACAGTAGAGTCTAAAGCCTCTTCTCTGTGGCGGTCCTTCAAACACTTGAAGTTTAGTCTTCCCTGGGTCAAACATACCAGCTCTTCAGTGGACATAGTGCTCCAGGTACGATCCCCTCGAGGAGAGAGCTCATCTCTTGCTAGTTTGTGACTCACTGGGGAATTTAGGACTCAATGTCTCCAGTCCAGGTTTTGAATTTGCATTCTCCCTGAGGCAGGTCCTCACTGTTTGCCTCTGGGTCATCTCTGTCACTAATTGAACCTCATAAATTTGAGGATTCTTCAGACATAGGTTTCTTCCTTAAACAGATCCTTTAGTATGAATGCGTCAGGCTTAGAAGACATGGGGTGGGAACAGGAAACTCCTTGCCATTCTTTTCTTTTATTCCCTTTCCTTTTGAAAGAGCAAATTCTCCAATTTTCTGGAAGGGCTGCCAAGAGGAAGACATAGCCCTGTTCCCTAAGTAGTGTCTGAGGCCCTGAGGCTCTGAGCCCCGCCTCGCTCCCCAGAGATTATGGGAAAGTGGCCTTTTCCATCTACTTAATGGCTGAGCAAACAGCTGGGTCCTGACCCATTTAGAATGTGGTCCAGGTCTTCCTTGTGGGAAGGCAAGGGGCTCTCTATATATCTGAGGAGCACCACAAGAGCCCAGCAGAGACTCGAGAGAGTATTGCAGACTGAACCCAGCCCACAATTCTCTCCAGTATGAAGCTGACTGTGGTCTTTCTGATGGCGGCCTTGGCTCTATGTAGTGACTCAGGTAAGTCGCTTTTTGAATTTGATTGGGACGAGGGTCATAGGATTCTGGCTCTAGTATTAAAAAGGACCTCAGGACCCGTCTAGTTCCAAAGCTGAAGGAAGCACTAAGTCAAAGGGACTTAAGAGAGCGGATTTGAATCTGGGTCCTCTGTTTCCAAAGCTTGTCTCCTCATTGACTTTCTGGGGAAACTTGTGAGGGTCTTCCTTGTCAAAAGGCAGTAGAGGCGTTATTCCAGCACCATCACTTATATATCCACTCCCTAACAGTGGCAGTATGGAAGTCTAGAAAAGGCTTCAAACTTACTTATAGGAAATAACAACAGATTTTAGTCCTAGCAAATCCCTGACATTGCTTTAAGCAAATGGACAAGTCAGAGAATTAATTCAGCCCCAGAGATATTGGTGATTTTTTTTTAATCTTCTAACTATTGGAAACTAGAGGGCTAGAGATTTAAAGGAGAGGGGAATGGTGATGAGGAGATATACTAGCTCTCTTCTGGTTTCATAAATTCTTTTATTTTAAAATATCTGTTGATAGTTTTTGTTTTGATATCACCTACAATGCAATCAGGGAGATTCATCTTCCCAAGTTGAAATCTGACCTCAGATACCTTCTACTTGTGTGACCACTTTAATATCTTTGCCAAGAAAACCCCAAATGGGGTCACACAAAGTTGGACACAAGTGAAACAGCTCAATAACGTTTCCAGTTATATGCTCTTTTTCCTTATTCTCTTCAGAGAGCCTCTTCTCATAACAGAGAATAAAATTAGTGAAGCAAAGTTAACCGATTCATCCCCAAAGTTAACCAATTCAATTCTCTGTCCATTGCAATAAACCTCAACCACGTCTACATTATTGTAACAAACATCATACTACACATTGCCTATTGTAACACACACGTCACACACACATGAATATAATATACATCATTATAACTTAAACACTATCACAATCATATTTATCAGGATGTCCACCAGGTCATAATGTGGTTTTATGTTTTGCAGCTTTTGCCTCATTGCAGGACTATCTACCCAAACCCCACATCCCTTCTGATGAGATCCAGAAGTCTATCGCCAAGCCTGTAATGGAGTCAATACCTAACCCTCTCTTTAGCAACTTTAGCCTGCTCAAGTTAATCTTGAGAGGTCTGGGGATTCCTGTGGACCACCTGGTGGAAGGATCCAAAAAGTGTGTGGAGGAACTGGGATCTGAGTCTGTGGAAGCAGTGAAGAGCTTGCTGGTAAGAATCATACTCTGGGTATTTGTAGTGTTTTCACTACAGGAGAGAATCTGAGGCCCACTTGTCTAATCACGATTGCCCCTGATTCTGGGCCAAGTCACACTTCTATTGGGGCTTTTGACTGAATTATCAAGATAATTTATAGCTTGTATCTCCCTTTGCAGGTGTAGATAGCTTTTCAAGAGCTTTAAAGAGCAGAAGTTCTATAACTAGAAGGGAGCATCAGTCTCCACTGTGTCCATTATATAGATGGGGAAATAGAGGCAAGGACTAGTTAAAGCATCCCTATGCTATCAGTTAGATTTTGATTTTGTGATTGTCAGTTTCTAGAGTTTATGTTTACTTTCTCTATTATGACCAGATAACAGTCTTTGCCTAGCCTTCACTGGAAAGCTAAGATGAGAAAAATGTCAGACTTAAAGCTTATTCTCATCTTCTCTTTCCTTCCCTTCTAATCTAATCCAACAGGTGTTCATTAAGCATTCACCATGTGTAGGGTGTTGCACTAGACCCCGGAGATAGAAAGACAAAATGAAAACAGTTCTTGCCCTCCATGTGACTGTATTCTATGGTTCCTTTCTACTCTGTCCCATCCTTGTCCATTCCATCCCATTTCCCTCCCTTTTCCATCCTACCCCGGTCCATCACCATATGGGGATCAATAGAAGGAAGTGGGGATGTTTAGCCTGAAAAAGAAAGGTCTTATGAAAATATAACAGCAAGATCCTGGCTCAGTGCTGCCACAGTGCACAGAGTGCTGGGACTGGAGTTAGAAAGGCTCATCTTCCTGAGTTCAAATTCAGTCTCAGGCACTTACTAGTTGTGGGACCCTGGGAAAATCACTTAACATTGTTTACTTCAGCTTCCCCATCTGTAAAATGAGCCAGAGAAGGAAATTGTAAACTACTTTAATATCTTTGCCAAGAAAACCTTAAATGGAGTCATGAAGAGTCGTACACGACTGAAAAATGACTCAATAAAAAATATCTTGAAAGGCTACCATGTAAAAGAAGAATTGGACTTATTCTGCTTAACCCAAGAAGCCAGAATTTGGAGCAATAAGTAAAAACTGAAGAGAAAGGATTTCAAGTTGTTACAAGGAAAAACTTCTTAATAACTAGATATGTTTAAAAGTACAATGAGCCACTAGGAGCACAGTGAAGAAAGTGCTGGGCTTGGAATTAAGCTGTCCTGAGTTCAAATCCAGGTTTGGAATTTGCTAGTTGTGTGACCCTGGGCAAGTCACTTATTCCCTTTGCCTCAGTTTTCTCAACTGCAAATTGGGAACAATATGACAGCACCAATCTCTCATGGGTGTTGTAAAAATCAAATAAAATAATATTTGGAAAAAACCCCAATCCCCCACATCCCTATTTAGCCCAGTGCCTAGCTAAATATATGCTTTTCCCCTTTCATTTAACCTTCCTTTCTCCCTACTCTGTGAAGTATAGTTTTCCATAACTGGTAAGCTTCAAGCCGAGACTGGCCGTGTGCTTTAGAATAGGCTCCTATTCTAGCATGGATTGAATTAGATAGTCTCTGATGTGCTCACCATTTGGAGATTCCATGATCTTACTCTCTCTGGCTACCATTCCCATATTTTTGCTGCCTGCCTCTCTCGTGCTCGCTCTCTCTCTCTCTCTCTCTCTCTCTCTCTCTCTCTCTCTCTCTCTCTCTCTCTCTCTCTTCTCTCTCTCTCTCTCTCTCTCTCTCTCTCTCTCTCTCTATCTCTCTCTCGTTTGTTCTATTTCTTTTTCTAAAATAGGACTGTTTAAGTAGTTTATTTCTTTTTCTGTTAATCTGGGCAATCTATATTTTTGTGGGTATTCCTCCATTTCATTTAGGTTATCAAATTTATTGACATAAAGTTGGGCAAAATAACTCCTAATTATTGTCCCTCTCTCTCCCTTTCCCTCCCTCCCTCGGTCCCCTCCCTCCATTTCCCCCCTCTTTTCCCCTCTCCTTCTCTCTCTTCCTCTCCTTCCTTATCATAATTATTATCATAATGTCTGGAACACAGTAAGTGCTTCATATATGTTTTTTATTTGTTTATTCATTCATGTAAACATGGTTCCTTCTAGTGGTTTTTCAGAGAGAGATTTGCTCTTTGAACTTACTGTCCTTTTTGTCTTTCAGGGGGTCCTGACATATTTTGGTTGAGATGCAGTTGGATTGGACAACAAGCAAAAGGAAGCCCAGATGTGAGGTCTAGTGGGCATTTTACCAACCTCTAGAGCATTATGGAAACCTCTCATGGATGAGCCTTGAATTCCTTTCATTTATTGTAATAAATTTAATAAACTGATTTCAAAGCAGATAGATAGTATCTATCCTTTGATTGGCTGAACACTAGATTGGGATTGCCCATGATATATCAGGTGTAAGAATTGTGCATAGAGCATTGAATGGAGTCAATTCAATTAATCAATAAATGAATCAAAGATTTATTAAGTTCTTATTATGTTCTGGCTCTAGATTAAGTACTAAGAACACAAAGACAAAAGCAAAACAGTCTTTGCCTTCAAGGAGTTTATGGGGAACAACACACAAAAGATATATATAACACATACCAAGTGATTTGTCATGGAGAAAAACAGTTGCAACTGAGGTGGAGGAGATCAGGATCCCAAAGGCCATATATAGAAGGTAGTGCTTAAACTTGGTCTTGAGGGACACTAGGGATTTTAAGAAGCAGAGGGGAAGAGGCAATGAATTCCATGCATGGGGTCAGCCAGTAGAAAGGCAAAGAGGTAGGAAATAGAGAATGTTCATGTGCTGGGACCTTTATAAGGTGAATAATATATAATAATGCTGGAAAGGAGGTTGGGCCAACCCTGTGCAGGACTAAATGCTAAAAAGAGGAGTTTATATCTGTTCCTAGTGATAATAGGAAGTCATTGGAATTTATTGAGTAGAAGAGTCATACAGTTTAATAAAATTCTTTTGATAACTGTGCAAAGGATTCTACCTAACAGCCATGTTTCTTCATATCCAGGCACACTGAAATACTTTCTGAGTGTTATGCAGCAGTTGTTTCCTTACAGAAGGCAGATTATAGTTTGCACCAATATTTCACTTTGATTTCAGATAATTTCAGCTATCTGCTTAATCCTCCTTATGTTTCTGCATGCTGGGGTTTTCAAGGTTAAGTGTACACATAGTAATTTCATACATGATGACCACATAACCAGTGTGGAACAAGCAGAGATCTTTGCCACAGGTTACTGACATCTAGAGGATAAACATTTTCTCTCTCAACAATTCTCCGACCTACCATCCCATTCGTCAGTCTCAGGCCATGGGATCCACATAGAGTCCATATTTCTTGCCTTCTCCAGAAGGCTGTCGAGTTTAGAACTATGCCTCAGGAGCGGATTGGACTCGGAGATGGGCATGAACATAGCTGAAGTAGATTTTTCTGTGTTGTACCCCAAAATGAATTTGCCTTAGTCACAAAAATTCCTAGTGCAGCCCAGACTTGCCCTGCTTCAGGTCCCATGAAAAGCTACCCAAGTTCAAAGAATATTTTGGGCTATTATCTTCTCAAAACCATAACCAATGAGCTCCTAACAATGCTTACTTTACAAAATTAACCAGATGATATGTTCATTCAAACAAAATGTCTAAATAACAAAATAAAATAAATTGCACATAAATTCTACTTCTCCAAATATAGAGAACTATATTTTCCTGTGAATTATCACACCCTTGTCTAGGATTCCATGCATAGCATCTTCTAATATTAAGACTGCATCCCAAATGCAATCCTTCACCTTAGTCTGGAGCTCTTTTATGTTTCTGCTGCTGTGTCCTTAATCGATCTCTGATGTGATTAGGTGGAAAGAGGTAGACTGAAATCTGGCTGTGAGTTCTGTGAATTCTGCATTGGCTGATCTAAATTCAAGGGCTTTCTCTATGATCATCTACTGGTTGTATCCTGAATTTCAGCTGCTTTGCAGCCATCTTTACTAGAGGGGTCTTCAGGTTTTTTAGCTCTGCCCAGAGACCACCTTGATGTTGGCAAACAGAAAACACCAGATAGTACAAGAGTCATTTGTTTCCTCATCACCCCAGTCTAAACTCTACTGGCCCAGAGACTACCAGAGAAAAGCTGTTGGTATAGAGCTGAAGGATGAATGGGAAGAGTAGTAGAATAGTGCAGTGGTTAGAGAGGGAAGTGCCAATTTAAGAAAGTGAAGAATGTGTAATTAATAAGAAAGTGACCAAGTAATGATCGGAATGTTTCTAGGAATACGGTGAGCAGGTGCTTTCCACTGTCTGACTCAGGGGGAGCATTATTTCCCATGAGAACCCCTTTCATTATAGTTTCTCCATATTAGCAATAGCTAGTCCACCAACAGTCTTTTGTAGTGATGTTATCTTTCTAGAAGCACAACTAAATAGGTGGGCTTAGGATCCTGCTTTCACATTTGAAGGTATCCAGTCTCGGGACTCTGTTGGTGACCTGCTGTCAAATTATAGTCCTTAAGGATCACCAGATCCATTGGCCTGAATTCCTAATCTTCAGCTTCAAAATAGTGCAGGTCTGCTCCAATGCTTCTATCCCCCAGTGAGCCAAACCTGATTCATGGCTTCTGTTTCCTTGAGCCTTCAGAACTAAATATTAGGCAAGGAAAGGGACAGGGACTTCTAGATTCAACTTTTCCTTCCTGTCTGGACGGAGGTCTTCTTCAAGCTGAGTTTCTTTCAGTTGAATTTCTACTTCAGAAAGTGCCAAAAGGCAATTTTGTCTTATTGCAGATCACATTCTAGATCCCTGCAGATGCAGTCACCTATTTCTGCAGTCTAGTTTAATGAAAGGTTGCTTCTTGGAGTTTGGCTATCTGGTGATCTGTTACTTTTTTTCTTTCTGGATGCTCAGAGAGTCTGGCCAACTCAGTTATGTCAGTCAAGAAACATTAACTGAGTACCTACTATGTGTCAGGAACTATCTTCAGTGCTGGGGATCCAAAGAAAGGCCAAACAGTTTCCATCCTTGAGGAACGTAATATTCTCATGTGAAAGGTAATATATAAATAACTAGATACTTACAAGTTACATACAGAGTAAATAGAAGGTAATCTGAAAGGGGAAGATTCTAATAGCTTGCAAGGGTGGGGGACTATAAGACTGGGAACTGTCTTATGTAGAAGGCAAAAGTTGAACTGGATTTTGAAAGAAGCCAGGGAAACTAAGAGGCAGAGGTTGGAAAGCAGAGTATTCCAGGCTTGGAAGGCAGACAGTGCAAATGCAGAGATGGGAGATGGAGTACAGTGTGTGAATAACAGTAAGTAGGTAGTAGGGGATTGCATTGTCCAGTCTTTGCAAGGTCCCGATTCTTTTATGAGGCTGTTTTGAAGATTGGCAGCTTGCCCAGTTTTTCAACTACTTGGTATGGAGTGGCTCTGCATTAATCTGCTCTCCTGGTATTCCTTGAGATATCAGGATTTCACAGAGAACACTATCCCCACTGGAGCTCTTTTTTTGTAAACTCAGGTCTGATACAAAGCAAGCTTCTGCCTTTCTGAGGTGTTAGATCTCTTTCAACCAACATCTCATTCAAGAGACAAACTTGCTATGAGTCTTTATATCATCTGCATCTTCTGAGAAGGCAAAGCACAAACCACTGGAGGAATATTACTAGCAGGTTCAAATAACAATCTCTAACGATTCCTAGATCTATATATCCAGACTGCATCTTTCTCCTAATATCTAACTAGATGTCCTGTAGGCACTTAAAACTCAACATGCTCAAAACAGAACTCACTTATTATATTTTACCTAAAATCTAACCCTCTTCTGAAATGAGAACATTGCCATCTTCCCAGTTATTCCCAAGTTATTTCCAGTTATTGCCAAACTTGCTGTTTGTGTCCTCACAGTATCTTAAATATTGCCACCTCCTTCTTTTTACTCCTTTTGCCATGACCCTAGTTCAGTCTCTCATTCTTTATTATCTGGATTATTGCAATAGCTTTCAAATTGCTCTTGCTGTCTCACATCTCTCTCAAAACCAATCCACGTTCCACTCAGCAGCCAAGACAATTTTTCTAAACCACAGATCTGACTCCAGAATCAATCAATATTTTCTCAAGTATTTAATATTTTATTTTCCCCTAATTACATATAAAAATAATTTTTATCATTTATTTAAAAATTTTGAGTTCTAAATTATTTCTTTCTTCCCTTTCCCCTTATTAAGAAAGTAAGAAATTTGATATACATGTGCAATCAGGCAAAACACAGTTTTACCTTAATCATGTTGTGAAAATAAACTTATGGCAAAAAGAAAATTTTAAAAAACCAAGAAAAATGAAGTTTAAAAAAAGTATTCTCTGATCTACATTCAGACTCCATCAGTTCTCTCTCTGGAGATAGACAGCATTTTTAATTGTATGTCCTTCAGAATTGTCTTGGATCATTGCATTGCTGAGAATAGCTAAGTCATTCACAGTTGATCATTATCCAATATTGCTATTACTATGTACAATGTTCTTTTGGTTCTGCTCACTTCATTTATATGAGTTCATTTGAGAAAATAAAATATCCATTTATTTTTAGAACATTAAAGCAACAAAGGAACCAAAAATTTCATTCTTTTATATGATGAACAGTACCTATCTAAAACTAAGAGTTAGCATTAACTATAATTGATAAACTTTAGAGCATTTCTAAAGGATCAAGATCGAAATAACTTTTATTTGATAGCATTCTAGAATTGCTAGCTAGAACAATAAGACAAGAAGAAACTGAATGAATAAACTTTAACAAAGAAAAAACAAAGCTGTTTTCTTTAAAATTAGTTGAAATAATTAATAATCATTAAGGTAGTAGAATATAAAATCAATCTACAGGACCCATCAGGCTTTCTGTATATTACCAAATAAACCTAGCAATTATTCTTGTTCAGTCATTTTAGTCATATTCAAATTTTTGTAACCCTATTTGGGATTTTCTAGGAAAAGATACTGGAATATTCTTTCTCTAGCCCATTTTACAATTGAGGAAACTGAGGCAAAAGGGTTAAGTAATCTGGCTAAGTTTACAAAAGTAATAAATGTCTGAGGGCATATTTGGACTCAGGAAAATGAATCTTTCTGACTCCAGGCCTGGCACCCTTTTCTCTATACCACCAAGCTGACAAAAACCCAGCAGAAGGAGATAAAAAAAGAAATTCCATTTAAAGTAAAGAATATATGAAATATCTGGAAATCCAGCTATCAGTAAGTACACAGGAATTATATTAATACAATTGTAAAACATTCTTTAAAGAAATATTAATTGGAGAAATATATTTTTAAATAATTTTTTTAAAAAATAAATTTTCTGAGATAGTTTTTGTTTTTATAACACCCACTTGCAACATATCTCTTCTTTCACTCTCTCCCATAGAGAGATCCCTTATAGTAAAAAAAAAAAAAATACCACAAAAGAAAAAGAAAAGGTTCTGCAAAAATATCCGACACATAGGAAAGTCCTAACCCAGATCCTGAGGCTAATAATATGAGTAGATGAAAGAAAACATCAAGTACTATTATTAAAAACACTTTATTGGGGGATCATGGGAGTGAACATCCCTTTTAAAATAATTTCAAAATAACAGCTCAAATTGAATTCTGGAGTGGCAGATCTCAAAAAAGGTTCCATCCCAAGATAACTTAGAAGGTTGTTAGGAGTCTGTTAACCCGGGTAGGGGTAAGCCCAGAGCACACACAGCAGCAGTTCTTGGAAGCAGTGTCAGTGGTAGCAGAAGCTTTAGGAGCTCTCAGCCCAAAAATGGTAAGAGAGTCAGATAAATAGAAAGAGATTACAGGGGACCTTTTGCTGGTACAGATGCAGGACTCTGTTGCATTGTTTATCCAAATTTCCAGGTTGTGGTTCCAGAATAAAGGGGAGCAGTACATGCTTGTGGCTGCATGGAAGCAGGAGCCCTGGTCACAGTTTCAGGACAGAGAAGAATGCTTGTGGTCATTTGCAAGTTTCCAGGCAGAAAGAAGCATTAGCACTTGTGGCTGTAGTGTAGCAAAGTCCCTTCCTGAGAAAAAACCAGAGCACAGGCCAAGAGAGCAATGATTACATCTCTCCTTGAATCATACCACCATGGAAACACTGAAAACTTAGAGAAACCCAGAATTAACTCTGAAAACAGCAGCACACAAACAAACAAACATCAACAACAACAAACAAAACAAAACAAAACAAAAAAACAACCCTGAAGCTTGGAAAACTGTCCTCTCCACCTGGGATCAGAGTCCAACTTTAACATAAAGTTAAAAATTAAGAAAAATGATCAAACAATGAAAAAACCGGGGCAGCTAGGTGGCGCAGTGGTTAGAACACCAGCCTTGAATTCAGGAGGACCCGAGTTCAAATCTGGTCTCAGACACTTAACACTTTCTAGCTGTGTGACCCTGGGCAAGTCACTTAACCCCAGCCTCAGGGGGGAAAAAACACACACACACACAATGAAAAAAGCATGACCATTAAAAGCTACTATGGTGACAAGAAAGAGTAAGATACAAATTTAAAAAATGGCAATATCAAAATCACTGCAATCTAAGCTCCTAACGAAAAAAAAATGTGAACAAGACACAAGCCCAACAAGAACACTTGGAAGAGCCCAAAAAGAATTTTAAAAAGAGAGATAGAGAAAATATTGGAAAAGAAATGAGAGTAAAGCAAGAAGATTATGAAAAGAGAGTAACTAGCCTGGCAAAAGAGGCAAAAAAAATTCTGAAGAAAATAGCACCTTAAAAAAGAGAATTGGGAGCAGCTATGTGGTGCAGTGGATAGAGCATCAGCCCTGAAGTCAGGAAGCCCGGAGTTCAAATCTGATTCTGACACTTAACACTTCCTAGCTGTGTGACCCTGGGCAAGTCACAACCCCAATTGCCTCAGTAAAAAAGAGAGGGGGAAGAGAGAGAGAGAGAGAGAGAGAGAGAGAGAGAGAGAGAGAGAGAGAGAGAGAGAGAGAGAGAGAGAGACAGAGACAGAGAGACAGAGAATTAGTGAAACAGTAAAAGAGGGACAAAAATTCTTTGAAAAATAATTCTTTAAAAATTAGAATTGGTTAAATGAAAGCTAATGATTCCAGAAAGATGTCAAAAAACAAAACAAAATGAAAAGATTGAAAAATAGAAGAAAATGTTTAAGATCTCATCAGAAAAACAACTGACCTGGAAAACAGACAGAGGAGAAATAATTTAAGAATTAATGGATTACCTAAAATCCATGATAAAAAAAGAACCTGGAAATTAAATTTCATGAAATTATCAAGGAAAATTGCTCTGATAATCTATAACCAGAGAAAAAATTGAAATTAAATCCTGAAAGAGATAAAAAAAAATAAAAACTCCCAGAAAGTCTAGTGCTCCCAAATCAATGAGAATATATTGTAAGTAGCTACAAAGAAATCACTCAAATATTATTGTGAAGCCATAGGCAGGATCACACAATATTTAGTAATCTTTATGTTAAAGCAGTAGAGAGTTTGCAAAAGAACTAGAATTACAACCAAGAATAACCTACTTATCAAAACTGAATATAATTCTTCAGGGGAAAACATGAATATTTAACAAAGTGGAGGATTTGAAAGAATTCCTGATAAAAACACCAGAGCTAAATAGAAAATCTGACATTCAAATATAAAGCTCAAGAAAAGTATAAAAAAGATAAATATGAAGGAGAAATCATAAAAGACTTACTATTATTAAACTATTTACATTCCTATATGGGAAGATGATACTTGTACCTCCTAAGAATTTTATCATTATTTCAGATAGTTAAAAGGAGTATACCTAGATAGAAGATACAAATGTGAATTAACTATGATGGGATGATTTTTAAAAATTAAAGGGATAAAAAGAGGTGTACTGGGATGTGAGAAGAAGGGGGAAGAGAAAGGAAGAATGGGAATAGAAAAGGCACTTTTACAATGATGGGGAAAATAAAAGGGGTGGGCAATACTTGAACCTATTCTCATCACGGACATATACACACATAATTGGAAACAGAAATATATCTTACCCAACAGGGGATGTGTGTGTGTGTGTGTGGGGGGGGAGGATCAGGGGATGTGAAGAGGAATGATATAAGGGAGGAGGATTAAAGGAAGGCAAAATGGGCCTTAGAATAAACAAGGAAAAATAAGATGAAGGGAAATTAAACAGTAATTACAACTGTGAATTATAACAGAATGAGTTAGAAACTAGAATCCAACAATATGTTGTTTAAAAGGGACACACATGAAATAGAAAGACACACATAGAGTAAAAATAAAAGGCTGGAACAGAATCTAATATGCTTTAGCTGAGGTTAAAAAAAAAAGGCAGGAATAGCAATCATGATCTCAGACAAAGCAAAAGCAAAATGCACTAATTAAAAGAAATAAGCAAGGAAACTATGATGAATTATGATGAAAAATGCTATGTTTCAAGAGTGATCTGATGGAATCTTAATACCGATTAATTTTCATTTTATTTTTGTGCTCTTTCCCCCCCAATATTGCTAATTTGAAAATATGTAGTAAATAAGTGGCATAGTGGATAGAGGCAATGGCCTAGAGTCAGGAAGACTTATCTTTCTGAGTTCAAATCTGATCTCAGATACTTACTAGCTATGTGATCTTGAGCAAGTTACTTAACCCTGTTTAGTTCAGTTTCCTCTTCTATAAAATGAGATAGAGAAGGAAATGATAAACCATTTCAATATCTCTATCTAGAAAGTAGAGTATTAAAGAGTTGGACATATCTGAAATGACTTCACAAACATGTTTTGTATTACTTCACATGTTTAATTGATATTCTTGTCTTTTCAACTAGTGGAGGAGAGGCAGAAGGGAAGGAGAGAATTCAGAACTTAAAATTTTTTTAAATAACCAAATTTTTAAAATAAATAAATATTTTTTAAAAAATGCTTTGTAAAAGATATAATCCTCAAAGAGTAAAGTAACCTCACAAGAAGTCTAATTAGTGTCTTAGAGAAAATATCATCCCAGCCAGAAAAACTAGCATTTTATGGAGAAGTTATACAAAATGGAATATCTAGGCAGGAAAAAATGGTTAAGATTCTTAATATCTCAGAACAGGCAATGGGCGGTCTTGCCCAACAATCAAATATCCAGATTATTAGAATTAACTAAGTAGAAGAGCACTCAGTGAGGTAGCAGAGAGATTGGAAAAACAGGCAAAATTGTAACTGTACCACGCAAATGAATTACATGCAAGACAGGTCTAGAAGAGATAAACTAAGAATTATTAGAATAACCCAATC
Organism: Sminthopsis crassicaudata; assembly: GCF_048593235.1. NCBI lineage: Eukaryota > Metazoa > Chordata > Mammalia > Dasyuromorphia > Dasyuridae > Sminthopsis > Sminthopsis crassicaudata. The sequence goes on along the minus strand of NC_133618.1, from coordinate 436,539,833 downwards.
TGAAATAATGACCCAAACAAAAGCTTGTATATCATATTTTTAAAGTCCTAAACTACTTTTTATTAGAATATATTAGAATTCAATAGGAAAAGTGAAAATAGAAGAATCTTTCACTTATCTTTTGAAAGAAACCCTTAATAACCCCCCATGAATATTATAGTCAAAATATGCTTTCAAGTCAAAGGAAAAAAATACCTAAGCATTCAGAAAGAAAAAGCCCAAATACCAAGAAGCTATAGTTGGGATATTATAAGATTTGGAAACTGTAACTTTAAAAGAGAGAAGAGTTTATTCTTGATGAAAAGTCCAGAACTAAGTTGATATTTCTGAACTGGAAACAGGTGCTAAGAGGAATACAGAAAAATACAGAAATTAGATCACTTGAAAGAGACTATGATGAAATGAGGAGGAGAAGGGATGAAAATATACATGTTAATAAGGGGAGGTAGAATCTAGATGGCAGAGAGGGAGCATGTTAGCCTAGCTTGCCCAATACTCTTCCTTGACAAAGATATAGAAAATTCACCAGAGTGAATTTTGATCAAGAAAGAAAAGAAAAAAGTCAGTGAGTTATTTTTTTCTAGCTCAGGGTAGCTTAGGGAGACAGAGAGATCCAAGGACACAGATTGGAGTGTGGCAAGAAGCATATGACAGAGAGAATATTATAGTATGTTTAGAGACTAACTGAAAGATGGGGCAGCAGAGAAGAAAAACTTCTCTGAGGATCCCTGACCAAGTAGTGGGTACAAAACTGACTGTCATCTGGCAGTTTTATCACCCATTACCCAATTCTGGATCACAGATCTAGGGAGGAGAAAGATGATCACAAATGTGGGGCATAGCTGTGTACTGAGCAAGGAACAAGTTCCAGAAGCAAACAATAGATATGTGGTTCTGATACCAGAAGCAGAGCAGTGATTCAGTTCTAGATTTGAGCCCATAATATAGAGGAATCACAGATCAAAAAAGAGCCAACAGTTTAATTATTCTGAATCTGCAGAATTTCCTAGTGAGCTAATAGTAATTAGCTGATTCTAGCAGCAGTCTATGGGAAGTCCCGAAGACATACTAATAGAACAAAACTCAGGAATCTTCAGAGCTTAAACCAGCTTGGTAGTGAACAGATTTTATCCCAGATCATACCACTTTAGGAGCACTGAAAATACATTAACTAGGAGACAAGAAATAAATTCCTTTCCAGAATGCTAATATTTTCAAAGATCAGAAAGAAAGATAACTAAGGTTGCTCTGTTTTTGAATATCTTAGGAGAAGATTGAAATGCAATGGATCATAGGGAGGAAAGGAGGATGGAAAAAATACTATCATATAATAGAAGTATCACAGATAAAGAGTATTCAAAAATAAAGGAAGGAATGTGGGAATGGACATACAACTTCATAAAGAAAAGGTCAAATACATACACACATAAATATATCAGTTTAGAAATACATTAAAATCAAAAGAGAAGTAGGAAAGGAGGGAGAGAGATGGATGTAAAGGAGGTCAGAATAGGCAAATAATAGTCACAAGCAAAACAAATTCCAGTTGCAGGTGGGAGGGAAGCATGAACAAGGGATTAAAAAGAAGAAAAACATGCAATTAGCTAGGGAGAAAGTGGAAGATGAAAGGAGTAACAGAGTAGAAACAACTCATTTCATTTAGAGATCACAAGTGCTAGCCAAACTCCCTCTCTTTTATTGCTTTCTTATTTATAAAAAGGGGGAAAGATGGTTGAAAAGAGGAAAAAAGACAAGAAAACAGAATAGAAAGAAATACACAATTAAGCAGTAATGAATAAACATTGAACATATGGGAATATGTTCAATCCATAAACTAACCCATAAAACAAAAGAAGAATGCAGAATAGGTTAGAAAATAGAATCCATTTATAAAAAAATGTCAAAAATATAAAAATTCACAAGAATTCAAATTAGGAGTTAGAGGAGAACATTATGCTTCTGCTAAACTTTAAAAAAAAAAAGCAGGGGTAGCAATCAGTTTCAGATATACATTAAAATAGTCTCAAAAAAAGAAATAAGCCAGGAAACATTATGTTTAAAGAAACATAAGATAATGAATCAATATTAACACTTAATATATATGCACTTAAGTGCTTAAGGGAAAAGTTAATCAAACTGAAGAAAGAAATAGTAAAGTACAATAATGAGGAACCTCAGTGTATCCTTTTGGTACACAACCCTAACCAAAAGAAAAACAAGAAATAAGTTAAAGATCTGAATAGAACTTTAGAAACATCAGAAATGACTGATCTCTGGATATTGAATGACAACAGAAAGGATTTTACACAATTCTCAGACATCTATAGCACCTTTATAAATATCAATCTTGTACTGAGTCATAAAATCTATACCCAAAGTATAGAAAAATGGAAATATTAAATATAGTATTTACAAGTACAATTCAATAAAATTATATTCAATAAAAGCTTTCGGAGAAAGAATTAAAATTAACTGGAAACTAATCCTAATTATAAGAAACAGAGTTAAAAGTTAAAACACAAATTATAGGAACAATAAAAAAGGAAAGAAAGGAAAATCTTAAAAATCTTAATTTGATTTAATTTTTAATTTTTTGGAGACAACATGTCAAAATATAAGGGATGGTTTAGGGGAGGTGTGGTTGGGAACCAGAATTTCAGAATGAAGGAAAAACAGCTTAGCTCTCCTCAATACTCCTCCACTGGACAAGATAGAGTTTTGATTGAAAAGTCCAAGACAAAAAATTACAACTCATTTTGTTGTCATAGAGAGACAGACAATGAAGTCTATGGACATTAGGAACTGGATATGGGCAAGAGAACACTATGTGCATAGGAATTAAAAGAAGATTGAGGCTGTGTCCAAGAGCAAGAAGAGGTCATAGACTTCTGTGACATCACAGCCTTGTGCAGTCTGAGAGGACAGGTGCCAACATAGATGTATCATTCATCATCTAGTTCTGAATGAGATCCAGGAAGAACAAAGGACTAATGTCAGTGTAAGGAGTGGTCATGGACTATAAGTTGTGTATTTGAACTACTTCAGAAGTTAAAAATAACTGTGGCTCTGAGTGCTGAAGTGGAACAAGGGCTAATTTGTTAATCAATCAACACTTATTAAGCATTTATTATGTGCCAGCATTGTGCCAAGAATTGGGGATAGAAAAAGAGTCAAGAAAACAGTTCCTATTCTCAAGGAACTCACATTCAATGGTGGCGACAACAAACAAATATTTACAAATAAGTTACATTCAGGAAAAATAAGAAGTGATTAAAAGAGGGAAAGCATTAGAATTAAGAAAAGTAGAGAAATACTTCTTGAAGAAGATAGAATTTTAAGTAATTCTCAGAGCTGTATGATGAAGTGACTTGTTCATGGAACAGCCACAAGTGTCTTGTCAGGAGCCAGTATCACTGGAAGACTGTAAAGGTAGGAGGTTATGAAGTACCAAATAGAACCTTTGTATTTGATACTTGAGGAAATAGGCAACCATTGGAGTTTACTAAGTAGGATAGGGACATAGTTGGACCTGAACTTTAGGAAAATCACTTTGGAGCAGGCAAATTCATCAGCAAGCTATTGTAGTAATCCAGGTGTAAAGAGATGTGAGCCAGTAGACAGTGAGAGATTGAAAATAAATGATAGAATGGGAATGGCAAAAGGGAAAATTTGACCAGGTGGAATGAGATCACTTGAGCAATTAGGTTAACCTTGATAAGAAGTAAGACTATTTCATCATGGAGGCAGAAGTGAAGGAAGAGTTAGCAGCAGAAAGCAATTTAGTGATAGAAGATGGGGAAGCAAGAAGAAGAGGGAGTTCATGGAAAATGGCCTAAATTTTTTTCTTGTAAAATATAAGACAAGCTTCTTCTTCTTCTTCTTCTCCTCCTCCTCCTCCTCCTCCTCCTCCTCCTCCTCCTTCTCCTCCTCGTTCTCCTCCTCCTCCTTTTCTTCTTCTCCTCCTTTTCTTCTTCTTCTTCTTCTTCTTCTTCTTCTTCTTCTTCTTCTTCTTCTTCTTCTTCTTCTTCTTCTTCTTCTTCTTCTTCCTTCTTCTTCTTCTCCTCCTTCTCTTCTTCTTCTTCTTCTTCTTCTTCTCCTTCTTCTTCTTCTTCTTCTCCTTCTTCTTCTTCTTCTTATCCTTCTTCTTCTTCTTCTTCTTCTTCTTCTTCTTCTTCTTCTTCTTCTTCTTCTTCTTCTTCTTCTTCTTCTTCTTCTTCTTCTGGCAGCACATGTTTAGGATCAAATGGTGGGAGTGATCTAAGGCTGAGACTTGGCAAATTATAGACTGTGAAGTGATAAAGGGCTAGGGACTGGAGAGGAATGTATAGAGTTGAATTGGTTCAGCAAAAAGTCAAGTGGGGGAAAAGAAAAAAAGTGGTCAGTGAAAGAGAGATGGTCTGGGAGAGAATTGAGAGGTCAAGGTTTTGGAGGTCATGGTGCAGACAAAGAATAGGTTATTATAAGGGCAGGCAGAGGGAGAAGTGAAAAGCCAATGGCTTTTGGTCAAATAAAAGGATTTTGAAATTCTTATGAAGCTGGTGACTTGTAGATATGACAAGATTAAGGGTATGACCATCTTTGTATGTGATTGAGGTGGAGTGGAGAAGTAGGCCATAGAAAATGAGTGGGTGGAAGAATTTAGTGATTTGGTTTTCCGAGAGTGTCAATATGTATGCTGAAGTCCCTAGTATGAGGGTAAGAATTGGTGAGTAGAGAAAAGTTGTGAGTCATATACCAAACTCAATGAAAAAAAAAGTAAAGTGACCTGGGAGGTCTGTAGAGAATAATTGCTAGGATTTTCACTGGATATGAATAGCACAAACTTCAAGGGAGGAGAGGTTAGTGAGAGATGAAGATAGGGAGAGACCCTGGAAGTGGCAGTGGAGAGAAAGAATTCCAACTTTCCTTCTTCAACCAATGAACCAGTGAAGGTACAGCCACATTTGGAAAGGGTGGTCAAAGAGGTTGTGCCACTGGGCAATAGGGTGGGGGCAAGTTTTAGTAATAGCTAATAGATGGAAGGAGTAGAGATTATAATATTTGGGATGAAGGAAAAGTGGAAGACATCAGATCTCTAACTGTTTTCTAACAGCCAGCAAGAGATAGTAGATACAAAGCATTCAGTCTGAGGAAGTGGTAGATAATGTGCAGGGTTAAGTAATTTTGGGGCATATGGAAGATTCCTAACCGATCCACATTTTCTCAAGGGTTGAAAGACATAAAGGAGGGAACCAAGGGGGGGATCCTAGATGGGATCTGCATTGTTGTCATTCTAAACTACAAAAAATTTTCCAGCTGGTTGAAATGGCTGAGTCCAGAAATAGTCTACTGGAACTTCCAATTAGGTGGAAGACAATAGGAGTTTGATGCAGACCCAAACCAAGATCAGGAATTAGCAAAACTCAAGAAGGTAATGTGGTTAGGCTTTGTCCTCAATCATACCATACTGAAAACTTGTACCTCAGCATACCCTATTACAGCTGAGATACTGAAATAACATAGCATTCAATGCCCCAAGAAAGCAGCAGAAGGACCCCAAAATTCATCCCTATAGTGCTCAGTCTGGCCACAATATTGAAGTTAAGAATCAGGAAGTAGGTTGGAAGAATGAGTGAACAGTGCAAAAAAATAATCCAACCCTAAAGAGTTGTTAGGGTAACAGAGCTGCTCAAGACACAAATCTAGAAGCTAAAACATTTACAAGCAAAATTTCAAAGAAAAACACTTCTTCAGCATACATCCAATCAGAACTCCTGGAAAAGATGAGGCAAAGAATTTACAAAAGAGGTTAAAATGGAAATAAAAGTGCTAGAAGAAAAATAGGAAAAGTAAGTTTTTCCCTATACTTCTCTTTAACAATCTTTTCTAATGCTTCACAATCTACCATTCATCTATTTTTCCCCTTTTTCCTCAATCCCATCCCTTCCTATTTCCTTATTAGGGAATATGTATTTCTGTACTAAACTACTGTACTGTACTGTGCTACTAAAACTATGTATTTTACCTTCCTTTAACCAGTTCAAGGGAGAGTGATGTTCAAGTGTTGCTGGTTTCCCACATACTCTCATTATATAAGCCATTCCTTGTGCACCTCATTTATGCTATAATTCCCTGTTTCCCCATTTATTCCTCCCTTCTCCCAGTGAAGAGTTGTACCCAGGACTTCTAATTAAACATCCTTCATCCCTCTTGGTGATGATAAAGTTCTGAGAGGTTATATTGGAATGCAAAACAGTTTAATCTTGTTTGATCCCTTAGGATTTCTCATTTATATTTATCTTTTTGTGTTTTTGTTTCTGTTTTTGACTCCTGTGTTTGTATGTCAAATTTTTTACTCAGCTTTGGTTTTTTCATCAGGAAAGGTTTAAAGTCTTTTATTTCACTAAAAGTTCATTTTCCCTCTCTCTGTAGGATTAAATTCATCTTTTCTGGGTGTGTATTTTTATTTTTGGTTTTAAGTCTAGATCCTTTGCTTTCTGGAACACCATATTCCAAAACTCTCCTCTTCTTCAGTGACTGATAAATCTTGTATTATCTTGATTGTGACTCCTTGATCCTTGAATTCTTTCTGGGTGTTTAAGTATTTTTTCATTAACCTAGGAATTTTGACTATATTGTCACTTTACATTGTTTCACTTCCCATGCTTCTCTGTATTAATAATATTCAATATTTCTTATAATGTAGCAATCCATTACATTTATCAACTATAATTTATTCACATATTTTCCAGCCAATAACTATATATTTTGCTTCTAGTTCTTTGCTAACACAAAAACTTGTTTTGTTGCAGATAGGGACATTTTAGTGGACATAATTTGGAGCACCAGGCCTGGAGTTGAGCACAAATCTATGTGACCCTATGTGGCAATAAACTGGGGATAATAATAGTACCTACCTCCCAGAGTTGTTGTGAAGTTTTAATAATACTTGTAAAGTGCTTAGCACATAGTATACTCTACATTTCTATAATTATTAATGTTTTTTATCCTGCCTTCTCTTTTTTTTCCTCTTAAAAATTTCAGAATATAACCAATCTACTCCAGTGGCTTGTCTTTTTAACTACCTCAGTTCTCTTTGGAGACATTAAAAGTTCTGAAAGAATATATATTGTATTCTTCCACTAATAGAATGCTAGCATTGCATCATCATAAAACTTCTTCTAATTGCTCAAATAAATTTACCTTTCTACATTTCTCTTGATTCTTGTGTTTGTATTCCAGAGTTCCACTTGTCTGTGGTCTTTTCATCAGGAATGCTTGAAAGTCTGTTTCATGTATGGTCCATTTCTTTCTGTATACTCCCCTTTGAAGGTAAGTTATTCTTGGTTTTTTGCCTCTATTTTTTGTTTTTAAGAATAAAATATTCCAAGATCTCTTCTAGTTCATTGCAGATGCCTAGTCTTTTGTGATCTGGACTCTCATTCCTTGGTACTTGAACTCCATTTTGGATATTTGCAATTATTTTTTTCTTTGATGTGGAAGCTCTGGAATTTGACTATGATATTCCTGGGGCTTTTTTTTTCCCCTTTGGGGACTTCTTTCAAGAGGTGATATGTATTCTTTTAACTTCACTCTGCACTTAGGCTCTAACATCTGAGCAGTTTTCATTTATGGTTTTTGGAAGTGTACTGCTTGCTTCTGATCTTTCCCCTTTCTCAATACACAAATGAAGGCCTCCTTACTCAAGAATGCTAGTTCCAAGCGTAGATCCCTTTCTCGGTTTGTCCTGCATCTTTGACTGGGAACTGGGTAGAAGATGACCAAGCTGCTGGTTTGCATCTATTCTGAGGGTGACATACTGTTTGGTTCTGATGGTGCCCTAGTCTGGGACCTCCTCTTACGCAGTTTCAGTTTCTCCCTGGGAGCCCAAGTGCTCTCTCTGAAGTATGCTTCTGGACTAGACTATCTCCAAGATCCACACATCTATTTCACTATGTCAAACTGGGCTGGACAAATGACTCACTGTGACTTTTTTTGGATTTTCCCATCAGGATTTTTTCTAGTTCTGCTTGGAATTTATTTTGAGGGAGGGGGAGCAAGAAGGGGTAAGGAAGCAGAAAGAGGGAGCTTGCTGAACTATTTCCTGTTACTCCATCATCTTTGACTCTGCGTCCATTCTATTATCAATGTTAACTCTATAAGAGTCCACTATACATTAATTCAAAATTTAAGTCCTAGTTGATAGCAAATGTTTATATATTACTGTGCTCTACTTGATAATTTGTTATTATTATTATTATTTTTTGCTGAGGCAACTGGGGTTAAGTGAGTTGCCCAGGGTCACACAGCTAGGAAAGGTTAAATGTCTGAGGTCACATTTGAACTCGGGTTCTCCTGACTTCAGGGCTTGTGCTCTATCCACTGCACCACTTAGCTGCCCTTATTTGCTATTATTTTAACAGCTTATATTTTTCCCCAGCATTTCGTCACATTTAAGGATTGAAATCACATCTCATAACAGAAACTGGGTGGAAAAATGTTTTTCTCTATATTAAGAAATGTAATCTAATATAGGAAATGCATATTCTTTAAAAGCTTGGTAAAGTAGTGAAATTTGTGAATCTGGTTGTGGTGTCTCTTTGCAAGAAACTCACTAATGGCTTGATTTATTCTTCTAGCATTGTTCTATCCAAGTTATCTACTTCTTATTTTTGAAATGAGCATTATTTTCATAGATACTCATTTCTTTTCAATTTTCAAATTTGTTGAATAACCATTTTATATACCATTTTGGAAATGTACAAAACAGCTCACATGCTTGAAATCATTTGAAATTCCTAACAATCCTATAAAATAGATCCTACATGAAGCATCACTGCCATTTTGCAGATAAGAAGTGGTCTGCCTTTGGTCACTGTCAGTATTGGGATTAGAACAAAAATCTTTATTTGAACTCTAGCAAGCTATGATACTTTTCTTGAATTATTTGTACTCATTTTGATGTTTCTTGCCTAATTTTGGTAATTTTAGGATAAAAATATCCTTTTCATTTTAATTGAATATTATTTTAGAAGTTTTGGTTTCATTTATTATTTTCAATTTTAATTAATTTCTACTCTCATTCTGATTATCCTTCTATTTTCCACCTGAATTGCAGTTTTTTTTCTAAAATTTTAATATAACCCAGAAAGCTATTTTTTGGTGCATTTCACATGTACTTGGGGAAAAATGTACATTCTTTGTTTTCTCTTTGTTTTTTTCCTTATTTCTTATTTATTCTTCACCACACCTTATAGGAAGGTATTGTGGAAGTGAAAAGATTACTGAAATTTGCAGATTAAGAGTTAAATTTCCCCAGAGATTTTAAAGAAGGGAAAGGGACCTGTATGTGCAAGAATGTTTGTGGCAGCCCTCTTTATAGTGGCTAGAAACTGGAAACTATATGGATGCCATCAATTGGAGAATGGCTGAATAAATTGTGGTATATGAATATTATGGAATATTATTGTTCTGTAACAAATGACCAGCAGGATGATTTCAGAAAGGCCTGGAGAGACTTACATGAACTGATGCTGAGTGAAATGAGCAGGACCAGGAGATCGTTGTATACAGCAACAACAATACTATGTGATGATCAATTTTTTTTTTTTGTATTTAAATTTAACATGTATTAATGTTAGTATTACATGTATATTAACTATTAAATTCCATTATTATCAGTCATGTTAATTATTGTAATTAATTATACATCAATAATTATAATAAATAATATTAATGATTATTATAATATTAGTATTATATGTATAAGTATTTAATATATTAGCATTTAAATTTAGTAATATATAAAATGCTTTATAAACTTTAAAGTACTAAGTAAATGTTTATTAATTTATTACTATTGTTATAATAATATAACAATAATTCTATATTATTAGTAATAACTATTATTAAAACTTAATTTTAGTAATAATTACTAATAATTAGTAATAATAATTCTTAAAAGAATTCCAGACAAGTGGATTTTTTTCATTGTGTCATTTTAAGCACTATTCCTATTTAGTTTGGTGGATGAATATATATATATATTTTCTTGCCAAAGGTAAATCATGGAGTCCAATGCTATTGTTAATGTTGACTTAGGAGTCCAAAAGTTGTACCTCTGGCATTACTAGTTGTATAATTCTGGATGAATTGTTTAACCATGACCCAGGCAGTACTTTAAGTTACAGGTAATTGGCATCTACATGATGGAGTGAGTTTCCATATCTTAATCATAAGTCCAATTTTTTTTTATTCATTTTTCCAAATTATCCCCTCCCTCCCTCCACTCCCTCCCCCCGATGGCAGGTAATCCCATACATTTTATATGTGTTACAGTATAACCTAGGTACAATCAATATATGTGTGTAAATACCATTTTCTTGTTGCACATTAATTATTAGCTTCCGAAGGTATAAGTAACCTGGGTAGATAGACAGTAGTGCTAACAATTTACATTCGCTTCCCAGTGTTCCTTCTCTGGGTGTAGTTATTTCTGTCCATCATTGATCAACTGGAAGTGAGTTGGATCTTCTTTATGTTGAAGATTTCCACTTCCATCAGAATACATCCTCATACAGTATTGTTGTTGAAGTGTACAGTGATCTTCTGGTTCTGCTCATTTCACTCAGCATCAGTTAATGTAAGTCTTTCCAAGCCTCTCTGTATTCCTCCTGCTGGTCATTTCTTACAGAGCAATAATATTCCATAATCTTCATATACCACAATTTACCCAACCATTCTCCAATTGATGGACATCCATTCAACTTCCAGTTTCTAGCTACAACAAAAAGAGCTGCCACAAACATTTTGGCACATACAGGTCCCTTTCCACTCTTTAGTATTTCTTTGGGATATAATCCCAATAACAGCAATGCTGGGTCAAAGGGTATGCACAGTTTGACAACTTTTTGGGCATAGTTCCAAATTGCTCTCCAGAATGGCTGGATTCTTTCACAACTCCACCAACAATGTATCAGTGTCCCAGTTTTCCCACATCCCCTCCAACATTGTGATGATCAATTCTGATGGACGTGGCCCTCTTCAACAATGAGATGAACCAAATCAGTTCCAATAGAGCAGTAATGAATGGAACCAACTACAGACAGCAAAAGAACTCTGGGAGTTGACTATGGACCACTACATAGAATTCCCAATCCCTATATTTTTGTCTGCCTACATTTTAAATTTCCTTCACAGGCTAATTGTACACTGTTTCAAAGTCCGATTCTTTTTGTACAGCAAAATAACTGTTTGGACATGTATACATATATTGTATTTAACTTATACTCTTAACATATTTAACATGTATTGGTCAACCTGCCATCTGGGGGAAGGGGTGGGGAAAGGAGGGGAAAAGTTGAAACAAAAAGATTTGGAATTGCCAATGCTGAAAAATTACCTATGCATGAAATTTTTGTAAAAATTAATTAAATTAATTAATTAGAATTAAATTTCAACTCTGACATTTAGTTGTCTACATGCAAATCATTTTATCTCTCAGAACATCAATTTATTCACCTATAAGAGTCAATTCAGAGTAAAGTACTTGAAAGAGTTAACTCTATAAACATGCATTAGTATTGTGATATTTTTGTAAAATTTATTATACTTTGATAATGGAATTTCTTCTTAATTTTGTATGGATTTTCAAAACTTTTCCTTTATAGACTTTGCTGTTACATCATTTGACATATAAAATTTATATCATCTGTTATATAAAATTTAAAACTTAAGCTCATTTTGAAAATACCTTTATTTTTAATATTTTTATTTGTCCCAATTACATGTAAAACAATTTTTCTTACATTTATTTAAAATTTTAATTCCAGATTTCCTCCCTTTCTCTCCACTCCTACAAGGTACATGTAAAGTTATGCAAAATATTTGCATAAAAGTCATGTTGTGAAAGAAAACACAGATACCCGTCCCCCCCAAAAAAAAGTTTTTAAAAATATGCTTCAATTTGTATTCAAACAAAACTAGTTTTTTCTCTGAGTATGGATAGCATTTTTTCATCAGAAGTCCTTCAGAGGAGTTGTGGATCATTGTATTGCTGAAACTAGCAAAGTCATTCACAACTTGATCATCCCATAGCACTATTATTACTTTATATACAGTACATTTCACTGCTTGAGTTCATGGAGGACTTTACAGGTTTTTCTGAGAGCATCCTGCTCATCATTTCCTATGGAACAATAATTGAATAATACCTTTAAGCATAATAGACTTTCATAGTCTTTCTCTCAATGCTTTCAGGTATAAATTCACTCTCATCTGATAGCTCAATGTCATTTCCACTTTTGTCCTGGTTACATAATTAAACTGAAAAGTTGAACCAAAATTTACATCTTCCTATGTTAGGTGTATTTACTATAGACAACATATTGTTGGATCATTTTAAATTCATGATGTAATCTTATAATTGGAGTTTCATTTACTTATTATGACTGTCAATTTAAAAAAAATTTCTATTTTTAACTTAATTAAAATTGGCAAAAAGGAATATAAAATGTATCTTACTATTTAACTTACCTTCACAAAACACATTAAACAAAATTCATACATTTCATCTTCCAACTATCCAAGTTTCTTTTAATTTAAATTATTTTAATTCAGGATCACCCCATACAATCTTATTATTTTGTTTAATAAACCACAATTTTTAAACAATCAGTGAACTAGCCAATGCAATATTTTGACAAACACTTCTTTCAAAAAAGTAAGAATGATTGTCAAATTTTATGAAGGCTGATTATGTTGTATTAAAATTTCTCCATTCTTTTACCTTTTTTAAAAGTGCTCTATCATCTTAACTGATGTCTCATAACATTTTATTTAATTCTTGAGGACTGAATGATCATTATCTTGTGAATGTAGCTTTAGGATTGGACAAAAATGTGTCTGGAGGAGTTAAAATTTAAATTCCTTAAAACATTTAATGGCTGTTTGTAAGAATATCTAGATAATTCTAGAAATCTTTTAAAAATTGACATAATGGAATATTGTGATCAAATTATTCCCTTTCCCTAAATTCTCCAGAATGTGATAAATTGATATCTCGAGCTATATAGTCTATAGTCTAGATTTATTCCTTGAAACAGCAGTTTCGAAATTCCCTTCCAGTTTTTTCTAAGTTTGTTCCTCACACCCAACTTCTATTACAGTTTGTGATTGTTCTCAACTATATTAATTCTACTCTTAGTTGTCTATTTTTAGTGGCAATTATAGTCTCTGTATTAGCTTTCATATTTCCCTATCTTAACTTTTTTTTAACGTTTCATTGAGTTTTAGGTCTTCCCAGTATGTTTTAACTGTGGCAAGTTCTTTTATTTCCTCCTGTGGTTTTCTTGCCAATGTGAATTCTTGCTTGAATCTGTTAAATCTTGCTTGAGGCCATCTTTCAATATATTTTGCATCATTTCTGATGCGTTGGTTCTTTCTCTCAACTAATCCATAATGTTGTTTTTTTTTATTATTATACAAGGGATCTTCTGTCCATTTATTTCTTTTATATTTCTTAAGGAGTTTTGCTTCTTTTCAATGTCTATTACTTAGAAAGAGGCTATTGTAATGTCCGAGCTAGCTTTCTGGAGATCCTCCAGAAGGGCCTTGGTCTCAGCAGGATAGACATCATGAGAATGGACAAGAATAGAGTCCAGTCTTTATTGTCTCTTACACAGTCTGTGCCTGTCATAGTCTGATCCAGTCTCAGTGTGACCCAATCTCCTCTAGGAGTCTGCCAGTTTGCCAGTCTGAACCAGTCTCCCTCTGAGTCTGACTTTGGCTCCAATTTAAATACCCTATTACAATTACATCATTACAGTATACTGAGTATGAATGAACTAGAGAACTATTACATCATCATACTAAGTATATCTGTGAACTAGAGGACCATGATCTCATCAATTCCACTGAGTTAACACCTTGTTTCAAGTATACTTCTCCAGAGTTCCAGCCCTCTACAGGCTATGACCTATGATTACCTTGCAACTTCTCTCTATTAATTAACCTCCTATCCTTATTCATTAGGATCAGTCCATCATTTCATCTTGTCAACATCTTTTGGATTCCTTCAGTTTTCAGATTGGCTGACAGGAAAAGGTGATAAATGTTGGAAGGGACGTGGAAAAACTGTGACACAAATACATTGTTGGTACAACCATTCTGGAGAGTAATTTGGAACTATGCCCAAAGGGTCATCAATCTGGGCATACCCTATGATCCAGCAGTGCCTCTACTCTGTTATCCCAAAGAGATCATAAAAAAGGGAAAAGAACTCACATGTGCAAAGCTTTTGTAGCAGCTCTTTTTGTAGTGGCTGAATGAATGCCCATCAAGTGGGGAATGGTTGAATAAGCTATAGTATATATAATGGAATACTATTGTCCTATAAGAAACAATCAGCAGGCTGATTTCAGAAAGATTTGGAGAGATATAACATAAACTGATGGTAAGTGAAATGAGCAGAAACATATTTCACAGCAACAAGATTATGTGATGATCAACTGTTATGGATTTGGTTCTTTTCAACAATGACGTGATTCAGGCCAATTCCAATAGACTTGTGATGGAGAAAGCCATCTGTATCCAAAGAGATGCCTGTGGGGACTGAAATGTGGATCACAACATAGTTGTTATTTCTTTGCTTGCTTTTTTCTCATTTTTTTTCCCTTTTTGATCTGTTTTTCTTGTGTAGTATAATAAATATGGAAATATGTTTATAAGAATTATACATGTTTAGCCTATATTTGGATTACTTGTTCTCTAGGGAAGAAAGGAGGAAGAAAAATTTTGGAACATAAGGTTTTGCAAGGGTGAATGTTGAAAACTATCTTTGCATGTATTTTAAAAAACAAAATGCTATCATAAAAAAGATCTTTTGGATTCATATTATATCTACTAACATACTAACTTTTCTTTAAACCTTCATATTTTGATAAGCATTGCCATTTTGGCATCATTTAAGTGACTATTAACCACAATGAAATAAGGGCAAGGACTAATCACTGGAATGCTCTATTAAAAACATTTCACTAAGTTGATGTTACCATTTAGGAGCTGGTCTTTCAACCAATTTCAAATTTATTCTATTGTACTATTATCCTATATATACCATGAACACCTATAAGAATAATATGAAATTATGAAAGATGTACAATAGCCACTTTTTATAGGAAAAATTTGAAAATAAGGTAAAATTAAAAATATCTCATACAGACAATAAAACAGCAGTGATTCATTGTGACAAGTTTCTAATATTTTGCAGAAATGCTGTACTTCAAGTCTAACCCTCTACTGACTTCTCCCTTTCCTTCCCCCTTAAAATATAGTTTTTCTTGGAAACATTTTACAAATGTGCCATCTACTGTTTCAATAGGCTTCCTACACCTAAAGTCTCCTATCTATAAACAAGTAGGCTATACTGTAGCCCTTTATATCCATTTTCATCTCTCAGCCTACCTCAATAAATAGGCTATCTGTAGCAGGATACAATTCTGATAACAGAATAAGTTCTAAGAATGGCAGGTCTTCAAAGCAGGTAATTCTGGAATTCCTAGAGATGTCTTTTTTTTTTTTTTTTTAAAATAAATAAAAATATGGGTCTACTTCTGTTACCAGGCATTTGGAGATTTTCTGTAGTAACAGGTTTAGTTATTTGAAGCCCCTCTGAGAAAAAAAAAAAAAAATCACTTCCTCACTTGGGGCACGTTATGCTGAGTTCTATAAGCTGAATTAAAGTGCTTTTGTCAAAACTTTGTTCTCATTCTCAGGCTAATACGAAGGTAACAAAGGAACATCTGACACATCTGAATCCTAGGAAGAAATTATCTAATTACAAAAGCAACTAAGTGTTTTTCATACCATGTAAACATACATATTCTTTTGTGGTTGTCAACAAATCATCATAACCAATGTAATTTCACTACCTGCTCTGCAATTTTTGGATTTGGAATCAGAAGACCTAGGTTCAAATCTCTTCTCCATTATCACATATGGGGCGGGCCTTGAACAAAGTAATTTTTCTGAGCCTTAGATTTTTCACATGTAAAATAAAAAATTGGACCAGATGATGAGCCTCCTTTCAGCTCTAAATCTTATCATCCTTTACAGATTATTTTAATTTTAAAGGGTTCATTAAATGCCTTTTTTGAGGGAGAGGCATTGATGGGAAAGAGGAAATCAATTTGGGTTTGGTTATTCAATTCAGTGAGAAACCAATACCAAGATCTGTTCTGGACTAGAGTTCAGGCGATTAGTATAGTTTGCTTTTTTTGAGTCATTGTTTGGTGGAAGTACTGCTTTAAGCATTTTTATAATCATTAGAACCTCTATCAAAGGACCAAGAGACATTACTCAAATTAGTCTATTCTTGTCAATAATTTTGGTTTTTAAAAAAGGCTTTGTGACTGATAACTACTCACTAAATTAAGTTTGGGGATCCTTTGTAAATTCAAATTATCCATGAAATCCTTGGTCCACAGTATCACAGATAATGGCAAGCATTCTGGACCCTGAACTTTGAAAAGGATTTAAATAAACAACACAGACAGTTGAATGTTTGCCATTCAAATATTTATTTTTTTACAGTGTTTTTAGTAAGATAATTTACTTCTTTAAAAAGGCTTTTAAGAAATAAAATTTCATATGACAGAGCTAGCAGTTCAAACTTAACTATTAACAACATTCTTTATGAAATGCTAGCCTACTTTAAAATCAAATGAAAACAAGGAAATACAACTGCCATCATTATAAAACAATGTATTTTAAGTGGTAAAACTTCTTGAAATTATATCCAGCATGAGACAAAATCGTCAAGGCCATTACATAAAACATTTTTGTACTGAACAGGCAACAAGAATGACAAAATGGCAGCATCAACAAAGCCCAATGGAATAGGCAATATAAGCCACTTCATGTAACTCTACAAGTATTACAGACTTCAAAGCACACATCATTCCTTTTGAAATCACAAAGTGTAACCAAAATAAAGTCAAAAATTCTGAATATAAATTAGTGGTATTAGGACATAATACTATTTCTGTCCTGTTCTCTACCACCTCCCAATTTGCGCATTGACTAAAATACACAGGGATGAGCTGAACTACTCAATAACAATGTGCATTTTATACATAGGATAAAGCCAAAGTAGACTGTGATACTAAAGTAAAAAGCTGGTGCTCCTCCCCACTCTCTATACCCAACCAAAAAAAAAAAAAAAAGAAAAAAAAGGAAGCAATGATTCCCCAGGACCAAATTTGGATTCTAAGAAGCACTTATGTCAAACTAACCTCATTTTATTTTTCAAATAGCTTAGACTGGTAATTAGGAAATAGACACATATGTGGGTACACATAACACATATGTATGCTTATGTGTACATGTGTATTTCTGTATGTGTGCATTCTCAGTAAGACTTCTGACAAAAGGCCTCAAGATGTCCTGTGGACAAAATGAAACAATGTGGCCTAGATGATCATATTAAGGTTATATGGCTGGATTAAGTAAGCAAAACTTCAAGGGAGGTTTCTAGTAATATGCCTTAGGGTACTATCACAGTATCTGAATCACAGAAATAGGACATTGTCTCTAGCCTTACTTAGTTCAACAATTTTATTTTGACTTGAGTAAAGACAAAGGATGGCATGCTCACCAAATCTATAGATGGATAAATCATCCACAAATTTGGGAGGAAGATAAAATGGAAGGTGAAAATATATGATCCAAAATTATCTACATAGGCTGGAAGAATGGGTTCACAAATTAAACATTTTGCACTTAGACTAGATCTAACATAATTTCACATTAAAAAAGAACTGCAGTTTTAGATAATTGCAAGCTCAATATGAGTTAACAGTGAGATGGCTGCCAAAAAACCCCGATAAAAACAACCTTAAGAGCTTTATTAATAGAAGTGTAGGGTTCTGTTCAGGCCACAGCTAAAGACTTTCAGGTTCAGATGCCACATTTTAAGGAGGATATTGGTAAAATGAAGTCAAGAGAAAGTAAACCAGGGTTTGAAGGAAGTAATTAAGTAGGATGAATCAATTTATATGAAAAATGGCTTAAAGAAGGGAAGGAAGTGTTGTATCTTTCCAAATACCTGCTCTCAGATAGAAGATGGATAAGAGTTAATTCTATACAGCACCAAATGCCAGAATTAGAATCACTGGGTGAAAGTTATAGAGAAGCAAATTTTAGTTCAACATATCTAGAATGATTAAAATTGCTGAAAAAATGGAATGGGCTGGCTTGTGAGGTAGCGAGTCTCAGTCATTGGAAATGTTAAAATAGAGGGATGATGGCCATTACTGAAGACATAATAAAGGTGATTTTTGTTTAATTATAGGTTGGATTAGATGACCTCTGAGGTATCTTCCGACTTTAAAATTCTATAAAATTCAAATATGAGGCATAAAGACAAAGGCAAATCATTTTCATTGGAATTAAAATATGGGAAAGTTTTGGGAGAGTAAAGAAGATGACATTCTTAGAAAAGCATAGATTCAAAATGAAAGTAAAGAATTATATTCCATCTAGTCAAAAAACCCATAATGAAGATGGTCCAGATAGTTAACATCTTGCTTCATGCATATTTTCACGAAGCTCTAATGTCAAGATTAAGGTTTGTCCACTAGCAAACTCGCTACTAAATAACAGGTCCTAAATAAAAGGACCTATAGAGAGCTTCCTTCCTTCCTTCCTTTATTCTTCAATTCTGTCATGAGGTCTAGAATGAGGACTCTAAAAATCTACCTTGTACTTAAAAACAAAAAAGTTGCAGGGGAGAGAAATACTAAAAAATTAACTTAGGAGGCTTTAGTAGATCTTCTGTCTCTGCTCTGGTATCAACATTAAATACCTAAGAAATAGCATTCCCATGGAGCCATAACAACAGTGAGATACTGCATGGTAGGTAGTTTAATTCAAAGAGCCTTGAGCCTCTAGACAATCAATAGACATGGGCTCTGGCACTGGTTCTGCCAAGGTTTAAGCAGAAATGTGATGCTGTAATGAAATCAATTCATGTCAGGGTTTGGATGTTCCTCATCTATAAAATGAAGGATTTAAATTAGATGCCTTAAAATCCTTTCCAGTTTAAGTTTCTCTGACTAACAGCTACTGAATCACTCTCTGACCTGGGTGCACTCTATGCACAGTCAAAGAAAGTGACCATAATCTGAATTTAAAGCCTCTCTCTTTTAAAATTCCCCAAAAGTGGCAGCTTTGACCTGAAGTACATATGAAAAACAGAGGCTGTGAAAAAAACAGGGGAGATAAACTGTAGCTCTTCATGTCATTCTTAAAATCAAGGAAACTAATATGTTTTTAACATAATGGTTTTCTAAAGTCTATAATTATGTTTTTGCAAAACACATTTAGTAACAACTAGGTAACTAGTGCTTAAATTCATTACACGTAATCAAAAGTCTTCTGGACAGGATCAAGGAATTAATTTTTAGATTAATTCTTTAAAATAAAACAAAAGTATGCTTTAAATTGATGACTAGAACTGGACTCTTTAATATGCAGGTGAAAATAACAGTATTTTCTAAATTTAAAAAGGGATCAGTAACATGACAATAAGAGAGAAATCAAAGCCATATTAGATGATGATTATATATTAGATGATTTTTCATATACATATTTAAAAATAAAATAGATACTGTGCTCACTTGTCTGGGATAGTCAGGGTAGTTCTGTCCTTCAACTATAAGAAAAGAAAGAGGAACCTTCCAAAACTATGATGCTAAGCTAAGAGCATCTCATTAAAGTACCTCAAAAAAAAAAAAAAAAAAATTGAAATGGTTCATGTGCAAAACTGCAAGCACCATTAGGATTTTTAAGCAGCAAGACCTAAACACAAATGACAGCTAACAAGCACTCCATTGGTCACAATCTTTTAAGGAGGCTTTACCTGGGAAGAGGAACGCCTACACATTATGTATAAGTGTATACTTGCAAATCTATGCAGTCACAATCTACTGATGCAATTTGCCACCATACCTTTCAAAATAGGTACAAATAAAGGAGTCCTATTTGAAAATTTGGCCTCAGGAACTTTCACTGATCCAAATGGATAGACTTTTTCTTTTTTAAATGATTAAAAACTTAGATAAATTCATTTACTTTTTGGATGTGCAAATTTAAAGTTTTTATATATATATATATATATATAATCGGGATATGTTTGGTCATGAGTGGCTGTGACCATACTTAGTGTAGTCATCAGACAAGTTACCCAGATGAATTTATGATAATATTAAATCTTGATTAAACCAAGTTACATTCAGTATTCCATAGATAATTTTCTTCCTTAGCTGTTATTTCATTATTGCTGCTTTGAAATCCACGTGCCAATGATCAAGGCCAAGAAAAACTATTAAAAAAAATTAATTGGTGTTTCAAATTTCCCTGGCCCTTGCTACATTCTAAGTTCCTTGAGGGAAGGCACATTTGTCTTATTTCATTTTTGGTACCCACTGTGCCAGATTTGTGCCCTGAACATGGTCCACACTTGATATTTGTGGAGCTGACCTGCTACTGTGCTCTGAGAGCTTCTCATGCTCGGGAACTAGCATGTGAAATCAGAGCAGAAACACTTTTCTTTTGGACTAAAAAGTGATCCAATAAAAAAAGTCCAATTTTCCAACTTCAAGATTCTTCTAAGTTATCTAGACTATAAGAATGCACTTCCCAAAGGGTTACTTAAACAAGACAAACAGCAAAGATGAAAAAAGACATGCAAAATTTGTAATCTTCCATCCATCTTCAGTATCTGTCAAGAAAGGTCAAACTAGAACAATTCACATTGTACGAGAACCAAAAGATCAGCCAGCCCAAGATTTGGGATAGGAATTCTAAAACTGCAGTGAGGTATCATTCTGAAAAATATGTTGCTTCCAGCACAGGGTCTTAAGTCTTAGATCTGTCATGTAGAACAAATTCACAGAATTCTACTGCAATGCTAACATAAAAAGAAAGATGGTGCCAACAGTAATCATTATCTAAATCATATTGAGCTTTGTCAATGAAAATGAACATCTGGAATTGCACCTAAAAATAAATGGGCAGCAGTGTAATTCATGGACAAGTTACAATGGACCACTCACAAATATCCTTTGGTAGATGATAGGAGGAAGTACCCTCTTAAGCTTTAGGGTACTTCTATTCAGACAAACTTCCAAAGCAGAAAAATTACCAAAGTGTCATCAATTATTTTAAAGTGCATTAAAAAAAAAGAGAGAGAGAAATATAGGCATGTGGATTTGTTGCTCTTCAAACAATAAATCTTACAAAAAGGGCCATCCTAATATGCATAGTGATATCCTTTTTTCCCCTCAAACACATTAAGAACAACTGATGATTAATTTTTATAATGGATATTTCTGCTGGCATCCTAGAGTCACCAATGTGTTTATTTCTTAGCTGAATTTGACTGGTTTTTAACATTCGATACACAATGATTTCAGAGATTCTTTTAAGTTTGCTTTCTTGTCCAGCAAAAGGCTCCAGTTTCCAGTGATAAGACCAACCATGTGACATTACTGGTGTAGACAAAACCTCTCATTTTTATATAGTATTTATAAGACTTTTCTTATTAAAATATTTCCTCAAAACATATTCTACCGAATGCTCAGTCCAAATAGCTTCCAAAATGACTAAAAACAAGATATTAGTCTGTAAAAATAAGCTCTTGAGGGGGAAAAATTATGAGCAACATAGTTGAAATGCAATTGTTTTAATTGACTCCATTTCTGCAATGCCATTTAGATATTCAGTGTCTTAATGAACTTTGATATATATATATATATATATATATATATGTATATGCATACATATATAAAAACACATTAATAATATTCAATGTATCTCTTTCAGGTGAGCAGTTTAATTACAAGTTACAAATCTCTTATCAGTTTATTTATGAACTGTAGTTCATCAGCATGTCCTCTCAAATCCCAAAGTCATACTTCAGTAATTATTTTGCTAGTTTTAAAAAAAAAAAGTATTCCCAGGATAGACTTCTTTATATATCTTTCAAAAAAGTTAAAAAAAAAAAAAAAGACCAAAAGTTTCTAAAAAATATTTTAAATATCTTCCATTTAAAAACATGATAAAAGTCTGAATTAGGGATCCTAATTATTGTTTTTCTTAATTTAGACTAGAAATCACTATTAACTTCAAATTGAAAATCAATTTGACTTTTCACATAAGTTATTTATTGTAGTACTTAAAAATCTCCAATATATCTTTTATACATGATCATGTTTGAGCCTGGAAACAACCCTATGAGACATGCACTAGGTGGATTATTTTCTTCTTTTAATAGGTGAAGAAAGTGAAGTTCAAGGATATTGAGTGACTGGTCTACAGTGAAGTGTATGCCTATTGAGCATCGGAGGCAAAATTGAGAACCAGGCCTTCCTTTCTCCCCAAATCCAACACTCTGCCCACCCAGCCAGAATTTTTAAAAAATCTACTCTATCAGTGATGAAGATAATAAATTTAAGACTCCATGTACCATAATAATAGTGTTGTAAATAACTAACAATATATATTGGGATATACAGGGCTTCTTAAAGCACTGCAAACTAAGATATCTGGAGTACTACTAGATCAAGGGTAAGTTAAATGGACAGGCTTTTAAAAGGCAGATGTGACTTTGCATGTAATAAAACATCCTTTGGAATACCAAAAAGTCAAATTTATATATCAATACAGAACAGAGCAATTTAAGAAGAATAAATGTCCCTGTAAATATTTTTGTTTGGGTAGTGTTCAACATCAACATATATATATATATGTATATATGCATGAATGTATACATGTATGTGTGTATTTCTTTAAATTACAATGATTCATCCTCAGCCTTGAATGCTATTAATTCATGGAAAGCAAATGCCTTTTTTAAAAAATTACTGAATATATACTTTTAAAATGCCTGTTCTCTTGAAAGAAAAAAAAAGGTATAGGATGAAGCATACAATGATAGAGAGCAAAATAGGCAATAATAGATGATTAAACCTCACAGGACTATTTCTTTCTTCTACTGTAGTCACCATATTACTCAGGAGGAATAAGAAATGGCTTGAAAAAATACACTGTCTGTAGTATCACTGAACTCTTACACACATTTCTGAATGTGAGACAGGCCAAGCTAAATAAATAAAGCAAACGTCTGATGGCACATGTGTGTAAGTCCAGAAGTTTGCTAAAGATACATGGTCACTGCTGAGATCACAATTATCTTTCCCTCCCTCCCTCCCCCAACAAACTATAATTGCTCACCTGAAATATTCTATGAGTGGCTTGTGATTTTTTGTCAGACATTGCATTGCTTTCATTTTTATAACATCAAGCAGGCAATCAAATTACAGCTGAGTAAGAACACAGGCATTGCACTGACTAGGACATGCAGAACATGGAGTTTCCCTGCTTGGTTCCATGAACTTACAATCATGAAATCAAGAGTTCTTTTCCAATTGCAAGCTTGCAATTTTTAACTTATCATCGACAACCTTCGATGGGTCCTGTCAAGGCATCCAGGCTGCTGTCTGTATCTGAAGCCAATGTCTGCTCTGTTGACATGGATGAAATGTCATTGATAGATGAGGACTGAGAAGGAGTGGTGTTGCTATTTACTGCTGCATCTGTGCTAAGTAAACCAAATATAATAAAATCTGAGGCAAGACATTGCTACAAAAATAAACAAAACAGTGAGGGTTACAGACAAATGACTTTTATTTCCCAACCCATTATGACAATTCCTGGATCCCAATTCTGGAGGCAGGAAAGCAATCTTAAGAAGTAATTAGTCAGTGAGGTGCAGTTAGCAAGATTAACTGTTAGATATTTTCTCAAGTTCTCTCCACTCTTAGGTTCCTCAGTCTCCTAGCTTGAATTGTCTAGCATCAAGTATATAGCTATATATGGAACCAGAGCCTGGATTTTCAATTTCATTATTATGTTAGATGAGAAAAGCCTCTCCCTGTGAAGGTCAGTCCCTCCTCTTCAGCTCAGAGACTGCTTAGAACACAAGGAGTTATGTGACTTGCCCAGAGTCACAAAGCCAGGATGTGTTAGAAGCAGGACTCAAACTCCAGCTGGCTTGGTTCTCTACTTATTCTGCCTCTGATCTAGAAGAGTACACTCAATTATGTGCTGAAAATACACTTTCACTTCACAAAGACTAAAAACAAAACAAAACAAAAAACAAAACAAAAAACACTACATTTGTCCAAATACTATTGTTCTTCAAAAAGCTTGTGGAAAATAAGACTTCAAAATCCACACCACTGTAATCTACTTAAAGTCTAAGGCAACAAGCCCCATCTTTAAGATTAAGGTTCAGTGATGACAAATTTAGCTGCAATGAAGTTTAGTCTGCCCCCAAAATGATTACCAGAGACTTAGAATTTTCTTTTAAAAAGTCAAGGATCACACTTAAAGCACCCCAGGATATTTCCTAAGGCTCAGTTTTATGGCTCAGTCCGACAAGGAGAGGACTCTGGACAAGTATAGTTTTCAAATTCTCAAATTGTGTACATTTTTCAGTTGCACTGTCATCTTTACCCTGAACACTACTTGTTGGTTTCTAATACAAAAATGAAGTCACCAACACATTCTGCATACATACTTTTTGTATAATAGCAGCAAGTATAGTGGGAAAGAGAATACCAAACCACAGTTCACAAGTGTCTCTGCATGCTGCTATTGGTAATTGTTTCAATTTTGTCTGACTTGTCATGACCCCATTTGGGGTTTTCTTGGCAAAGACACTGGAATAGTTTCCTGTGCTCATTTAACAGATGAGGAAACTGAGGCAAAGAAGGATAAGCGATTTGTGTAGAGTCACATAAGTAATAAGTACTTGAGGCCAGGTCAGCTCTCTATCCAATATGCCACCTAATTGTTCCTTGTAAAAGTAATTTAATGAGCCTCTGTACTTTAAAAATTATATACACTATTACAATTTTTCAAATAAAGGGGAGCTCATAGGTTCCAGACTACCAATAATGGAAAAAAATATTATTAGCAATTGATTGAAAAATTTGAGCAAAAATATTTAGAGAAATAAAGGCCAATTTATCCTTGAACAAATTGCTTTAATTCTTTGCTTAGTTTGATTAGAGGATTATATGTATCTTAGAAGATAGCTTCACATTTATCAGAATGAGTAAAGTGCCAAGAAGAGGCAAAAAACTGATTAGCACAGAACAATAGTTAGAATTTAATTTAGCTAAAGGAAAGACTCTTAGAAGTAAAAACTATTAAACTAATCACTAACCTGAAGGTTGATCTTTTACCACACCATTCTTGCTTCTTTCTTCCCAGTCCATTACTTCTTTGTATATTAGTTCTTCAAATAGAAATTTAAATTAAATTAAATTAAATTTAAATTTAAATCCTTTTATTAGTTTCCTTATATTTCTAAAAACTATTTCAAAATCAACTTTCACTACAATAAAAGGCCTATTTTTGACATCCCTGAATTAAATACTAAGCTAGTCTACATAGCTGTATGTATTACATATGCTCCATTTCTGTGCTATGATTGTTTAAACAGACCCAGTCTAATATACTTTGACAAATTTATTTGTCTAGAATTACAAAAGACAACAACTGGAGAATATATTAAGACAGTAATAAGACAGTAATATTTCTAAAACATAATGAAAACATGATGAAAAATTTATAATTTAGAATAGTTAACAAGATAATATTAGAAAATAATGAGAAACAATATACTATAGGAAATAAGAGAGCAGTTTTGGAATCAGTAAGACTTGGATTCAATGCCTGTCTTAGATCCATCCTGGCTGAGTGACCATAGATATATCTCTCAGTGCACCAGGGCTACAGAGCAGATATAGACCAATGTCCTCAGAGGGAACTTCCTATACCAATAAAATCATTGGTCAGGCTCAAAAGAAAATAAAACAAAACAAGGAATAATAATCATTAATGGTATCTTTATATGCTAATGAATTTTTCAAAATGCTTTACTGGTAACTAAATCAATGCTATTAAAACAGATTTGAACATTACAGGAAGAATACAAAATGAAGTATCTAATGGCACCTAAAAAGTGATTAAACATCTATGAAATACAATGGATACCATTGTTTTAAATTTATTGTTCTATTGTGAGAAACTTGTATGTACTTATATACCCTGCTAAGGTTTTTATCTATCATGCACACAGTGTGGTTTGGGGGAAAAGTTCTATGCTAGAAGTTAGAAGACTATCAATTTTAACTCAATACCTCATTCTGACCTACTGAAGAGGAACACAGAATTTAGGGCTGGAAGGAATATTAAAAATCATTTAGTCCAACCCCTTCATTTTATAAATTAGGGATCCTAGGATCAGAGTAATTAAATGACTCGCTCATGGATACATAGATAATTAATTAAGCTGCAGTGTTGGAATCCAAACTTAGGTCTCTATCTCCACATCCAATATGTTCTTTCTGTACTAATTAATTTTGCTAAGTCTTCTGCTTTCTCTGGGCCTCAAGCTTTTCTCTCTGGAAAATGAGAGCACTTGGATTAAATTATCCTTAAGATTTTTTACTAATTTGTGAAAGATATTACAGTTAGCCACAAATAGAAAAGATGTTTAGGTATAATATGCTTTTATTATTAATAACAACAACAACAACAAAAAAAACCCCTCAAAATCTATCTTCAAACCTCTTCAAAGTCTTAAAACAATGCTATGTTAGTAAAAACTAATTTTTTTAAAAAAAATGCTTCTTTGTTAAAAAATAAGTCATATAAAATGATCAGAAATTCATTTTTTTCTGGATCTAGGATAACAAGTAGTGAAGACAACATAGCTAATAAAAACCTATTTCAAGAAACTTACTTATTAGCATAAGAATTTGGGGATAAAAATATCCCCACAGTTTTAGAAAATAGACACTAAATTGATTTTTGATATTTGTGTTAAGAAATACTGATAAACAAATTACGCTACACTTACCCCAAAAAATTGGAAAAAAAAAATGCCTAAAATAACTTAAGTCATTACCTTTCCATTCTTCAATAGCATGTTCTCGTTCTTCTAACTGGGCATCATAAATTTGAGGTGGTGGCTAAAAATTAAATTGGAAAAAAACAAGTCTTATTAAAAAAATCTAACACACACACACATCTGTGTGTGTATGGAGTTTGTAAGAGACTTGCCCAATGTATAATATTGAGTAAGCATCTATTAAATATGTACTATGTCCAAAGAAATGAAGACAAAAGAAAAAAAAAAAAAAAAAAACCAGTCCCTATTCTCAGGGAATTTACAATCTACTGAGAAGAAGAAACTAACTTGTCCATAGGTAAATATAGATCATCAGATAAGGGAAAGAAGACTAATAAGGAGGATCATGAGAAGGAAATGATACCTCAAGTAGATTTAGAGGAAAGTTAAAGGCTCTCAGAGGTGCAGGCAAGAATGGAATGCATTCTAGGTATGTGCGAAGGTATAGAGGGGGAGATAGAATATTGTTTAGAAAATAGCAAGTTAGTTAGTTTGGCTAGGACACAATGCATAAAGGAGAGTAATATGAAATAAGTCTAGAAAGGATAGGGCCAAGTTGTGAAAAACTTTAAATGTCTAGGAAGGAAAAGGAAGGAATTTTTATTTTATTTTAATGGCATTTAGGAGTCACTCAAGATTCCTGAATAGGAGATTGACATGGTCAGAGATATGCCTTAGACAGATTTTTTGGCAGTTATGTGGAGGATGGATTGGAATGAGGAGAGACTAGAAACAATGAGTCCAATTGCGAGGTTAGTGCAATAATCCAGGTGAGAAGAAATGAGATTCTGAACCTGTTGGGGTAGTCATGTTAGTGGAAACGAAGGGATGGATACAAAACATGTGGTGGTAGAACTCACAAGGCTTGCAACTGATACACTTGGGAGTCTACTTACCAAGACAAACCCAGAACTATATGAATACAATTACAAAATACTTTTCATACTAAAATTTATTCATGGGTAGGCCAAGCCAGCATAAAAAATGACAATTCTACCTAAATCAATATGCCTATTCAGTGCCAAACTAAAGTACAAAAACTTGTTGCACAGAGCTAGAAAAAAAAATTTACATATTACATTTGGAACAACAAAAGGTCAAGACTATCAAGGGAATTAACAAGAAAAAAATTGTGAAGGAAGTGGTCTAGCCGTATCAGATCTTAAATTGTATTGTAAAGAGGCAATCATCAAAACAAATGGTACTAAGAAAGAATGGATCAGTGGAACAGATTAGGTATGCAATACTGGTAATGACCACAATAACATAGTTTTAATAAACCCAAAAGAACCCAGCCTTGGGGACAAGACCTCACCATTTGAAAAAAATTGCTAGGAAAATTGGAAAGCAGTGTGGCAGAAACTAGGTATAAAACATCTCATACCATATACCAAGGTAACATCAAAATAAAGACATGATTTAAAATAAAGGATGATATCATAAGTAAATTAGGGAAGTATAGAATAGTTTACCTGTCACATATATTGATAAGGGAAAAATTTAGGATTAAACAAAAGCAAGAGAGCATTTTGGGATGTAATTAGCCAAAAGTGGCTAATTTTAATTACTTTAAATATGTTAAATATTATAATCTATATCAAATTGTGTGTTGTCTTAGGGAAGGAAAAAATTTGGAACCCAAATTTTTAAAAAAATGATTGTTAAAAATGATTTTAGAAAGAAAAAGAAATAGGGAGGGATGGATTCGGAAAGGAGACAATGAGTTCTAATTTGACCATATTGAGCTTTAATTATCTACTGAAGACTCAGGTAGACACCTACAGTTACTATCTATTATTCGACTGCAGTCTAGTAGGCAAGCTAGAAAGGTATATGTTAGATTTGGGAGTTACCAGAATGATAAAGATAATTGAAGATACAGAAAATGATGAATTCATGAAGAGAGGACTGAGAGAAAAGAGAAGCAAAATCAGGATGGAGTTTTAGAGAATAACTATGATGCAGAAATAGAACCTAGATTACAATTCAACAAAGATAAGTAGGAAGAGAATCATGGCAAAGCTGTGCTACAAAAACCAAAGGAAGAGAGAGTATCCAGAATGAAGGGAGTCAAGTGTCACAGCATGCAGAGAGCTCAAGGTTTCTTTGAAGATAATGGATTTCCAGTTGTGATATAAATTGGCAAACTCATACTTCCGAAATTCAGCATTAGAAATGGGCAGAGGTGGAGGAAGCAGGAAAAGGAAGAGAATTAGAGCTCTGCTAGGAATAAGCAATAGGTATATTCTGGCACCAGCAAATTATAACTCTCTATATTCTTATATCTGTATAAGTGAAGGCTACAATCTATACATCTACATCTGCATCTACATAAAAAAAAGCAGGGCATTCACATGAAAGTTCTAAATTGAATAAAAAGGAAGTAACTGGTTCTTTTAAGAAGTGACAAGTTTAGACTAAAGACACTCTTGATTCCCATATGGATGTCTAAGTTGTGCATAAACCATGGACTGGCTATGCTTATTTTATTTAACATAATTATGTTATTTATGTGATATAAAAGATATAATTTATGGGAGAGATGGAGAGGATGAAGAGAAGGGAAAAGAAGGAAAGGAAAGAAAATAGAAGGGAGAAGAAAAAGACAGGAGAACAAAGAGAAATCTTCTAACTTTCTTAACTTCCAGGATATGCCTTGATTCTATCTATAAAAATCAGAGCTTAAAAAGATTTATTTGGTCTTTAAATAAATACTTACTGCCTCTGCTTCAGCAGGATCATACCAAACAGTAATATATGGGTGCCGTAAAGCTTCATCAACAGAAATTCGCTTGTCAGGATCTATTACAAGCATTTTTGATAACAAATCTCTAGCTTGACTTGCTAGGAAAAAAAACAAAGCATATGATGAATCAGAGTTTTAGAACTAAGTTTTAATTTGAAAATTAAACAAAAACACACGATTAAAAAAATGTTAGTATGGCAGTACAGGGAAGGATAAGATCAAAAAAGTTCAGATTATGAAATGTTAAGAGTAGCCACTTTTAAACAAGTTTCTAACATCAAAATCAAAACTAAGTGACTTTTAAAAAGTTAAAAGTTATTTCCACAGTCATCAAAACAAGCATGAAATATTTCTTAAGAAAAAACACAAGAAATAGTACAAGAATAGAACAAGAAATAGTATGTTCATGGGATGGGGCTGTGTGCAGACTACATGTCTACTCTAAATAGCTAGAAAGGGCAGCACTCTCTTACAATGAATGAAAGAAAAAGGACCAAAGAACTGGAACTGTCTTGAGGTTTGACAATACTGATTCTGTCTTCTGGGGAATAAAACAAAATCTTGGGTATTACTTCCCTAGCTATTTCCTCTCCCATACCTACACAAAAATGTTAAAAACAATTATTCTAAAAACTTATTAACCAGAAAGATCAGGAATTGTGGATTTTGCCTAAAATGAGTTTCTGATTAACTGAGATTTGACTTCTGAAGCACAATGAAAACAATCATTAGCCATCAAAATCTACAAGTCCATAAAATAAGGCCATTTTCCCCACAAAGCTTATTTTCTAAGTTAAAAAAAGGCCCACTTCCAGAAAAGGAATGTAGTGTTTTCCCTCTCTCTGAAAAAGATTGCATCAACCAATCAAAAAGTTGTCTACTATGTGCCAGAAACTATGCTAGGTATTAAACATACATAAGCCTAGTCTCTTAACTCCACATAAAGCTATTAAAAGCAAAAACAAACAACAAACAGAAGGGGAAAAAAAAGGTCGTATTCTGAAAAAAGGCAAATAATTAGAATGATTGGGATAATTTGGTAAGATAAAATACATTTTACTTGGAACCTCTGACAAACGGTGAAATTCCCATCTTGACAACTCTAATTTCTGTAATTAATATATATACAATATTTCAAATTAATTTATGAAGCCTTCCAATTTTGTTTGAAGAATTAAAAAAGGCAGACTTTAAGAGAAGAATCTCAAGTTTCAAGTGTTCATCTTGACATTGATTCTCTTCATCTGAGATTTCTCTGTCTTTGAGGAGTGGCAAGGTATTTTGTGAGGGTTCCGATTGCTGGGATAATTACAAAGTTTCAATGTATTCTGATGTTGTTCTCATTTTACAGATGAAGTAAATATATCATATCACATTTATATTGTGGAATGTAAATATAAATTAAAAAAACAAACAAACAAACAACAAAAAACAACCTTCATGTGGATTAGGGAACTCAAGTATAAGAAAAAGAGTCTTACTTTTCAGTTTATCTCGTTCAGATTCTGATGGGAATATCCAATCAGGGAAAAGCTCTTCAAATTTGATACCAGGATATTTCGGCCTGTTTTCTACATAATTCCTCACAGTTGGCTGTAAT
Organism: Sminthopsis crassicaudata; assembly: GCF_048593235.1. Taxonomy (NCBI): domain Eukaryota; kingdom Metazoa; phylum Chordata; class Mammalia; order Dasyuromorphia; family Dasyuridae; genus Sminthopsis; species Sminthopsis crassicaudata. The sequence goes on along the minus strand of NC_133618.1, from coordinate 436,508,465 downwards.
TTCTTCATAAAGTCTGATGATGGTGTTCCTAACTGCTCAATTACTTTATTCCACTGATCAATATCTGTGGACCTCTTTAAGAAAATATAACTGAAACAACCATATTATACAAAATATAACCCAGGAGGAAAAAAAAAAGCTAAAGTATATTTGTGCAAACCAACAAGTAATGAATGAAATCCCACTCTGCAACTTTAAAAATACCATCTAATGATGAACATGCAGAATTCCAAGTTCTGACTATTCAAGAGAAAGATAATTATGGGGGTCACTATACAAACTATATGATATGGGCATATAATAAACTTAAAAGGAAAAGTAGCAATTCAGGTAGAAAGAAACCCAGTTTTTAGTTCTTTCTCTGTCCCTACCTACCTGAATCCTTATGACTCTGAAATTCTCTATTTTCTGTAGTCTTCTGATTTAACCTATCAAGCTACCCTCTCTAATGAATACTGCTGTGCCTTTGGGATGCCAATGAGATAATTTTCTTTTAACTGAAGATTAGAGCTTAAGCTAAAAGTTATAAGTAACTTGGGTTTTTGGGGGTACTTATTTTGCAGGGTGGGAAGAAAGACAACCAGACCTGTTCAATGATGTAGAGGATTACAGGTGAGGAAACTTCCTCTTCCAATGTAGATCTGGCACCCGCTTTATAAGAAGTTAAGAAGTTTTAGAAATTAAATGATGTGTCCAGGGTGATGTTGCCAGTATATGACAGATGCAGGTCTTGCTAGATCTGAGGATGATTTTCATACCTCTACTGCCATGATGCCTATCATAATTTATAGTTAACTTTCATTAAAAATGTTAAAAAAGTTTTCTTTGAAAATACCACACTATAGGTTCCAAAGACGATGACAATGGAATCCAAGCTCTTCCAGGTTTCAGTAATCTCACTTATTTTTACTGTTGCTCACAAAAATAGCAATCTATATTCATGGCTTACTTTATGGTTAACAAAGCACATCATGGGGAGGGTAGCTAGGTGGCTCAGTAGATAGAGCACCAGCCCTGAATTCAGGAGGACCCGAGTTCAAATCTGATCTCAGACACTTAACACTGCCTAGCTGTGTGACCCTGGGCAAGTCACTTAAGCCCAGCCTCAGGGGAAAACAAAAAACAAACAAACAAAAAACCAAAACAAAGCACTATATGTCTCCAGTCTTGTTTCACAGCCTTGGGAAGTGGAGGCAAGATAAATATCACTGATTGTTTCAGAGATGAAGAAAGTCCTCACCTCAGGAAAGTAAAATAATTACCCCAAGATCACAGACTGGGAAGAGCTGAGACATCTTACTCTCAATCCAGTGCCCTATTCCAGACATCTACTGACAGAATAAGATCTGTTTTCTTTTTCATTTAAACTATGACAGGAAATACTTTATTATTTTTTGAAAATGCACCAGACTGATTCTCCCCTCAGCACAAAGCTATTTTTTCCACAGTAATATTATTTGCTAATCATGTGGAATTGTGAAGTCTAACCTAACTCCTAACAATTTTTTTCATTTGCTAAAAAGTACCATTTTTTCATTTCTGTACTTCCTAAAGCTTCAATTATCTCTTTATATAACATAAGCTAAGACATAAAATGCACAAAAACAAAAAGTGACATAAACAGGATACTAATTTACTTAATATTAGATGAAACAGATTGTTTTTTATTATGTTAAAGTTTTTTAGTTGAATTTATTTTCAGAATAAAAGTCTATTTAACCACTAAAATGGGTGAACTTAAAATAGGGCCTAACTTCTAGACAATTATTCAGAACTCCTAAAATATAACACAACATCTAACTTCATAGTAAATATTTCCAAAATAGTTGATACATAAAACATTCCTAAAGTTAATCATAATAAAACAAAAAAGCCCTTTCAAAACAGTATCTGTTGCTTAAGCATTTTCTCTCTACTTCATCAGGAAAAATCAGCCCAATAAAAAGATCATAAGAAAAAGCATGTTCACATAATATATATGATATTGAAGACAGGTTGATTAATTAGAAAAAAAAATATCTGTCAACTGTCAAACTATCTTAATAATTTTTTAAAATGAAAAGCTAATGAAAATATTCAATGATTATCATAATGAGAAATGGTTAGGATGAAAAGCATTCACATGACGAAAGCATGACTCTACAGACAAGAAATGGCATACAGAAAATATTAAATTTGATTTTTTTCTCCTGCTTAGTGATGTTAACATGAATAACTTAACTGTCTATTAATTTTAAAACTTGAAGTTTATGTTCCTATTGTATTTGTAATGTGCCAGAGCAAAACAACCATAGTTAAAAAGAAAAACAAAATAAAAAACAAGCACATACATGGGGTGATTTAAAAAAAAAAAAAAAAAATCCCGAATAAGAATTAGAATTAAAATTTGTCACAAATTTTTAATCTCATTTGAATAGTTTCTGTTTGGGTCTCATTTAATGTGCTTCTGGTCCTAGTTTCTAAACAGAATATTATTAGTGCATTTTGATAATTTTAACAAACACAGCATATTAGTAGAATCCTTTAAATACAACATCCTGACTGCGTTTGAAATAGTCACTTTCTTAGACAAATTAACTAATCTGGTGGGCAATTTATATCTTATTCTTTAACATGGTTGTATTCCTACATATCTACATGGTTTTTAAATGCATTTAAATGCCAATGTGTCATCTATTGCAATAGCTCCTGGAGTAAAGACATTAATATTAAGCAGTAGAGCTTAGCACAGTAAAGAATTCAGGAATGAAAGTTAATTATGTGCAGCTTGGTTAGTGATACTAAATTAACAAACATCAGAATAAGATCATTTCAAACACATACTCAAGAAGTATGATGTTTTCCTTTTTGTATTCTCATCTATTGCAGATAAACAAAGTCATTTTGTCTTTGATGGTTATAGAAAGTATGGCTGGGGTTCAAGGATGACTGGGGAAGGATACGATCAGTGCCTTGGAATATCACACAACCTTTCACCAGTTCTCCCATGATGCACCCCACTGACCAGATATCAACTGAAAATAAAATGAAATGATAAAATTATGAAGTGCCATGAACAAAATAAAGGCGGGAAAAAGGAATTCTAGTTTCTATACTAGACACATAAATATGGAAAAATAAACAACTAGCTAAAGACACAGCATGAACTTTGCTTTTTTGTTGTTTTCAATTAGATAGAAGTTCAGTTGTAGTACTAACTGTAATACTTAATGCTTCTGTTAAAACATGCTGTTAAATGCATGATAAACTAACCTGAAGACCAATTTCCAATCTGACTAATTTATTTCATATTTTTAGAAATCACTGTGAAGGATACAGTCTCTTCCTGGGAACAGGACTTTATGAAGGACCATTTCTGCCATAATGCACCCAACAGACCAGATATCCACTACCCAACGCCAGGTGCAATGAGAACATAGATTAAAAAGTTAACCAAAGATACCCCATACCTCCTTAGTCCCCAACACACCTTCAAAACAACAAAAACATAGAAAGAACCCCATCATCCTCACGCTACCTCATTTTAAAATTAACTCAATTCAGAGTTTTTACAATCTTCTGAAAAATGATTAAGTTGGTAATTTGGCATTCTTATACTTTTTAAGGCATTCATTTCAGATTCAAATGGAAGTATTTCAAACTGAAATATCCAGCAGGGGGCTCCCTTTAGCTATATGCATTTACATATACTACAATGTCTGAGCAAATCCAGAAGTTTATCCCAATTTGATAAGTTAGAGCCAAAAAAAACCACCCCAAATCATGTAAGTACAATTCCCTCATTTTAAAAGATAAAAAATCTAAAGCCCAAGAACAAATGAGTTCAATCAAGTATTTCTCTTTAGCAATTGCTAATGATAAAATAATGTAACTTCTTTTAAGCCCAGGATGAACTCATCAACCAAGTCACAAAAGGCATGAAAAGTTTTGTCCAAGAAAAAATATTTATGAGGAGATGGGGATAAATAAGGGCATAGCTTGGTGACCATTATTTTGTTTGTGTGGGGCATTTTTAAAAATAAGGTGACAGTAACAACACCATTCATCAGGTCTGTTATGACTGAGTTTAAGTCAATGTGAGGGAAGGAATAAGTTTGAGAATGTTTATGGCAAAGGGAACATTTTGTTACTTGTGATCACACTGAATTTAGGCTTCTATTCTTTATGAGTTAAAATAGGCTTAATTTCTTTTAAAATAATAGAGAATCTTAAGAAAACAAAAGTTAAAAATTGAGAAAACAACTTTCTTATTTTAGGAATCACTTATTTTCAGATTTTAAATTAATGCTGAAGTTATTTTTTTAATCAATATAAGTAACATAAGCAATCACACAATTTTATATTCAAATTTAAAGTCACTCTAATAAATAAATCATAAAGCCAACAGCACAATTTTAAAGAACAACTTCCTCATTAAAATTGGGAACTTACCGTTTTCTTTGTATCCCATCCCCAAGATAACTTCAGGTGCTCTATAATACCGTGTGACTACATATGGAGTCATCATAAAATTAGTACAAGCTGTTCTTGCCAGGCCAAAATCAAGAATCTTGAGTGTACAATCTGACTTTACTACTATATTGCTGGGTTTCAAATCCTAATAAACCAATGAATTAAATTAGTACAATGATTTAAAAATAAATGGGAAAATAATACATATATTTTGACTTATTATTACAATACTTTTGACAAAAATATTGTAATCTGTCTTGCTTTTCCATTTGCGTCCTCATAGTTTAACAGTGTTTTACATATGGCAAACACCTAACAATTACTTTTTCATTAATTTAAGCTTTAAGTCCACAGTTATCAGATGACAGAATATTAAAAACTAGTTAGACAGAACTTCTATTTATTAAAACAAGTATTCCTTGTTTTATAGAATAGATACAGTAGAGGAAAAATGGATAGAATTTATACGAAGCAAATCCATTGTCTTCACTGGCATCAAACATGAAGTCAGACACATTTCTTGGGGAAGGAAGGGGGGAACCCACAGAGAACTATGGTGAAAATAATAAGTAGTGGGGGAAGACCTGGGTATGTTGCCTACAGAATTAGATGCAATTTTTTAAGGACCCTGCAGCCTTTTTCAAACTTCAGGAGTTTGTCTTACATAATTACTCTCCTCCTTTCTTGATGCTTTTTAGACCACCACAGGAGTATTTCCTGTGGCTCAGGATCACTGGGTTCTATATATGACATAGTATTTAATTTCCCATTCCAAAATCTCATTATAACACATCTTGAGACAATTATCATAAAGAGAGAATTATCTGTTCAATTATATGTCATATGTATGCATATGTAATTAATGTAGATGTGCAACATATATATATATGCACATATATATATATGTATATATATATATATATATTCATGCATGAGCAATTCAAAAAGAAACTTTTAAAAAATGTTCAATTATGGTTCAAAACAATAATGCAACAATTCAAGAAATGCCATAAACCCTATCTTTTCAATAAGATGAGATCACTCTTGCTTCCAGATTTTCAATCTTATTTGTAAGTAGCTTGAAAAGCTTGAAAAGTGGTGGTGGTGGGAGGAGTCTGATGTGTTTTCTGCCCTAGTCAGATTATATTTATAGCAATATGGTCAGGTCTAGGCAAATCTTTTTAATAGGGATATTAAATTGAAACAAAACCAGAAAGGTAACTAAGAGGGGAAGAGATATTGGAAAGAATCTGTTGTAAAAAGTGGAGAAGTTTTACATGGATAAGATTTACAGGATATCATATCAATATTCAAAGTAGATCTGTAGAAAGTAAGCTGTCAATTCAAAATAAAGGGAAAATGTCCTTAAACATTAGAGCTACCTAAGTGTAAAATGAGCTACCTAGATAGATAGTGAGCTCTCTATCCTTGGAGGTGGTTAAAAAGTGGTTGGATGTCTACTTGTCAGGGATACTTCATAGGTTGAATCAGAAAATATCTATGGTCTTTCCTAACTCTGAAATTCTCTGATTTCAGCTGTTATTAACCATAAATTTTCAGGATCCCTGTTAGTGGAAGTAACTTACCCTATATTTAAATCTTGGACCTAGAGCAATAAAAGTAATTAAAATGGAAACATTTTAGTAGTACTACTTCTATATTCCACTGTTTTGAGGGTAAACCAGTTAATATTAAAAAAAAAACAATTTCCATTAATGTTATATCATTACATACTCGGTGTATTATACCAGCTGAATGGAGGTGTTTAATACCACAGAGCATCTGATAAAGAAGATAAGACATTCTTTCATGGTCCAATTCCATATGAATTACTTGGCATAAATTAGCATCCATTAATTCCATAACCAAATACCTAGAAAGGAATAAGAAATTCTTTTTTACACATATGTACACTAGCAGAGTTGAATGTCTATTTAAAGGATGTATATCCAACTGAAACTTGTAGAAAATCACATTAAATCTTATCTGGTTATTTATTACATTGGCTAGCTTAAAAATTGCTAATAAAACTATTTTTTGAGTTTTCTAGAAATATAATGTACTATCAATTATCAGAGAAATGAAGAATGTGTCATGATTAATAAAAAATTGTATTTCAAAGAACATATCTATAACTTATTATATTAAATAACTTATGTCATGTGATACAGGTCCCCAATATTGGAAAATGCAAAGGATATTTAATTTTGGCAGCTTGCAGGATCTCCTTCCAACTCAACCAGGGCAGATTATAACTCCTATAAAACTAGTTAAATCCTAGGAATTTCTTGAGGCACAAAGTAATCGAAAGATTTAAGCTCAAAGAATGAATAAATATTAGAAACAGGATTTCAATCCTGTGCATACAAATTCCAAACTCAACACTATGACAACAGGCTATTTTCAAAGATCTCCATGTCAATAAGTGTTAATATAATATATAGTAATATAACAAATTAAGATTCTACTTCATGATTTTTGGAAGAAAGCATTTATATTTACTAATCAGTTACAAATAGTAATTTCTTTTGTATGTAATTAATACAATAACTGATCAGAAATAACATAATTTAATGTTCCAGAAAAGATCTATAATTATTTGGGTATTAAAAACATTTGATTATGAACAAAGCTTCAGATATTATAGTTATAATGTGCTTCCTCCTAAAGAAGGTAATTTTTTTTAAATAAGTCTTTTCACATTAAGTGCTCTTAGATAGGATGAGCGAATATAATAAAGATGACAATACTCCCTAAACTAATCTATTTATTTAGTGCTATACCAATCAGACTCCCAAGAAACTATTTTAATAACTTAGAAAAAATAACAACAAAATTCATATGGAAGAACAAAAGGTCGAGAATTTCAAGGGAATTGATGAAAAAAAAAATCAAATGAGGGTGCCTAGCTGTGCCTGATCTAAAACTATATTATAAAGCAGCAGTCACCAAAATCATTTGGTATTGGCTAAGGAATAGACTAGTTGATCAGTGGAATAGGTTAGGTTCACAAAGCAAGATAGTGAACAACTGTTGCAATCTAATGTTTGACAAACCCAAAGATACCAACTTTTGGGATATTATTTAACAAAAACTGCTGGGAAAACTGGAAATTAGTATGGCAGAAACTAGGCATGGACCCACACTTAACACCACATACTAAGATAAGATCAAAATGGGTCCATGATTTAGGCATAAAGAACAGAGATCATAAATAAAAAGATTTTGTACAAACAAAACTAATGCAAACAAGATTAGAAGGGAAGTAACAAACTGGGAAAACATTTTTACAGTTAAAGGTTCTGATAAAGGCCTCATTTCCAAAATATATAGAGAAGTAATTCTAATTTATAAGAAATCAAGCCATTCTTCAATTGATAAATGGTCAAAGGATATGAACAGACAATTTTCAGATGATGAAATTGAAACCATTTCCACTCATATGAAAGAGTGTTCCAAATCACTATTGATCAGAGAAATGTAAATTAAGACAACTCTGAGATATCACTACACACCTGTCAGATTGGCTAAGATGACAAGAACAAATAATGATGAATGTTGGAGGGGCTGTGGGAAAACTGGAACACTGATGCATTGTTGGTGGAGTTGTGAAAGAATCCAACCATTCTGGAGAGCAATCTGGAACTATGCCCCAAAAGTTATCAAACTGTGCATACCCTTTGATCCAGCAGTTCTACTACTGGGCTTATATCCCAAGGAAATACTAAAGAAGGGAAAGGGACCTGTATGTGCCAAAATGTTTGTGGCAGTTCTTTCTGTAGTGGCTAGAATTGGAAAATGAATGGATTGGAGAATGGTTGGGTAAATTATGGTATATGAATGTTATGGAATATTATTGCTCTGTAAGAAATGACCAGCAGGAGGAATACAGCGAGGATTGGAGAGACTTACATGAACTGATGCTGAGTGAAATGAGTAGAACCAGGAAATCATTATACACTTCAACAACAATACTATATGAGGATGTATTCTGATGGAAGTGGATATCTTTAACAAAGAGAAGATCTAGTTCAGTTCCAATTGATGGACAGAATCAACTACACCCAGAAAAGGAACACTGGGAAATAAGTGTAAACTGTTTGCACTTTTGTTTTTCTTCCCAGGTTTTTACCTTCTGAATCCAATTCTTCCTGTGCAATAAGAAATTCGGTTCTGCACACATATATTGTATCTAGGATATATTATAACACATTTAACACGTATGGGATTGCCTGCCATCTAGGGGAGGGGATGGAGAGAGGGAGGGGAAAATTCAGAAAAGAAGTGAGTACAAGGGATAATGCTGTAAAAAAATTACCCATGCATATGTAATGTCAAAAAAATTATAATTATAAAATTAATAATAATAATAAAAAAAGACACCATCTGAAAGAAATTACATCTGGATTAGGATTAAGAAAGTCTGGGAGAAACTAAATAAATGACCTACCTTGTCCAAAATAACTATATCAAAACAAATTTCTGTTATTTTTCCAGTTTCTCTTTTTTGTTGTTGTTTGTTTGTTTGTTTGTTATAAAACCCATCTATGTAAATAATTCCTTATTTCTGACATCTGAGTCAGATGACCTGATTTGGTATGAAAATTTTAGCTTGACAAATTAAATCATGGATGGCTTGGAAAAAAAAAAAAAAACGCAAAATAAAACAAAAACATGTATGGGACTACTTCCATCTAGGGGAGGGGGTGGAGAGAAGGAGGGAAAAATCAGAATAGAAGTGAGTGCAAGGGATAATGTTGTAAAAAATTACCCATGCATACGTACTGTCAAAAAAAGGTATAATTATAAAATTAATTTTAAAAATGTAATTAAAAAGTCTTTCCAAGCATTTCTCCATAGTGTACAGACACACATTTATAACTATTTAATCTTAATGATTAAATAAAGTTGCAAAAGTTTCATTTCAACAGAGGAAGTGTCAAAACAAAAAACTCTTATCCTCTATCCTTAGGAGGAGTTTTTATTAGCTATTTTTAAAAAGTGACAAGTAGGAAAATAGTTGCCTTTCTCAGTCTTTTGGTTACACTTCTCTAGTTATTTAAATCTATTAGCTAAGGATATGAGTAGAAATAAGAATACTTACACATCTTGAAATTCTTCTAGAGATTTTTGTGGTGTGAACACATTCAATAAGCTAATTATCTGGGAAGAGAAAATTCACTCTCATTTAGATTATCAGGATATATTTTTTAAACATTTACAAAATTCACTTAAAATGGAAATTTACTATCAATTATTTTACTACATCTTTTGTGTATAATAGATAATTCAGTTAAAGTAATATTTTAAAGCAGAGCAAAAATTAAATAATCAGCAAGAACCCTCCTACCAAGAAACTTTAACAATTTGCCTTGGCATGTTACAGAAAGCCCTTAGGATCCAGGGATATGAATCGCAAAGATATAAAGGAGAACCTAACTCAGAGATGTAAGTGAGTACATAAACCTAGATGACCCAGGGCAAGCTAAAGTAAGGCTAGTCATCAAACCCAGGAGAACTGCATGGGATGGAACATGATCCTGACACAAAGGTCACTAATTCAGGGACTAAAGCTGAAAAGATAAAAGAAAACACTTGCTAGTATAAAAAAGTCATTGTAAACTAAGACATTCCCCTAATGGGATAACTTCATAACAACTGTTATGCAAAATAAAAAATGGATTTTCCTCAAGGACTACTTGAATACCTAAAAGAAATATACCCAGGGCAGCTAGGTGGCCCAGTGAATAGAGCACCAGCCCTGAAGTCAGGAGAACCCGAGTTCAAATCTGATCTCAGACTCAGACACTTAACATTTCCTAACCGTGTAACCCTGGGCAAGTCACTTAACCCCAAATGTCTCAGCAAAAAAAAAAAAAAAAAAAGAGAGAGAGAGAGAGAGAGAGAGAAAGAAATATACCAAAAATTAAAAAAAAAAAAAAATAATAACAGCTACAGAGAAAAGAACTAAAGGAAGAAACAACTTAGAAGAGAAAAGTTATAAACTTTACCTAAGAGATTGGAAAAATATAATAAAACATAAGATATCTAATATTAAAAACAGCTGACTAGGAAATCAGATAATGGAAAGATAATTTAGGAATCACTAAACTTATTAAAAACCATGATAAAAAAAAAAAAATCTGGATACTATATTTCAAGAAACCAAAACCTAACCAAATCCATTAGAACCAAAGAGCAAAGTGAAGAACAAAGTAGTATGCAGATCACTTCTTTTGCTACATTTAATTTCTCCATAAAAAAACAGAATTTTAAACTTTACAAATAAGTACATATTGCAATAGTTCAACCCAAAAATCCCTTAAAGCTCAGCTATTATCCTTAACTTGCCTTTTGAAGACAATCCTAATTAACAAAAAATCCATGAACTCACAAAGAACAGAACATGCTACTCAAGTTAATACATTCATGAAAATATTGCTAACTTACATTTTTATGATTGACACATTTTAACAGAACAAGTTCACGATAAGCTCTCTTTGCATGAGTTTGATTCTGAAATGGTCGACTTAATTTCTTGACAGCAACATTTATTCCAACAACTGTATCAAAAGCAGCACTGCAATTGTGAAACATAACAAATAGTTCACCGTCAGCTTTGGATAAAAGTAAGATTTGCACAATATATAAAATTTTTCCCCATAAGAACAATCATTTGAACCACTGAAATGTATTTGGAAATGGAGAGGTTCTGACCATTTGTTTTAACTCTACTATGTAAGGCCCCAGGGTAGGTACCAATTACATATTAACAGAGTATCAAACATAGGTAACATTTTAAATGAGACTACTTGAATTTGAGTTCTGTTAGAATTGCCTCTATTTAAAATAAACACCACTTATAGACCTTCTGTATATACTGTCTTCTATCTAGTAATTATAACTTTATATTCAGCTAGCTTTTTACATTTTCAAATGCTCTTTGCATGTCAGTAAGTTTGATTTCACAACAACCATATAAAATAGAAAATATAAGTATAATCATTCCTACTTCAGAGGTTCCTTGCTCTGCCACTTTCTGGTTGTGTGATCTCAAGCAAGTTTCTTAATTTCTCTGCAAAAGAGGCTCCTGCTCTTCTGAATCCAACATTGACTCTACTGAGGATGGGTCATGCCAGGGGCCCATGGACAAGTTGTAGAGCCAAGAGTCAAACTCAGTGAGTATTCCAAGTTACAGCACCATTCCTACTTTCTCCCAAGTATAAAAGTAATTAGTTTGTAAGTATAATGATTCTATGTCAACATATAGTGCATAAATTTGGCTACTTTTTGTATGTGAAATTGTGAATTTAGGCCACTGAAACTATATTCAAGTCAAGAGTTACCTGTTATATACTTTATGGCAATAAAGCATATGATATTGTACAAAAGGTCTAAGTTTTATAAATTTCAAACAGACAAAAACATCCATTATCACCAAGAAATATTTTTATACATCCTAGGAACTATAAAAGAAAAAGAGAAGCATAATATAGTCCATCTAAGATGAAATATGGAATAGAAAAAATAGAAATAAGAAATATCATAATGCAATCATTTCCTAAAATAAAGTCAGAGGTCCAGGGAGGTAGACACATACTAGGATTACCTATTTCATAATTATTTTTAAAAATTCTTTCGGTCTGGATCTATGATTTTATATCATTCTTGTAGAGAACTCAATTGAGGACACTTCCCCTGTCAATGTAGATCAACTGTCCCATATACTCCAATCTTGGATAGTTACCTGACAGCACTGAGATTCAATGACTTGTTCAGGGATGTGTCCAAGTTGGAGGGAACCTTCCAGACCACCTAATCCAGATTCCTCATTTTACAGATGAGGAAGATAAGGCTCAGGAAGGGTTAGTGACTTGCCCAGGGTTACATAGAGAGTTATCAGATATAGTTTGGAAAAAAACCAAAACCAAAACCAAAACCCCAAATAAGATTTCTCTATTTCTCTCTCTCTCCCCATCTCTCTTTCCTCCTCCCTCTCTCCCTCCCACTCATATTCGCTCATGGTCTCTCTCTGTCTCTCTCTCACACATATACACACCCTAGTCCAAATCTAGGCAGTATCCCTTTAATGACATGTTTTTTTCAAAATAAAGACAACTCAAAGAATATGAACAATTTTCAAATGATGAAATTGAAACTATATCCACTCATATGAAAGAGTGTTCCAAATCACTATCCATCAGAGAAATGCAAATTAAGACAACTCTGAGATACCACTACACACCTGTCAGATTGGCTAAGATGACAGGAACAAATAATGATGAATGATGGAGGGGCTGTGGGAAAACTGGGACACTGATGCATTGTTGGTGGAGCTGTGAAAGAATCCAACCATTCTGGAGAGCAATCTGGAATTATGCCCAAAAAGTTATCAAACTGTGCATACCCTTTGATCCAGCCATACTACTACTGGGCTTATACCCCAAGGAACTACTAAAGAAGGGAAAGGGACTTGTCTGTGCCAAAATGTTTGTGGCAGCCCTTTTCGTATTGGCTAGAAACTGGAAAATGAATGGATGTCTCCATCAATTGGAGAATGGTTGGGTAAATAATGGTATATGAATGTTATGGAATATTATTGTTCTGTAAGAAATGACCAACAGGATGAATACAGAGAGGCCTGGAGAGACTTACATCAACTGATGCTGAGTGAAACGAGCAGAACTAGGGGATCATTGTACACTTCAACAATGATACTGTATGAGGATGTATTCTGATGGAAGTGGATTTCTTCAACATAGAGAAGAGCTAATCCAATTCCAATTGATCAATGATGGACAGAATCAGCTACACCCAGAGAAGGAACACTGGGAAATGAGTGTAAACTGTTAGCATTTTTTGTTTTTCTCCCCAGATTATTTTTACCTTCTGAATCCAATTCTTCCTTTGCAACAACAACAACAACAACAACAACAACAAAATTTGGTTCTGCACATATATATCATACCTAGGATATACTATAACATATTTAATATGTATGGGAATACCTGCCATCTAGGGGAGAGGGTGGAGGGAAGGAGGGGAAAAATTCACAACAGAAGGAGTACAAGGGATAATGTAAAAAATTACCTATACATATGTACTGTCAAAAAATGTTATAATTATAAAATTAATTTTAAAAAAAATAAATAAAGACAACTATGTCGATATACATCAATTGTAGTCCACACTCAAGTTTATATGAAACCAATTTTGGAAGAATGGGGGGCTTCTATTTATTTCTATACACACACATATACACACGTATAAGTGTTCATGTAGTTCTTATGTATATATATACACACACACGCATGTGTACATGAAAATATTTCAAAATAGCTATCATTTTATCAGTTAAGTGACTCCTTTCATTAAGATAGACTACAACCCCTTTGTACACTTAGTGCACAGTTTCATAAGCTGGTGTAACAAAATAGTAATAATGATAATGATACTTTCATGACCTTGTGAGCAATTTTCTGATAATAAGCCTCTCAGAAGTATATTGTGCTGGTGCTCAGACGATAGTTAGTTATCACTGTACCTCTACTTTTTGGTCAAACTTATCAGTTGTACTCCTGAGACAGAGTCTTTGAGGTTATAGACTCCTCCATATGCCAAAGAAGAATTAGAGCAGTATCTGTAACAGCTATACAAACTAAACACACATACAAATATTCAGGAAAGGTCCTATCAATTAAGAAAGGTTTTGAAAATGAGGCCATAGGACTATCTGCTATCCATGGGTCATTCGAGGTAACAGAATGAGAAGATGTACTGCTAAGTGTTCATTTTTTTAAAACTACAAATTCATGAAAGTCATCAAGGATTTGTGATCTGATCTGCACTGGAAGAAGTATCCAAGTCTGAAATCATTGAACTTTTGAAGTGAAATAGTATGTTCTCCATGTTCATATTCCATGAATTGGGAAACATAAGATATCAATTCCAAGATCTTTTTCTTTTAGTACTTCTTCAGTCCTGCCTTAAACAAAGTCCAAAATGATTAAAAGAGAAGAACCAAAACTATCAAAGATATATTCACAATGACATAGAATTGAATTATCTATTTGAATTAAAGTTCCTGTTTTCTTCCTCTGCAATTTTTTTTCTTTTGGCTTATGAAGTAGTATAAACCAAAGTACCATTTGTTCAATTTGACAAGTTATTTAAAAGCAATAGTAAATTATTTTCTTTAGAATAGAATATCATAGAATCCTAGCACAAAAAGGTCATATTCATCTTATGCATAGTGAAGTTGAGGCTTGGGACATGATGTATCTTACCCAAGACTATATTATTACAGCGGAAGAGCTAAAGCTATGAACTAAACCTTCTGATACCCAGTCCAGTGTTCTCTCTATAACATCAAGAGACTACATGTAAAGTTAAATGTAAAAGAGACAATGAGCCTCCTGAACAAAAGTATGTTTTATGGTAGAATCTGGAGTTTGAACCAAATAAAACAGGCAGTAACTTCCACAAAAAGTCATAGGCTACTATGACTAGAAGGAGCTTTATATATAGATAATTTTATATAAAAGAAAACCATGGCCTATAGGTTTTTTTTTCTTTTCATGAAAGAATAGTTAAGTTAATACAAAAGTAGCAAGAGGATTAGCACAGGATTCTCCTACTTATACAATATTGGAGAAAGCAAAAAGAAGAATGATATATTAGGTATTTTGTAACAAGGATCTAATTACATTTTCCAATTTTGCAAGATCTAAAAATAACTTTTTAAAAGATTAAACACTTCATAAAACTGAATTAGAAATCAAATCATCATTATTTTGATTCAACAGCTTGGATTTTTGGAGAGGGGTTCAGAAATTGCATGTTTGTACATTTAAAAAGGAAATATTGGTGATAGAAAACTATTAATTCTGTAAATATTTATGTATAACAAGAAAAAACTGATAAAAATAATATCCCTCTTCCCTAAAACCAATAGCAAAAAAAAAAAAAAAAAAAAATGTTATCAATATATGACTGAAAGTGGTGTTAACTAACATCTTTTTCTATTTCTCTTAAGTTGAGAAACATCTTGGTGTTGGGTATTAGAAAGATTGGGTTCTGCTGCCGGCTCTCTCATTTATCATTCATATGAAAAAATATTAGAGCTTGGAACAAATAATCTTTTTATGAATCTCCTCAATTTTACAGAAAAGGTCTCTGAGGTTCTGAGAAAAGGAAGTGATATCTAAAATAACATATATAAAATAACATACATAGTGGTACAGTTTCTCCAGCATGTATGCTTATAAGTAAATACATGATACTGTGTTAAAGATTGTCTGCAAATGTCAAAAATCTTCACAATAAGGGAAATTACACTAAGGTGTGTAAATATTTCATAAAGTTGATTGCAAAGAATGGGTAGGATAAGGGTAGATTAAGTGAAGAAGCACCCTTCCCCCCATTTTTTTTAAATAAAGCAGAAGAAACAAAAGTATGGAGGTAGAAATAAATATGGAAAATTAAAGTGAGGAATGAAAGAAAAGTGAACAACAAAGATTTTGTGATAGGGAAAACTCAATGGACCATAAGAACAATAAAAAAGGGAAATAGTAAGTTGGGGGGATATGATCCAAAAAAATCCCCTCTAGTTCTAATGTATCAATCTTTCCTTTCCTTAGGTTCTTCTTTCATTCTGATCTTAATACTCTAATAAAAATGATTAGTATGTTTCTAAAGCAAAATAATTATTAAGAAATGAAAAATTTCAAAATTCTACTTGGAATATAGTATCAGAAGCCTCTAGATTAATACTGTCAGTTTATGGCATTTTTACCCATTAGTTTCAGTGTTTAAATGACTGTAAATATCCAAATAAAAATTATTCATATTTCTATAGCACTTTAAGATTTAAAAAGAACTTTTCTTACAAGTCAGTGAGATGGGTTATTCACAAGAATTATTATTGCTATTTCACAGAAGAAGGAACTAAGGCTCAAAGTCAGAAAGTATTAGAACCTAAAAATATACCCAGACCTTCGGATTTAAAAAAATCAAGGGCTCTTTTTATCTTCCTCTGAAAAATTCAAAATGCCTTTTTAACTACCACTATTAGAGAAGTTTTTCTTAGGAAGAAGGTATGGTAATAAACCTTACATATTTTAATTTGTGATTTGTTTTATTCTGTTCAAATAAAAATTCATAGAATTTCATCAAAATTTCCTTTTAAAAAAAAAAAAATTAAAATAATTGGCACATGCCAGGAATCAAAAAAACAATCATCAAATGAAACCAACATTCTGTTAGTTTAGCATGATTAATTAGTGATGAACACCACTGTTCTAATAAGGTAGTTCTTTTCACTTTCTCTTTTATAAATAATAAAGCTTTCACTATGACAATTAAATACTGACTTTGTCCTTAACTAATTTATAGTAAAACACTTAAAAATCCTTTTATAGATGGCAGGCCATAAATATTTTTAAATGTCCTCAAGATTATTCTCAGGAAAACACATCTGTGAGTCAAATGGTTTGGCTCTAAAAAATAAGATGGAATATAAACCTACTAAAGTTTGCTTCATCTCAAAGAAAGTCACACTAAGAACAAGAAAATTTTCTTAAATTCCATGAATTCCCTGGTAACTCTTTGATAACACATTGGATGAGTTTTATACAAAATGGTACCCATTTGAAAGTTAATACTATCATTTTAGAAAACACCAATGAATGACTCCCAAAGATTGTCCCTTTTTCTTATAAACTGTTTAAAATATGGACTGCAAATTTTACCTCTTCCAAATATTTTTTCCTGATCACCCAAGAACTACAACAGATGAAAAAAAGCTAAATACACTTCTTATTAAGTAACCAGTCAAAAAGAATCAAACTCAACACCCTCAGTTAAAATGTCCAAAGGGCTCTTCTTTAACCACTGCCTCAGGGTACAAATCTCTCAAACTGGAACTCTAACTACTAATTTGATTTCTTCTTCACCTTAGCTTTATGTTACTTACCAGTTTGTATTTAATTTTATTTTTGTTTAAAAATGGTAAAGACCATTCTTGTCTTTAGGGAGGGGAAAAAGAGCTTGTTGCCCAGTAAAATGCGGGACAAAAAAGTGTTTTGGAATTGCTGGTAGCTGTAGACTAGAAAAAATTTGAAAAACTTTACCTTTAGCTGGCCCAATGATGTAGTGGCAGCTCATTGTCTTACCAAGCAAGAGACTAAGATTCAGGATCAGACAGTAGAGACTGGACATAGTTGAGGTAACACACCAAAGAGGAGACGGCCAGCCCAACCCCTCACACAGCATCCCTTCCTGGTTATTCCATGGAGTGATAATGATACTGACTTGCCTCATCCAGCCAGTTACTGGCAAGGCACTGCATTGATGGCTCCTAGAAATGGATAGGAGTGATTGGGAATAAAAGGGGGTAAGAGGGAAAAAAAGGTGGCCATGATGAAGAAATGAGCAAACCCCAGAATCTCTCACCAACTCACTGTTAAATCATATATTTTACTATTATAACTATTAGGGGAAAATAACAAAACAAAAAGGAAATAAGAAATGAAAATTGCCATCTATTATAATTTATGTAGAGGTTTAAGAACTGAGGTTTGTATCCTGCAAATAATTTCACTATGTTTAATTACAGCAAGAAGTAGATTCAATTTAGCTCATAATCCTGTAGTAAAAAAAATAGAGCATTACAATATAAGCATTTTCAATTCTGGAAAGTCAGCTTTACCTTTTATTGCACCCCAACCATTTCATGATAGCAAAGTTTATTACTTACCAAACAATTCCCTGAGCTCCAGATCCTATTGGTTTTAATTGCTGGTAACGTTTCAGTACTGTGAAAGTTGAATCTGCAACTTGCACACTATAAAAATGACTATCACATTTATTGTCACTCATGATGCAGAGCCACGTAGTTTTCCAAAGACCTGGTACCGTTTGAATTCCTTTAAGAAAAGCAAAATATACATGGATTCTTACTAAAATATTTATTCTTATTCATTTATCATTTATTCTTATCTATTTTAGTATTTTCCATTTTTAAAAACAAGTTATGAGAATTAATCTTCAGTGAAGATGGAAATTAGAGTATCTTCTGGCCCTCAAAAACACAAAATTACAAATATTATCACAAAAGAAATCTTCAATTATTTATTTCTTTCAAACATTAACAGCCAAAGAGAAGAGAGAGATCTTGGTCAGAAGTTAATATGTAGAAAGAATAGGAGTCTTGGAGATAATCCTAGATTCTATACTTTCTTTTTTCTAATCCCTGAAACATTTATTTCTGTACCTCATACCTAAAGAAAAATCCTATCCTAGTTACTTTTCTTTTGTCTAAATTGAATGAACTCCAGATCCATGGAAGAAGGAAAGAGGAGTAGGAGGTTCAATTGCTGCTTCTCCATTGGTGAGCCACCTCAATTAGCTCTAACCTCCACTGTCTGATCCTAAATTATGAGATTTGTACCTTGTCAATAATTGTTCCAGAATATAGGTGGGCAATACCACAACGGTTTAAAGTTGAGAGAAGCAGGTGTATATGCTATCATTTTTATAAAGTAGGCCTTGAGCCTAATTCACACAAATATTTATATGAAATTACTTTCTAGCTACACACGGAGTTTTAAAATATAATCTCCTTCAGAATTGAGGTTTACCTATATGTATATAACTATACAACATAAAACAACCTGATAAGCTTTACTGAAAAGATTGTTAAGAAACATACTTATGCTGAGACCTACTTTAAGACTGTCTTCAGTAAAGAATCAGTAATTGAGTCAACCATGTAGAAAGTAGAGAAATTTTATCATGTATATTAGTACTCATTATAATATGTTATATATACAATATATAATATATTTATTAAAATATAATAAATTGTTTATGTTATTTTTATTTTCAGTTATCATTCATTCTAACATCATTTTTTGGAAAACAGTTTCTAAATCACCATTTAATGAACTATACAAACCAAAAGTTTAGAACTGGGGGGAAAAAAGGTACCACCAACTTCTTCCAGTTCTCACTCTCAAGTTCATAGTCTAATGAGAAAGACTACATGCAAACTATGTGCAAACATATATAGTATGTGTGTGTGTGTGTATCCTATATATACACACTTACATAAACACTAATATATCCACACACACACACACACACACACACACACACACACACACACACACAGAGGATAAATTGAAGATAATCTTGAAAAGAAGGTATTAGCATCAAGAGGACAGGATTTTGGAAAAGATGGGATTAAAAGCCACTTCTTTAGACTCCAAATTCTTTCAACAGAAACCAGATTGCCTCCTAATGCTTTTAATATTCCTATCAAGACAACTAAGCTTTATATAAAAGGACCAATGAAAGAATGTTTACCTATTGTCCAAGAATCTCATATATTATCAGGTTGACTATAGCAGGAGTTGTCTTTGCTTGTTTATTCTGTTGCTATTGTTTGTTCTTCATTCTTGAAGAGAACCAATGACATCAGAAAAATGATATCTTAACTTGCAAGTGAATTGAATTATTATTTGTTTTAACTGTAATAATTTTCAAACTTTCATTTTTGTGGAGAGAAGTCAAACAGTAAATCCAAAACAGTTAACCTACTTCAAGTTAATTGCTCTTACATGTCTTTTAATAGATGATAATCATCTTTTCTAGATGAATAATGTAATTTTCAATAGCTCCCATTCTTACACTTCCTAACAAGAGAAGGAATATATTCTTTCCCAAAATGTACCTAATTCTTACTTAGGAGTCTTCTGTTAAGTAAGAAAAGGAAAAGGGCAGGGAAGGGAATGGAAGAGAACATTTATATAGCACCCACTTGATATATCAGGTACTGTGGTAAGTGCTTCTTACAAATCTCTCATTTGTTCCTCAAAATAACACTGCAAGGTAGATTACATTATTATTCCCATTCTACAGCAGAGAAAACCGAAACAGAGGTTAACAAGACTTGCTAGTTTGAGGCCATATTTGATTCCAAGCCCAGTGCTCTACCTGCTCTATCTACTGTGTCACCAGCTGCTTCCAAGAAGCAATTATTAATTTCATATGTGTTTATGTATATGTGTATACAAATACAGGCTTTTAATAAAGCCTCATAGTAGCAATTAAAAGATAATACATTTGACAAATGTAAAGATCTAAGCTTTTGGGATAACAACTCGTTATTTGAAAAACTGCTAGGAAAACTGGAAAGCAAACTAGCAGAAACTAATGCCAAAATATGCATTAAATTAAAAGGCTTTGTACAAATAAAACCAATGTAATCAAGCTTAGAAGGCAAGAAATTGGCAAAAAAAAAAAAAAATATTGTACAGATAGCTTCTAGGATAAAGGAATTTGAGGCATGTCTCGAATACATAGATAACTGAATTAAATTTATAGTGTGAACCATTACCCAATTGGTAAGTGGTCAAAGAATGTCAACAGTTTTTGGAAGAAATCAAAGTTATCTAGTCATGTGAAAAAAATGCTCTAAACATCATCAATTAAAGAAATGTGAATTAAAACAATTCTATGATGATACTTCATATCTATTAGACTGACTAAAATTGATAGAAGGGAAAAATGATAAATGTTGGAGGGGATATGGAAAAACTGGGATACTAATATTCTGCTGGTGAAATTGTGAACTGATCCAATCATCTTGCCCAAAGATTTTAAAAACTGTATGTACCTCTGATCCAGCAATACCAGTCAGGTCTGCTTTCCAAGAGAAAGGAAAAACAAGGAAAACAGAAAAGCATCTATATGTTCTAAAATATTTATAACAGCACTCTTTGTGGTGGCAAAAAACTGGAAATTAAGGGGATGCCCATCAATTAGGGAATGGCTGAATAAATTGTGCAGCATTTTTGTTCAAAGAATAACTGTAAAAGATTAAACTATCCTGAGTAATTTGAATATTGAAATCAAATGAAGGACTTACAAAGGAAAATGTTACCTATCTCCAGAGAAAGAACTGTTATATAAAATTTGTATTGTATAGCTCCATATATATGTGTATGTCAAATGCTGGCCTTCTATAATGTGGAGTTGAAAGGGTTGGAAGTCAAAATGTAACCAAAAAATAACCCTGTGAAGAATAGTTGTCCTAGAGGCGGAGAAAGAGAAAGAGCCGGGACGCGGAGAGTTCGCCCACTGAAGCTTCGAGTGCGGTAGGCAGCCAGCGGGCGGGTTCCCTGCCATGCCGGCCCGCTGCGTGGCCGCCCACTGTGGCAACACCACTAAGTCAGGCAAGTCCCTGTTCCGCTTCCCCAAGGATCGCGCGGTTCGGCTGCTCTGGGACCGCTTCGTGCAGGGCCACCGCGCCGACTGGTACGGGGGCAATGATGGCTCTGTTATCTGCTCTGACCACTTCGCCCTCTGCTGCTTCGATGGCTGGTCCGTCATCCAGAAGAATCTGCACTTTTCCCAGCGCCTGCGGGTGGTGGCAGGCGCTGTGCCCACTCTGCACCGGACACCGGCCCTGCCTCCGGAGGAGCGCCCGGCGGAGGAGCATGGAGAACCCCTCAGAACCGGCTCAGCAGCCGGACGTTCCTCCCGCCGACCCCCCCCCCCCCCCCCTGCAAACCTCTCCTCCCCTCCAGGAAAAGGCCCGCGACTGCCCAGGTATTCAGGCTAAAGTAAAAATATCAAATAAGCAACCATGTGATGCAGCTACACAAACAGATGAATTATGGTCTGTTCCTAGAACATCTTCTCTATTTGACATTTACTCCAGTGATTCTGAAACAGATACTGACTGGGATATCAAGAGTGAACAGATCGATTTATCTTACATAGCTGTGCAGGTTAAAGAACAGACATATTGAATGTGGACATCATCAAATCATTCAGTGTATTATAGATTCTAATTCTTACCAGTGTGTAATTATTTCTTTGATTTTATGATTCTGTTGTTTTTTTCATGAAAATTTGATATTTTATCACCAACAAGCCTTGTTTTAAGTGAGACAAAAAATTTGCCTACATTGACAGCTACTGGAATTGGTTCTGATAGTCCCTTCACCTTCTGTTCTTTTTTTTTTTTTTTTTTGGAAACTAGCAAACCCATATAAAAGTGAATTAAGATTTCCTAAGACAAATCAAACATTCACTACTTAAGGATATTGTTATTCTTGAAACTAAAACTATAAAACAACAAAATGACTACAGAAAAAAACAAATAATAGTAAATGATTAGGATAAGAGTAGGATGTTTATGTTTAGATGGTTATTTAATAGGATGACCTGTATTTTGTTTAGTTCTAATATCATTAGAATTATGACTCAGTACCTTTGAGAATTCCTAGTGAAAGCTTTGTATCTCATAGAAAATTTTCTGTGGATAATGGCATAATTGTTGGTTGGATTTTGTTTACTTAAACTGTCTTGTGAGTCAGACTAATTTACATCAATTTACAGTTTTAGCTAATTTAGATTTCTATTAATTTCATGTATAGGAATTGTTAAAGTCTTATATAAGACTGTATTCCTAGAAGAATTTCAAATATCTGTCTTTGACCTAGTTTTTCCTCTATCAATACCATTTTTATTTTTTATTCTAATAAACTAAATGTTTGGAAAGTATGTGCAAGTTAACTTGCATCAACCAGGGAAATTCCTATGGCAATATCATTCAAATAGCCATTCCATTATTGTGGTTTCTGAAGAAACTTACTTTATGTACTGTAATTTTTTTTTTTTAGAATGGTGGAAAGAAGCTTCCACTATGCATCTTTGTGTACTATTGGTTCTGTGCAGATTGATTGCACATATTATAAAAAGGTTTTTTGAAGTTAAAAAAAAAAAAAAAAAAAGAATAGTGGTGTCTTACATTGAAATAGGGAAGTATGTGTAGAAAATAGAAAACACTCAGAAATCTACTTGCCAAAACAAACTCAGGAACTTTATAAATGCAATTACAGAACACTTTTCATACTAACAAAATCATATCTGAATAATTAGAACAATATTAATTGTTTAGGGTAGACTGAATCACTATTTAAAAAATGACAATTCTACCTAAACTAATTTACTTATTCAGTATCATATCAAGCAAACAACCAAGAACTTATATTATAAAAACAAATGTTGAAAACTATCTTTACATGTATTTTAAAAATAAAATACTATTGAAAATTAAAAAAAAAAATTGAAGATAGCCTAAATTTCAAATTGTACTATAAAGCAGTAATCATGAAAACAATCTGTTACTGGCTAAGAAACAGAGTAATGGGTTAGTAGATTAGATTAGGCATACAATAAACAGTACGAAGTAGCTACAGTAATATAGTGTTTAATAAACCCAAAGATACAAATTTTTAAGAAAATAACTTATATTTTAAGAAAATAACTAGGTGGAGCAGTGGATAGAACACCAGCCTTGAATTCAGGAGGACCCGAGTTCAAATCCAATCTCAGATACTTAACACTTCCTAACTGTGTGATCCTGGGCAAGTCACTTAACCCCAGCTTCAAAGAAAAAAGAAAATAACTCATTATTTGACAAAAATTCAGGAGAAGCTGAGTTTAAATCTGGTCTCAGACACTTAACACTTCCTAGCTGTGTGACCCTGGGCAGGTCATTTAATCCCAATTGCCTCAAATCTCCACACCCCCCCCCTCAAATGCAGAGCTTCCTGGAAGAAATTTGTAATCACTCAATATTTTGGTTTGACTAACCAAGAGAATGAAGAATAAAAAAAAAATTATCTTTTGAATGCCAACATAGGCAGTCTTGCTGTATGTCAGCAAGACAAGGAACAGAACACCAACCTAAGAACTTAATTTAAAAAAAAAAAAAAAAAAAAAAAAAGGATATAACACAAAGCAATGGATAAGTATATGGGTATAAGCAGGCTGCAACATATAATAAATGAGGATCTCTGAAGAACAGGGGTAAAAAATATCATCAAAGAAATATTTAATAGGAAGAAAATATAAGTTGATCATGCAGCAAAGATAAGGAATGAGAGGGGCGGATAGTCAGTGTTTTACAATGTTAAGAGAATATGAGAAAGTCTTCCAACACACTGAATAAGCCTCTTGGGAGGACTTGGAAAAGAAATACAAAGGATGAAAAGGTAAAAGTGGAATGCACACTGAAGTGCCACTGGGAAATGATTGATATGATCACATATCCATTTGAGTATTAAGATTTACACAGAGCTTCTCCTATAATTTTGTAATAATCTGGTAATGCAGCCATTATGATCCTCATTTTACAGAGAAGGAAACAGGTTGAGTGATTTTGCCCTTGTCATGTTAGCAAGTAGAAGTTATAAAAGCCAGGGTATCAACTCGGGCATATGTCTCCTCCAGCCTCTCCCTGCATTAGACTGTGAGCTTCTTGAAGACAAGAGATGTTTTATCTCTTTTTGTATCTCCAGGTCTTATAATATGTGTGGTGCTTAATAAATTCTTATTGACTAATAATAAAAAGTTATAGCTAATAGCTATGTAGTTTTAGAGCTTATACACATTATCAGTACTAGCTTATTGTTATTATCATTTAGGGTTTTTACACACATTATCTGTACTGTCTTATTGTGTCATTTCAAATGTTCTTCACCATTTGAAATCCTTAGCTGCCTTGACTTTTTGCTATCCTAAGTCTTTTAACCATTATTTCTGAGTAACCAACCCTGTACCTCCTCTTACTCTTCCTGTTCTTAAATGACTAAATAAAAATGAAGAAAGTAATACCTGCCAACATTAGCTTGCTTACTTCAA
This sequence comes from Sminthopsis crassicaudata, assembly GCF_048593235.1. NCBI lineage: Eukaryota > Metazoa > Chordata > Mammalia > Dasyuromorphia > Dasyuridae > Sminthopsis > Sminthopsis crassicaudata. The sequence continues at coordinate 436,483,295 of NC_133618.1, read as the reverse complement.
TTGTCCATAAGATAAAGTTAGGCTAAAAAGCAGAAGGGCAGATGTTTCTAGATGATAAGGGAATAGGAGTTAGCATTTAAATTAGAAGGGTATAGAAACTATAGAAGGGATAACTATATAGGCAGAAATAAGCTAACAGGAAAACCTATGAAATGCTTCAACCTATACTTGATGTGGTACAGCTCCCCCTGAATTTAAGGGTTGTCTCACTAAAATATCGTGAAGAGAAGGTGAACCTTGCTGAATGTCTCTGCAGCTTGGGTTGCATCTGAGTCCAGCATTTACCTTGATTTTCTGAACTATATCTATGTAAAGGTACTGTGGATTTATAATTTCTAGACACCAGATATTCTCTGGTCTAGCCATTCTCATCATCAACAAATAATAATAGTAATAAATGTACAAAATATTACATTGTGTGGTTTAAAAAGTGCTTTTTGCAAAATATTAATGTGTAGATAATGCACTATCCATTTTAAAAATGTCTGGCATTTAATAGCTAGTGTCTTAAGGTAGCACATTAAAGTTTGCATGGCAATCTACAGATTATTTCATTTGATCCTCATAACAAACTTGGAAGGTAAGTGCTATTATTATTCCTATTTTATAAAGGGGGAAACGCAGGCAAATAGGGGCTAAGTGACTTGCCCAGCATCATGCAGTTAAAAGTATCTGAGGAAAGGCAAAAAGCCAGGTCTTCCTGATTCCAAGTCCAATCTTCTATCTACTATGACATCTAGTGGCCTCAGGAAAGGAATAAAAGACTAGAGAGGTAAAGTAACTTGTTTAAGGTCATACAGCTCTGGAACTTGAACCCAGGTTTGCCAACTTCTAGTCCATGTTTATATGACAGTATTTTCAATTCTGGCTGCTTTCATAAGCATCACAGAAAATACCTACAAAATGATGCTTAGAAAATGGACATATCAGCTAACACAAACATTGCTCTATTCAGCTAAAATGAGGAACATTGGCTGAAGCTTGGATATTTTTCTACTTTATATAACAAAAAATTATGGGATTTGATCTAATTCTTTCTTTCTCCCAGAATGAGAGCCAGAATCACTTACAAGAACTTGGAGCAGAATGTACCAGCTTCAGCTATTAACAGTAAATAGAAATATAGGAAAAAACTATCAACTATTTATATTTAGGTCACGAGTGGGGCACAGTTTTTCAAATTTATTTGCCTCTGGTTTATTGCTCAACTCTAACAATTAGTTATAACTACATAGTAATTTTCATAAGGAAAAAAAAATTGAAGTTTTCAAGGTAGGTAATTGCCCATATCAGGAAGAACCACAACAAAGTGAAACTTCAAAGCAGCAAATTAAAAGTCAGCCAGAAATTACAGAATAAGAAATAGGGGCTGACCCTATAATTTCAATAGTGTAAAGAATTTCAATTTAAATAAACTTCCTCTACCAAGGAAGGTCAACACTACTTCAATTTATAATCTTACAGAACTACTTACAACACTGAGAAGTTAAGTGACATGCTCAGGAACAAATAGCTAGTAATGCGTGTGTTATGCAGGGCCTGAATTCAAGTTTCTCTGGTTTTAAGACTGGCTCTCTACCCACCATATCTTGATGCCCAGCCAAGGACTATGCTAGGCAAAAAGGACTTGGGAAGATATTTAAAAGACAGACTTCAAATTCAATAGCTCTTACTATCTATCTAGAGCTACACTTTATTCCCATCAGAATGATACAATGTTAGCATTAGAAGGAGCCTTAAATATAATGTACTAAAACCTCCAGCCTCAAGAAGAAACCCTTTTGCAATAGGTTAGAGAACTTTATAGATTACAAAGTTTTTTATATGGTGAGAGCCAAAATTATATTCTGTTACATCAAATAGTTAGAAATTTCAAGAAACAAAGAATTAGCCTAATTTTTCATGTATGTAATAATCCTTTAAATGTTTGAATTTAACTACCACAACAATTCTTTATCTTCTTTTCTCTAAGCTAAACATAGCTTATTCCTTCAACCCTTAGTCAATGGGCCTGGTTTCTTCATCATTCTATATCCTTCCTCTGAGTTCATGCTGATTTGTCAATGTTGCCTTTAAAATATGGTTCTGAAAGAGACATGATGTCTTCTATCAGATCAGAATATAGTTGGATTGTCAGTGAAATAGAAATTGTCCTGCTAAGGCAATTGATGATTTAAGTTTCTTTTGTAATCACATCATACCGACTCATATAGAACTTTGGATCAAACTAAAATTCTAATTTTCCTCCTTAGCCTCTGTCCTTATGTAAACACCTACTGCTGAGAAACCTTACCTTTCTCATTCTATACTGATATAACTGATTATTCAAAAAGTGTGGGTTTCATATTTACCTCTATTCAATTTTTTTGTGGTTTCATTCTAGTAAGAAATCCTCTTCCTGGGTTCAAAAGCAGTCTCTAGCAATGATTAGCTATGTGCCACTGGGCAAATCACTTCACCTCTACCTGTATCAATTATCTGTAAAAATGGGAATCATAAATAGCACCTACCTTGAAGAGTTGTAGATCAAATATGATATTTGAAAAGCATTGAGCCCAGTACCTAACACATAGTAGACACTACAAAAATGTTAGCTTCTATTATTGTTATTATTATTATCATTATGCCTTATGTACATATCTCAATTTCTTTACTATAGAAAATAAAATGTAAAATGTGATAAACCATAATACAAAGTGCCTGAAAATTCTATAATTAGTGCTTTACATATATTATCTTCATTCTGCTGCAAGAAATGAAATTATTTTCCTAAATCTTTGATCAAGGAACTTATAATTTAAAAATCTTGATTATTAATTTGGATTAATTATTAGACTAAATATTGACACAGATTAATTTGGATGTAGAAACTATCGATGTTTTGAATTAAATCTAGACTCATCCTAGTTGATCCCTTACCCTTGGGGATAGGATGGGATAAGAATAAATCCTTGCTATGAACTTAATTCTGTGACTTGCTTCACTCCATACAAACAACAGCATTGGGGAAAGAGATTGAAATCTAGTTTTATCACATTTGTGAGGATGATATGAACATGCATGTGCATACATACACTTGTGCATGCATGCATACATACATACACACCTTCTTTCTTCTCCATTACTGCTCTGATTTGTATGCTTTTATTACATTGGGTTCTTTTATACTATGAAATAGGGTGCTTTGTCTCTCTTCATCCCTCCAGCACATTTTTATTGTTTCATAAGGAAAGATATTTGAGGAAAAGGAAAACAAGGTTAAGGAAATATAAAAAAGCAAGTATTAATTTTCCTGGAGCAGTATAGGGGAAGGAGGCCAGGATTCAAGAATACTTTATCTCCAAAGAGCAGTTAAAATTCATTTGCTAAATAATGGCAAATAGGTCCAAAATTATCTTTAGCCCAATAACATTTTTGTTTACTATTCCACTGGATAACTGCTCTTTTGGAAACTACAATGACCTTCTGTTTCCTTTACAAATATATTATTAATTAGTTCAATACTGCAAGGAACTATGACTGCACAATTTGGGTATTTGCTCCAAAATGGATCCTCAACTCTTTCATGTCTCAATGGATGTTTTATGAGTTGCTGTGACAAAAACAAAATAAACAACACATCCCAACCATATGGTAGCCAAATTTCTGATGATGAACTTTTCCAAATTTGGTAGAACAGTCCTCAGTCAATAGGCAAAAATTGTGTTGCTGGACTAATAAATCCATTCTAGTTTAGTGGGACTTATTGGAGTTTTCATTTTGGTGAAATAGCCTTACAGAATGCAGTCATCTCCATACATGATGCGGTATTCAAGGGCTTTTGTTAAAATGCACTAAATAGCATACATATTTATACTATTCTATGCAAAATCTAACCTGAAAAGGAGTGTATGAACTAATAGAATGAACAACTCTGAGAAAGAATAAACAAGATTTTAAAAAGTACATTTTTGTAATCTAGGATGTTCTTAAATAAGAAGGCAGGAGAAGCAAGAAGATGGCCAAGGGCAGTAACCTTGAGCTTTATTCTCTACCCATCTACTAGTCCAATCCAAGACAAGTCATTTAATAGCAGTAATACACTAAAATTTTAAGATCCATTTCAACTCTAAAATTTTAATTCTAGATGATTTGTTAAGACTAAAGAAAATGCTTACTACATCAAGTTTTAATATTAAAAGGAATATCAGCTAGTCTCACTCCTTATTTGAGTGATTTATGGCCAGAGATTTAAAATTATCTACCCAAGGTCATTCGGCATGATTCATTTACCTTTGTTTTACAACAGATGACATGAATCAAAATTCAGTTATAGAATTGTAGATTAATATCCTTTCCCCAACCTAACCCTCAATGGGATAAAATGTTGTAGAGGTCACAACTAGTTGCATTTCAGAATCAGTTGTGTAAATTCACTTAATCTTAGTTTTTTAATCTGCAAAATGAGGATAAAGATATTTATGTTAGCTATCTACTTCATAGGGCAGTTCTGAGGAAAGTTCTGTATAAACTGTGAAGCACTCTATGCATATGAGTTTTAAGTTAAATTATGTTAGATATATTTCCAGAAGATAACTATAAACTAACAACAGAAAATTATTAATGCCCATGAATAGCTGACATTTATACAATACTTAAAAATTCAAGTTCTTAATATACACGGCCTCATCTTATTCTCACAACTCTATGACTAAAGTAATATAGATATTATCTCCATTTTACAGATAGACCCAGAAAAGTTGAAACATTAAGTAACTTGTCCATGGGCAATATCCAAAGCTAGGCAACAATATCAAAATCCCAATTCCAAGTCCTGGCCTTCTTCCCCTATTCTGCTCCAAGAAAATTAATACTTGCTTTTTTACATTTTCTCAACCTTGTTTGCCTTTTCCTCAAATATTTTTTCCTTATGAAACAATGAAAATATGCTGGAGGGATGAAGAGAGACAAAGCACCCTACTTCACTGCTGAAAGTATGAATTAGCCCAACACATTTGGTGAACAGGATGAAATTATTCAAGAAATGCAGATAAACCATTTAGTTTTTTTACCCAGAAATTTCAATGTTAGATGTATTTTCCAGGGAAATCAATAAGAAAAAGGACCTGAATGCATTGAAATAGTCATAGTCATAATATTTTTAAGTCAAAAAGGGAAAGAAACTATGTGCCCAATGGCTTATCTTTCATTCTTGAAAAGGACCGTAACATCAGGAAGATGATGCTATGAAGTACAAGTGAATTGGATTTGAGGACCATATCAGGGAAATGATGCAATGATGTGCAAGTGAATGTGATTTAAGTAAGAAAGGGCTGTACAAAGTCACTAGTCTAACTTTTCCCTCCAGAGCCAGCTGGGTCCAGTGAAAAAGATATAGATCAGGAGAACTGAAGATAGCCTTGGATGGAGTCAGTTTGACTGAGAAAATGCCCAGGAGGCAGGAAAAGGTTTCTTACCTAGTTTTTTTTTTTTTTTTAAGTATACAGGCATGCATAGATACATATACACATATCAAACTGGGAGGGGAAGACCCTGGGGATTTCTGAAAAACAAAAACAATTGCCATTTATCTGCTCTGAGCCTAATGACTAAGGAATGACTGAAAGAAATGTGGTGTTGTATAGTACACCAGAGGGAAGAGAAAATATGAAAAATTCAACAAAATGTAGAAAGATCTTTAGTCTAAAATTTTTAAGATTCTTCATTTGTAAAATGAAAGAAGTGGATGTGATGGCCTCTGAGGCCTCTTCCAACTCTAAATTTATGATCCTAAGTCATTATGTATATTAAAGATAATACTAGGGGCAGCTAGGTGGCACAGTTAGGAAGACCTGAGTTCAAATTCGGTCTGACACAATACTTCCTAGCTGTGTGATCCTGGGCAAGTCACTTAACCCCAACTGCCTCACCAAAAAGGAAAAAAAAAAAAAAAAAAAAAAAGATAATATAAAAAGGCAACAAAATTAAACTTAAATACAATAGACAATCCTGATTTCAAATTATTAAAGTCAAATCATACACCTTAATTTTTGTTCCACAAAACACAAAAATGGAAAATGATACATGCTGCCAATTATAATCACTATCTTAGTAGTGTTGCTTAACTTTTTATAGGGAATTATGGAGATAGAGCTATGGAGGTGGAGTTTTGAGAAGTCATCCTATCAAAACAAAATGTCAGATATAAAGAATTTTTAAAAAGAATATGTGAAAGAATCTGGATTGCTAAAGGATTATTTAAAATAAAGTCAAATGTTCATCAAATGTTACTTTAATGCTCAATATTTAATTTTTTCAAGTATTAAGAAAATTGATATTTTAAAAAATAATTCATTCTCATGGGATTTGACTTCTCAAACTCAAACAAATAGTAATAGAAAAATCTGGGGGAAAAAAAATCTGCATGATTTCCTCCTCCATCCCCACCTTAAAACTTGGGAAAATTTCACAAGATTTTAGACAATTTTAAAAATATTCTTAGTACAGGTAAAAGCACCTGTATCTATGCACTATTATCATTTAGTCATTTAAGTATATATATATATATCATCCTAGTCCCCATATGCTTAGAAAAATAGGCCTCAAAACTGTTAGATTAGCAAATATTATAAAGGGAAAAAAAATATTGGGAAATTGAACCTGAATTGTGCTTAACTTTGGAAACTTTGGTATAATTGACAAATGCTCTATATTTGACATCTGGGTCAACGAATTTCCGATGCTATGAAATGGAAGAAATATAATTTGAGTTATTATTGAGACAAATATGAAATTTACTAATTTATATATGAATTTTTCAAAGATTAAATTTACCTCATATTTACATGTCTGACAGTTGTTTTTTTTTTCTTTTCTTTTCTTTAATTAACAACAGTGTGAGAACAAGAGAATCATGATTTCCTTAGGGAAAACCATGCTAAAAATGGGATTTTTAACTTTTTTTTTTTTTTTCCTCCTGAGGCTGGGGTTAAGTGACTTGCCTAGGGTTACAGAGCTAGGCAGGGATTTTTAATTTATAAAGAATCCTCTAAAAAGGGAGGGAAGGGAGGAGAGACTGCATAGGGGGAAAAAAAAGAACCCTGACTGAATCAGAGTTAAATGCCCTTTTTGCATTGTAGCAAATTACAGCTAAAAGATAGTCAATGCTAACATTCATCTAACTGCTGGTCTGGAAATTTACCAACAAAAGGAAATGTATCAGGATCTAAAAGATGGCAACAAATTAAAATGAATTTCACTGTGCTGAAGAGCCAGAACAAGGGGAAACAACTTACAAGTTATTAACTAAATCCATATAAAAGTTGGTCTCAAGAAATTTAAATCAAGAGCTAAACCGTTTCTCTTCTTAACCCTAAAAGTCTCCCTGTAATTAACAAACAAGGTTCTTCATGGAAGACATTTTTTGCCTCACTTACTAAAATGGTCTACCAGGTTCCCTAAGCAGAGACTGGCAACATACCTAATTCAAGATGCTCAAAATCTAGGAAAGCACAGCTTTGCCTAAGGCCTCTCTTAAGACACTCTACAAAGTGTCACTCTTCCAGATCTCTCCAAGTCCCGTTCAGCAGTTTTTCTGAGAAACTGAAGCTAGGAGATGCCAATAAGGTCTGATAAAGACTTGATTCTCCACTCTGCTTCCTACTAAAGTGTGTGACTTTGGCCATTTCATTTAAAATCTCAAAGTTCCCTACTCTGTAAATTGAGAATAATTATACCTACACTACCTGCTTCCCAAGATGGTTGGGAGGAAAGCACTTCACACAACTACACGATAATGTGAATTATCACCAATAATACCCGAGTCTGATGTCTATGCAATTCTTCAAAAATTGAAGGATTTGGGAAAAGAGACTTAAATCTAGGCGACTTTCATTCAGGTGATGTTTTTCTCATTTCACCTTTCCAAAGAACGAGTGTAAGGGGTGAAAAGCACAAGGGCTTGTTTTTTCCAAGATGAATCAGTACAAGAGTCTGGAGTGGGAGGCATCAGTCCCCAAAGAGGCTCCAGATGGGGAGGGGGAGGGAAGGAGAGAGCCCAAGAATGACAGCTGGGAAGGGAGGCACCAGGGAGGGACGTAAGAATACCTGGACGTCCAGCCCCCAGCTGGGAAGCCCCAAGGGGGCTGGGTTGCCGAGACCTGGTGCTACAGGGGTCGTGGGATCTTCGAGTGCAAACCCCTCTTGTCACACAGGGGCCAAGGTCACGCAGGCAGACGGAGCGGGAAGGGCGGTTCTGGGGGCCCGCCTCGCGATGCTGCGCCCCGGACCCGGCCCTGGCCCGGCTCCGCGGCGCTGGCACGAGCCTGGGTCCCTCCGGCGCCTCTGACAGACAGAATGCGGCACTCTCCGGGCGGGGAGGAGGAGCGGGGCATGGTGCCAGGAGCAGTCGGCCTCCCGAGGCCCGCAGCCGGCCTGGTCCTGCCCCGGCCGGCGTAGCCCCCCTGGTCCCGCCGCTAGCTCAAGCCCTGCTTCGTCCCCTCCCCCTCTTTCAGAAGAACCTCCGCCTCACCCCCCACCCTCCAGCCGCGGCCCCCGGCTCCCCGCCTGCTCTCGTGCCCGGGCCCAGCTACTCTCCGCCACCTCACCTGTCCTCCCTGCGGCTGTCCGGGCGGGCGGGCGGGCGGCGCTCAGGGCTCAGCCCCAGCTCCCGGGCCGCCGCCGCCACCGCCGCAGTGGGTACAAGCTTGAAGCTGGGAGCGGAGCTCAGGCCCTTCCGCTCATGGCTCCGTCTTCAGCCGCCGCCGGGGCCCAGCTCGCCAGACCGACGGTCATCACGACCAATCATTGAGCGAGAAGCGAAGCCAGGCGCAGCCAATCCTGAGAGGGGGCGGGGCTACGGAGCCGGGGCTGCCGGGAGGGCATCCTGTGGCCGGAGGTGTGGCTGCACCACACTGGTGGGGCTGCCATAGACCAGTGCTCTCAGGTGTTCTGGACGCCCCTCGGCAGTGGCCTTCGATCCTATCGCCTCCCAAGGACGGAGAGGGTAAGCCATCCTCTCCACGTCATCCAGCCAAGTGTGGGAACGGGTAGACACCCGAATCCAGCTGTCTTGTTTGCTTACCCGAGAGGGGAGACAGTTCATTCATTCCACAGTCCTGATGAACCACCTGCCATAGACTCGGTGCTGTTGTCTCTCGATAACCTCATCCGCTCTCCGCGCAACAGTTACCTCTGTGCAGAGATGAGGTGCAATTAGGGGCCGGTGCTGCCGGACTGAGCTGATTACACTTGTACTGTACGCAGCTGCGTAGCAGTGATACACGCGGTGCCGTGTACACTTGCGTTCAGCCCGAGTCTCTCCCGAGCTCCACTAGCCCGGCACCAGCTGCCGGTCAGGTATGAGTCACAGGTCCTTTATGCATCCTAAAATTACAGGCCCCAAGCAGAGCTGTTTTTCTCCCTCCCCCATCCCACCTGTTTCCTCAGTTTCCTTATTTCCACTGACAGCTTCTCTCTTCTCCCAGACACCTAGATCTTCCATCTTGAAATTGCCTTCTATTATTCTTTTTTTAATCTAATTAAATTTTGTTTTCTTTTCAAATTATTCTTCCCTGCTTCCCACTCTTTCTTCTCACCTTTTGTGTGCCCCTATTTTCCATGTCTCTTTTGAAGTGTCACTATTGTCCTAAACACCTGAGTCTCCTCCTCCTCCTCTTTAAAAAATTCTACATAAATGTTATTTTATTTTCAGATCTTCATTTTCTCCCTATCTCCCTCCCCCGATTGAAAAAGCAAGAACAAAACTCTTGTTACAAGCAGGCGTAATCAAGCAAAAGAAATTCTTCCCGTTGGCCATGTTAAAAACAAGTTTCAGTCTGTGCTCTGAATCCATTAGTTCTCTATCAGAAGACTGGTATCATGTTTCATCTTGAATCCTTTGGAATTTCATTGTGTTGGAGAGAGTTACTACATTTTTCAAAATTTTTTGTCTGTATAATATCCTGTTATTGGATAAATTGGTCTCCTTTTTTCTGCTCACTTTACTCTATATCAGTTCATACAAATTTTGCATCCTTTACTCTTTAATCTCATCCTCACTGCTAATATCTACTAATTTGCCAAATCTTATCTTTATCATCTCTTTCCTCTGCTTCCAGTCTCTCCTCTCTCTAATGCATCCTCCACATAAATGAAAATCTAATGTTACTAAAATTATAATAGCTAGTTTTTATATAAGACTTCCTATGTGCCGGGTATTCCTGTGTGCTAAATACAAGTATTATCTCATTTTATCCTAAAAACAGGGAGTTACATACAATTATTAGCCTTCATTTTATAGATGAACACACTGAGCAAACAGAGGTGAAGTGATTTACCCCAAGCTACATAGCTGGTAAGTGTCTGAGGCTGGACTCAAATTCAGGCCTCACGGACTTGACTATACTACTAGTAGCTTCCTGTTGCTTCTAGGATGAAATTCAGATTTCTCTGTTTGGCTTTTTAAACTCCTTTGTAGACTGGCTTCAACCTAACTGTCCAGACTTACTATTCATTATTTCCCTATCTCTATGTTTCAGTCTGAATGGCCTATTTCTTGTTCCCATACATGGCATTTCATTTTCCTCAGATTATCCTTCTGCTTAGACTATCCTTCGTGCCTAGAATGCATTCTTTCCTCACCTCTGCCCCAAAGAATCTCTGGCATCCTTCAGAATCCTGCACAAGTGTTATCTCCTAATTACTAGAGCCCATGAATCCCTGTGAATACTTTGTAAATAATGTTATATTTGCCTTTTGATGTGCATATTCTTCCTTAACCAATAGAATATAAGCTCTTTGAAGGCTGAGATTGCTTCTTTTATGTTTGTGAATCTCCAGCTCTATTGCTGAATGAGTGAATGAACAAACTACTGAAGAGCATTTTACTTGTGGCAATAGGCTTGAGATGCATAATAACAATAGCTGACACTTTAAGGCATATAAAGTTCTTTACATATGTTATTTTTTTGCTCTTCACAACTGCCCTGTGAAATTGGTATGATCTCTCCCATTTTCCATGTAAGGAAACTGAGGCTTAGTGCTTTGCTTATGGTTATATGGTCATACAGTTAATGACTGGGGTCAATCATAAGTCTTTCTGCCTCTAAGACCAGACTTTATCTATTACCCCAACACTGCTCCACTAATTAAATCAGAACAGTCAGTAAGTAATCCATTTGAACAAGAGGTAGAACTCTTGTGAAGGAGAAGGTTGCTGGAAAGAATGTTGGAACAAGAATAGAGAGGGGTTAGTCTTTCAAAGAGAAGGACCAACTTGACTTTTGAAAAATAGGCACGGAAGTTGAGGTTGAAGACAATTTTCAGGCCAAGAAATTAAAGACATTTCTAATTATATGAAAAAAAATGCTCTGCATCACTATTGATTAAAAAAATGCAAATTTAGGCAACTCTGAGGTACCACTTCTCATGTCTCAGAATGACTAAGATGACAGGAAAAGATAATGATAAATGTTGGAGGGGATGTGGGAAAACTGGAACAGGAATACATTGTTGGTGGAGTTGTGAACTAATCCAAACAGTCTGAAGAGCAATTGTAATTATATCCAGAGGACTATAAAATTGTCCATACCCTTTGTTTGTATCCCAAAGAGATCATTAAAAGAGGGAAAAGAAGTCAAATGTTGTAAAGTCAAGGTTTTTTTGATTTGCTCCTACAAAATCACATATACACACAATTCTGCAAATAGATTTAATTTTTAAAATGCTTAAGGAATAGGCAAAAACATATCAGTTTTATAGAGGCAATATCTTTTTTTTTTTAATTTTTTTTATTCATTTTTTTCAGATTTTCCCCTCCCTCCCTCCACTCCCTCCCCCCGATGGCAGGTAATCCCATACATTTTACATGTGTTACAATATAACCTAGATACAATATATGTGTGTAAATACCATTTTCTTGTTGCACATTAGTTATTAGCTTCTGAAGGTATAAGTAACCTGGGTAGATAGACAGTAGTGCTAACAATTTACATTCGCTTCCCAGTGTTCCTTCTCTGGGTGTAGTTATTTCTGTCCACCATTGATCAACTGGAAGTGAGTTGGATCTTCTTTATGTTGAAGATTTCCACTTCCATCAGAATACATCCTCATACAGTATTGTTGTTGAAGTGTATAGTGATCTAATGGTTCTGCTCATTTCACTCAGCAACAGTTGATTTAAGTTATAGAGGCAATATCTTAAGTAACTTAAAATGATAATCAATACAGTAAAACAAAGAGAGAGATAAAGTATAGTTATAGAAAATATCACTAACCCAGGGGACTGACAACTCTAGAATCAGCAGCTGGAGAATCCCTGGGGCAGCCAGTTGAGTTCCAATTGAGAAAGTTCCCAGGTAGAGCATTCTCTCCATGAGTGACACTCCAACTAGGTAACTATTTTCTCTGTTAAATAGTCTGAGAATAAAAAAGGCATTCTTCCAGAAGGTGTTGGCAAAGTACTAGTCCTTACATAAGGCTCTGGAGGGTGCTGGAGGGTGGGGGGCAATCTGCCCATGACCTCGGAGGACAATATGACCCCAGGGAATCCCTAGGTAGTTAATCATGATCATCCTAGAGTCTGGCCAGCATCTCACAAGGATGTTTCCTTCAGGTTCTCAAGAACCATCTGCTCTCCAATTTTACTGAGTGTCAATTATAGTTTAGGCGTTAATTCTAGTTCAGGTTGTACTTTATAGATTATGGGGCCTAGATTTGAATATAGACTTAATTGGGTCTAGGTTTGAATAATCCTACTACAGGATTTCAAAAATGTAGCAGCCTTTTTTATAGTGGCAAGGAACTGGAAGTTGAATGAATCAGTTGGGGAATGGCTGAATAAGTTATGGTGTATGAATGTAATGGAATATTATTGTTCTGTAATTTCAGAAAAGTCTGGAAAAAACTTACATGAACTGATGTAAGTGAAGTGAGCGGAACCTAGAGAACATTGTATACTGAAACAACCAAGATTATGTGATAAGCAGCTTTGATGTTTTTTTTGTTTGTTTGTTTTTCAACAATGAGGTAATTCAGACAAATTCCAATAGACTTGTGATGGAGAGGAGTCATTTGCATACAGAAAAAGGAGTATGGGGTCTGGATGTGGATCATAACATAGTATTTTCACCTTTCTTCTTGTTGTTGTTTGTTTCCTTTTTTTTTCTTGTTTTCTTTTCACCTTTTCTTCTGATTTTTCTTGTGCAGCATGACAAATATGGAAATATGTTTAGAAGAATTGCATATGTTTAACCTATATTGGATTACTTGCTATCTTGGGGAAGGAAAAATTTGGAACATAAGATTTTATAAAGGTGAATATTGAAAATTATATTTGCATGTTTTGGAAAAATAAAATACTACTAGGAAAAAAAGGAAATTGAGGTTGATAAATGAGCTATCAATATGAACATTAGTCACTAACTATAAAGGTGGTATTGAATTAGGGAGGAAGACTAAGTCATCAAGGGAGATAGGAGAGTGCCTTAGAGTAAAGCTACTTAAACTGTGGAGTCATATATGTGGTGGTTATGAAACTATTATTTTTTATCAGTAAATGTTTGATTTGTTGACCTATTCCATATACCTGAAGCAGGTTGTAGTCCCTTTAAGAAATTGTATTTCCTGTTGATCTGTGATTCCTGTCAGATTCCCAGCCCCTCCTGGCCGAGGCATATCCTCCCCAGACAAGTTGTCTTTCCAGGATGCCAGAGCCTTTGATTCAATTACAAATCCTGGTCAAAAAGTATCCCTTTGAATTCCAATAGGAGATCTGGGCTCTCCCAACCTCCTCTAGGTCTGAGCCAACTTGGGCTCTCCCAGCCTCCACTAGGACACTTAATATAAAAGAGCCAAACTAAAATCCTCTCTTTTCGGAGAGGTTCCAAACATGCCAGCTATTCCATGCTTGGGATGCCAAGGGCCTCTGTTCATTGGAATATTCTTTTCCAGTGCTACCCTCTCTTTACCCTCATCTATTTCCTTAACCAGACTTTATGCCCCTCTGTCAGGATTTCTAACCTAACTTCCTAATCTCCATAATAAACCTCTTTTATCAATCTAGGTTCTCTGGTCTGTAAATTCCTTTACAGAGAACCCCTGTGCTGCCAGAAGGAAGTCCCCAAAACTCCCTACCCTTGCACCAAATCCCAAGGGGTGCAGGGGAGCCAAACTTCTCCCTTTGGTTTCCTGAATGCTGAACCTGCCACTAGACCTTATCATTTAACTCCCTGACCACCAGAAACCCTAATCTCATTTTGGTTCCCTAAATCTAAACCTTATCATACCTATCCATCTGGTGTTGAGTAAAAATTTCTTGGGTGAAAAGAAGTCTCAAGTGGAAAAAAGTTTAAGATCCCCTGCCATAGACAAACAGTTAGAATTAACTGATCCCAACTTGGTTTCTAATTACAAGGCCAATGAATTGACTAGAATTGACCAGTTCATTCTGGTTTCAGATTATTTTGTAAACCTCCCAAAATCTCTCCTTCACAGATTTCCAAGCTTTCTTTATGGACTTTTGCATAGTACACAAAACAAATTACAGTTTCAGTAAGATATCTAACCCCTCCCATCTGTAGCCTAGTCATTCTTCTGTCTTTTGTACTCTATAAGCTCTGTTCCCAGCACCCTATGTGGGTACTCTAGCACTTGCTGTGTGGTACCATGGGCTGCAACTCCTTTGCTCCTATTAAAGACCTCCATTTTATTATATTGATTTTTTTTAAATTCTCAGTTGATGCCATGCATTTAATAAATGTTTATTTCCTTCCAATTCCCCCAAAAGGAAATCAAGATCTTTGAAAGATGAAGCACAAAGAAGGGGAACATTGTAACTTTTCAAAAGTTTTAAATTTAGGAGGCCACAGAAATTCAAACAAAGACATCTTTATGTGAATGTATTGGACTGTAATAAAGAAAGATGCTGAGACAGCAAAGAGAAGGAAGCTAAGGTGTTTGAAGTCTGATCACTTGGGCAAAGAGAGAAAAAGGAGTGGCAGGAAACTGGATTTCTGCTTAAGTCTTTTGAGACTACAGCTGTGCTTAGTTTCTGTTTGCATTTCAATTTAGCCAGGAACCTGCTAATTATGGATCAAAGCATCATGTAGCCTCCTGGAGTAACAGAAAAGCCCAATACAGATAAAAGTATCTCCTAGGAACTACTAGCAGTTAAGTTCCTCAAAAAGAAAATAGGCCTTCAAAACTAGTATTAAAAGCATTTGAGAAAACTTGTTAATAAGAACCCTTTGACATTTCAAGGGGCTTAATACATATTATCTTATTTCAACCTTTTAGCAACATTGTAAGGTAGATACTAGTTATTTATCCCCATTTTATACACAGGAAAACAAGTTGTCCGTGATCTAGCATCAAGATTCAAACAGGACTATCTTGAATCTAAAAACTTCCCTCTCAAAATCTCAGATATGGGAGGTATGGCAAGTATGGATACTTTTATGGTAAACTACAGAAAATTTTGCACAAAATATATAGTCGTTTCCCAGCTCAAGATCAATTGCTTTCCAGGTTATAAGGAATAATAAAGTGTACTTTAAAAGAATGGAAAAGAAAGGAGATGGTTATCAAGAGGATTTGGTGAAACCAAACATTGTCAGAAGCTGAAGAGATGTCAAAGGAGATGAGGATCAAGAAAAGGCCTTCTAGGGGCAGCTAGGTGGCGCAGTGGATAGAGCACCAGCCCTGAATTCAGGAGGACTCAAGTTCAAATATGATCTCAGACACTTAATACTTCCTAGCTGTGTGACCCTGGGCAAATCACTTAACCCCAGCCTCAAAAAAAAAAAAAAAAAAAGAAAGAAAAAAAAAGAAAAGAAAAAAAAGAAAAGGCCTTCAAGTTTGGCAGTGGATAATCTTGATGAAAATAGTTACAGCATCCTAGTGGAACTGGAAAAAAGATAACAAAAAGCTGAAAAGTGAATTGGAGATGAAGTAGAGGTATTGAAAAGGAAAACAATTGTTTGAGAAGATGAAAATTATGAGCAAAAAAACTGTAGAAGTTTCAGAAAAGAAATACAGATTTCGGAATTGAACAATTTGTAAACAAAGTTAAGTCTGAGAATGAGCTTTCATTAAGATGTAGAAATTGTGCAAGATGTGGACCACTCAAACAGAAAATCCTGAGTTTGAATAAGAGTACAGAAAAGATTTTTTAGTTAACAGCTCCTTTATTCTTTTTCATAAAAAAGGCTCGATTGCTTCTTTTTACCCTATCTCCTAATTCCGCCCCCTGTCACTGTCCATCTTGTCATTACCTGACCAGATTGGCTCACAATCTCCCAGGAAAAGCTAACTAATCAGTGCAAATAGATCCTGATCATTCATTATCATAATTATTTATAATGCCTCTAGACCAATGAAGTGGAGAATTCCCGATCCCTCATTATGCACACCCCTATACCATGTTTAAAAATACCCAATGAGGAGAGAATGGTATGTGTATCTTCCTATAGAAACTTATCTGGAAAATTGAGGCCTTAACACAAAACTTTTCTGGTAGAAGTGATACTTGGGCTGAGGAAACTACACCATTGGCCATCTCTCACAAAATGACTCAGAGATATCTATTGAGGACTAGGAAAAATATTTTCATTGAACACATATAAATCTAATCAGACAGACTTAAAATCGAAAATGAAATACTTCAGAAGGGAGGTGTTGAGTTCTTCCTAGTTGAAGACTTCATTAGACTTGTCATTTCATTGTGGAGACAAAATGATCATTCACAGAAAAAGGAATTGTTTTGGAGATTACAGATGTTGTCCAGGAAGATCAAAGTTAGTCAGTTAGTCAGTTAGAACTGACTTACACTTTGATGTCTAATTATCTTCATTATTTCATTTGTGTAGGTGCTCACTAATCTATGTATCAATTCTAAGCATTACCATTTAACCCTAAAGAAGTAAATTATAATGATAGCAGTCTTTACTTTGTCACTACTATTTTCATATATGTAAAACATTTTCTTGGACTAAACACAGAGCCATTATCCCTTTGAAGCTGTTTTCCCTTACAAATACTTTTGCTCTACATGATGTTCCAGCTTATTTTGGCCATTGCATAATGTTCTACCTTTGTCTAAATTTTCAAGCTTTTGGATATAAATTTGCCATCTACAAAGTCAAAATATTACTATGTGAATTAGTACTTGGATCAGTTCAAGTTTTGTCTGTATAGTTACTTTGCTTAAGATTTGTAAAGCTGGGGCAGCTAGGTAGCAAAGTGGATAGAGTAGATAGAGCCCTGAAGTCAGGAAGACAAGTTCAAATCTGGTTTCAGACACAACACGTTCCTGGCTGTGTGACCCTGGGCAAGTCACTTTACCCCAATTCCCTTAATGGGGAAAAAAGATTTTTAAAGTTGATTTTTTGTATTCAAGTGCAAGACTTTACCCCTTTTAAATTTCATCTCATTAGGCTCAGTTTAATGCTCTAAACATTCAGGTTTCTTTTGAATCCCAACTCTGTCGTCTATGGTGTTACTATTTGTAGAGGGCCACAGATAATGAGGGAACTCTGTGTAAGTTAGCCCAGAAGAAACCTGCTGACAATATGTGGTTTGGCTCCCCATTTCCCTTGGTGTTCACACCTTTTCCTGATAAGTCAAGGAGGGTATGACCACCTGTGTTCTACTTGAAGCAAAGGATACTTACAGCAGGTTGCTTATAGTTAGCACTTACTCAGTGTGATTGATGAGATAATCATTCTATAGAGCACACATACTTCGTGTGCTGTAATGATATAATAATCATACTGAGGTAGTTAAGTGTTGAGAAGACTGGAAATAGACATACTCTCCATCTTTGACCATCCTGGTGGCTCTCCTGCCTCCTTCAGTCCTCCACTAAAGAGCAAGGCTGGTGCCAAGGTCTCCAGAAAGCTAGTCTGGGACTTTACACACCTTTACCCTCAATTAACATGGCATGTAATGCCTTTATCAACAGAACCATTTTCAAAAGTTTTCCAATCCAGAAAGGTCCTGCCCAGCTTTGGAAGGTTTTCATTTGGGAAACATCTTCCAGTTTGAGCCAAGTCCCTGAAAAAAAAAAAAAATTACCCTTTGTCTACAGCTCTACCCCTCCCTGTCAGCTGGTTTCTTCTGGGTTAAAGGTCTTATAGATTACCCAGAGTCCCCCCACTATCTGCAGTCCTCTGTAACTATTCCTATCAGCTGTGTTATTAACAAATTTGATGAATCTGCCACCTATGCCTTTATATTGATAAAAATGTTTAATAGCCAAGTTCAGGACCCTATGGCATTCCACTGGAGACATACTTCCATATTATCAATGAATCATTAATATCTGCTCTTCCAGGCTAACCCTTTAATTAGTTCTGAATCCATTTAATTGCATTATAATATAATCCATAACTTTATACCATCTCTACAAGATTAGTATAAGATAATTGATAAAACTCATTGAAATATAAACACTTGCCCCAGCATCCCTCATAATCTAACAGGTCTGTCAAACAACTAGCATCTACTAAGTTCCTACTATGTGCCTGATACTTTGGTAAGTGATGGGAATACAAAGAACGAACAATAACAACAAAAAATAAACAAAAATCCAGCCCTGGCTTTCAGGAAACTCAAGTCTAATAATGGAGAGAACATGAAAACATCTAAATACAAGTAAGATATATCCAGGATAGATTGGGGACTGGGAAAGGCTTCTTGCAGAAAGTAGGATTTTGACTGATACATAAATAGTAAGCCACAAAACTAGGCAGAGATAGGAAAAAGAGTATTCCAGGCAAAGATACTCAATGAAAATGTTTAAAGCTGGGAATTAAAGTATAGTGTACTACAAAGAATAGAGAGGCTATTTCTTTTTAAATATTTTATTTTTCCAAATACATGCAAAGATAGTTTTCAACATTAACCTTTGCAAAACTTTTGTGTTCCAAATTTTTTAACCTCTACCCCCCCTCCAAGATAGTAAGCAATCCAATACAGGTTAAACATGTGCACTTCTTCTAAACATATTTCCATATTCGTTGAGTATATTTTTTCCTTCTTACTGGAATTGTTCCCATGTTTTTAGAATTTTATTCCTGACTATCTACCATCTCTCCTAGGCTGATTTCTTTAAAAATATTTTACTCCATTAAAGAGTCTCTCTATTTCCCCCTCTAAACTCTTTGATAATATGCTTTCCTAGACTGACCAAATTTCCTTTTTTTTCCTCTCACAAAATGTAGAATAGAATGGTTACTTTCCCTCAGGTTTTCCATCATTTTTTGATTTTTTTTTCTAAGATATCTGGTACATATTTTACTAGCCTTTGTTAAGTATATTTCAGGATTGTAATCTGTGATTCAAAAATCTAAACTCTATTTTTAAACAGATGGAAAAATTAGGTAGTTGTGACCTAAGAGTGAAATTTCAAGTTCTGGATCAATCATTAAGCACCTACTATGTGTGGACACTCTGCTTATATGGGCTAGGGATAACAAAAAGAAAATTTACAACCTGTACTTGTCTTGCTACTCTCTATTGTGAGCTTCACACATTTGTTTCAAGAATATCATTTTGGCAGTTGTGTAAAAATAAGCTGTAGAAGGGAGAGACTGAATGTGGGGAGACCAATCAGAAGTGTGTTGTAGTTGTCTAGGTGAGAAATGATTAGGGCCTGGATTAAGATGGTAATAGTGTCATAGAGAAAAGGGGATAGATACTAGTTTTAAGACAGTGAAACTGGTAAAACTTGGCAACTGATTAGGGTGTGTGTGTGTGTATGTGTTTGTGTGTGTGTGTGTGTGTGTGTGTGTGTGTGAAACACTAGAAATAACTATGAAGTTGCTTCTGAGGAAGCAGTACAATTTTGTGCTATGAAATCCAAAATGTCACCCTGTAGGTATGTGGTTGAAACAGAATGGAGGATACTGAGAATGAGGAAGTTAAGAAAGTAGTGATATCAAAAAATATTTGCTGACCCCTGAGAATGATAGCAGAGATAAGATGGAATGGAAGAATGAAAGCTTTAGGTATTGAAGTTATTAAGGAAGCTGGGAGAATGAAATGGAAATTCATAAATGAAAACAATTAGTTTGGATAGAGAATGAATGCTATAAATTAACCACAAGGGTATTGAAAAAAGAGGCCTTCTATTCCCTCAAAAGAAGGAATAGAAGAGAAATAAGAGGAAGAGATGAGTTCATCTACATTCTACTTGGCTCTGAAAGTCAGGGATAATGTACAGAGTAGTTTCCAAAGGAGAGGGCTACACCTCAGGGAATGATTAGGTTTCATTTAAAATGAAGTAAAATTAATATTGTTTCAGAAACTCTCCCTAACAGCCTTTAACTTCTGAAACAACAATCTCCTGGTGTCTCCTCCACTTTTTTCCAACTTCCATTTGTGTGTTGTCTTCCTCTATTACATTGTAAACTCCTCAAGGACAAGGGCTATCTTTTTTTATTTTATTTTTTTGTTTGTATCCCCAGTACCTAGCCTAGTACCTGGCACATAGTAGATACTTAATGTTTATTGAATTATTCAATTGAGAGTTCAATTTACTGTCCATGTTAGGTACTTGTTCCAGATAGATGTACCACTGACATACTGATTAAATGAACTGGTTGTTCAACTTTATGCCAAGAATTGGATAACAGGTATTTTTCATACCTTTAGTTTTTTTCTTATGGTAAGATCTCTCTTAAGTACTCATGGATCTTCTCAAAGTGGCCCTATAATGTTATGGAGCTTAATGCAGTCAGTATAACATTCAAAAACAGGTATACTTGGGGTATCTACAGGGAATATCTCTCTTTGTTATATATAATTATTCTTTATATGATGTTTTAGAGAAAAATTATTTTTAGAATTTCATTTAACCCAGCTATTTTTAATTTTTAATATTCACATTTGATAATAGTTAACACTCTCTTGCCCATTAATATTGGACCTGTGCTACATGGCTTGCACAAGAAAAAAGAAATGGATCTTATATGAGATGAAACCTATATACAAATGATTATACCAGCTTTTGCTAATATTGCAGCAGTTTTTATGCTTCTGTTTAGCTAGAGTGATGCTCAATGTATCAAATTGGAGACAACCTCAGTTCTCATCCCTACTAGCAAAACAACTTGATTTAAATTTTGGTTACTTTAAAAATCATGCAGATCTGGCAATAATCCAGGAATTTGAATAGCTAATGTATAGAGATATAGAGAAATGGTTGGAATTTCCCCTGGTAATAAGGGAACTGGCCAATAACTTAAGTGGGATCCAAATGTGATTTCCTGTCCTGCTCACTATATTGTAATGCCCAGGTGGTGCCTTACATTTTAGCAATAAGTTTTGTATAAGTTACAAAACCAAAGAAATTTCTGTTTTTTTATATTAGGACTATCCACAATTCAAGAGCAACATTTTATTAGAGAGATTTCTAGGGAAGGGGGGATATTCAGATCCTAAAGATGTTGGATGCATTCATTATTCTAAGAGTACAAAGGAACCAAGTAAAAGACTACACAAGAAAAAAATTGCAATATTTTTATTTTGATTGCATAGTAATTTAATTATACAGGCTTATAAATAGAGATCAAAGTATCCTGCTTGAAATTGGCCTCCTGAAGGAGTTAATTTCAAGCAGCTTTAAAAAGGAACCAAAACATTGCTTTGGTTTTAGGAGAGCTATTGTTAGATAAAACTGAAGTTTGAGAGCTTAAGGAAATTCAGCCACAGGTAAGAGAGGAAATTGCCAAAGAATTACCCGAGATATGTGGGCTTTGCAATGGTGTGAGAAGCATTAGAGATCTAGGTGAAGAAAGTAGGAAGGGAAGCAAAGTGACACTTTTCCATTCAAAGTTAGGTTGTGAATTACACCTGTAGATTGGTATCACAAACAGACAAAGCCCTGGTGCACATTCAGGATTTACAGGCTGGGCATTAGCACTGCTATAGACAAGCAAAATACTAAAAAAATAACTTAGAAGCTATACAACTGTAGTTATAAATATTTTATCTTTTAAAACTAAAGTGTTGGCTTAAAAAAAATGTTCACAGTTACTCTGAAGAGAGCTGTATACATACATACATATATATATATTGCACAGTAGTAGAAAAGTTCATCCTGTATACCATATGTAAACAATGATTTTCCTTCTCCTTTGGCAATTCCAGGACATCTAGAAACAGTATTTGCTATAAGCAAAAGCACTTGGGTACAAGGCACATTGAGAGCTTTTAAAGCTGCAATTAAACATTGTACTCTAGAATGCATTCTCTTTCCAGTTTATCTTCTCATTCTATTGACAGGTGTGTAACCTACAAACCTTTGAGTTTGTAGAGCTTTGCAACACTTGAGTGGCAAATGCATATCCCCCAAAATCTCATGTTCTTATTCCACAGTTACAGATTTAGCCAGATTTCTAGGAAAGTCCACCTAGAATGAGAAATCACAGGATCTCAGTATACAATATATTATAGCAATCTACTCTACATATTAGCATGCCAGAAAATGATAGAAAGTACATTAATAATCTCCTCCTGTGACCTACAAATATAAAGAAAATTCTGGCTAATACCACAAATACTACTTGTGTAGAAGACTGTCAATTGAGTACTTTTTCTCTTCACAGACTAAGGTTCATATCCTAAAGTACAGGTACTTAAAATCCATTACTATATAGATTTCTATGCTAAAGTGTCTTTGAAAAACCAGAGAAGAGCTTTTTCATTCAAGTTACTTTAATGCCCATTTCCTCTCTGTCTGAAGAGAAAGGCATTAACAAGTGCCCTCATCCTTACTGCCCTAATTGGAAAATCTAAAAATAGATTAGACTTACATCATATCCTCTGAGAACAGCCAGGTGGAATGAAAGGAGTTGTAAAGGAATAACACTTAAGACTCCTTGGAGACAATCAACTGTATGTGGCAGTTCAATCGTTTTATATGCATACTTTGGGCTCTCCGTATCATCTTTAGAACATAATATAATTGGTCGACCCTAAAACAAATACAAATGAAAACATGAATACCTTTTTTCTATTATCAGCAGATACCCTAAACACAGAATGTAGGTCTCTTTTGTGTTGTTTCTCCCATTACAATGTAAACTTCTTGAGGTCAGGGATTGTTTTGCTTTCATATTTGTATTCCCAGAGCTTAAGATAGTAGTTGGCACATAGTAAGCATTTAATATTCTTCCTTCCTCTCTCCCCTTTCCTCCTCCTTTCCCTTCTTTCCTTCTTCCCTCTTTTCTTTCCTTCCTTCCTTTCTCCTTCCCTCCTTTCCTCCCCTCCTATTTCTTTTAAGTTAAGTTTGGCATGCCTGCCACTAAGTTTTTCCCAGTGCTTCTATTTATGACTAAGGTGATTAGATGTCTTCTAATGAGTAAGAATTTCTTGGATTTCAATTTCCTGTCTTTACTGAAATGTTTTCAAAATGTCCTTTATTACCACCTTTAGCTCCTCATTAGGCTTCTCACCTTCCTTTACACCCATCTTCTTCCCTTTAGCCCAAGTTCCTCATTTTAAAAGAAAGATTCTGTGGATCAGAGAAAAGACTAGTTCAAAGTCACTGAGATCTGAACCAGATCCTGACAACAATTTCAGTTCTCTCAGAACTCATGCATCTTTCCACCAGAGTCATATTTATTTACTTGCTAAAATCTAACCTTTCTATTGCTTTTATGTCTATGAAAATTTTGTGGTTTGACCTCTTTCCTCTAATTTCCAAAACTGAGACTTAACTGGGGGAAATTCCTTTACCTAGTCATGTTTCATCCTGTGTGTCCTGAATTGGTAAAACTGTATCCATGCATTATCAGCAAACTATATAATTATTTATTAACAAAACCACATCATAGTCTACATTGTCATCAGACTAATTCTTTTCTATGACCCTGACAGATTGTGTCGTACCCCTAGCCAATCAATCCCTAAATATATGCTGTTATTCTAATACAGAGGCCTAGGAGGGTATGTAAATGGTTCATTGCAGTCCATGTCAAAACAATTGAGCATTAGCAAGGTGCATATTTCCATGTGAAAGATAAAAAATATACCTAATTTTTAGTAGAATCTGTAATTACCTGGCGAGCAGTGATCTGCTGCAGGGCATTCTGACATTTAGTGAAGCAAGGATCTTTCATGATGACCATGATAACTGGCATGTGCTTATCTATTAGGGCCAAAGGTCCATGTTTCAGCTCTCCTGCTAAGATGCCTTCTGAGTGCATATATGTGATCTCTTTGATTTTCTAGTAAGTGAATATAAAAGAAAAAATGAAAATATTTCAATTAGCTATTTGTCAAGTATCTCCTTTGTTCCAGACACCAATAATTTAAAAGCAAAAACTATTATCTCAGATTAGTTTAACATATTGCTACTTTAAACAACCCCAATTCTTTCCATAAAGCAAATTTCTTGTTGTAGGATATGATTATTTTTATTCCACTTCTAATCTCATATTACTTTTTTTTTAAAAAAAATCACTTCAAAGTACATATAACTTTATTTTTAATTACCAATAAAGTTGGGTCATTTAATTAGGGAGCATTAGAAAATATTCCTCAAATTCTCCTTTTAGAAATATTTAATGAATTGTTTACAGATTATTGGTTAGATTAAATGGATTAAATCATTAAACAGCAAACTCATGTAATTAACAGAGTAATTTTCTTGAACATGCAGACAACTGAAGCATAAGAAATATAAAAAGCACTTCAGAAAGTCCATTGATAATATACAAGGTCTTCTTTATCTTTCAGAAATATAAATGTGGCAAATTAGAGAAGCAAGAAGAAACTGTTTTTCAGACCAATGTCTATAGCCAAAGAGTTCATAGTCAAAGAAGGGATAGAGATAATAAAAGAAGATCAAATGGACAATTTTGATTATATAACATTTGAACATTTTGCAGAAATGAAACCAATTGAGCAAAAATTTAAAGGAAAACAGATCAATGGGGAAAATATTTGTAATAAATTCTTCAGATAAGGTTTACCTTTTCAAGATATATAAGGAATTGATTCAAATGTTTAAGCATAAGAGGAATTCCTTACTTGATAAATGGTCAAAAGATTTCAAAAGACAATTTTCTAAGGAAGAAACTCAAACTATCAATAGATATCAAGAAATTTTCCATATCACTAACAAGTAGAGAAATGCAAATTAAAGCTAGCCTATCTCATACTCATCCAGATTGGCAAAATTGACAAAAAAAGGAAAATTGCAAATGTTGGGAGAATGGCAAAAAACAAACAAACAAAAACAACACACTGATATATTGTCCTGGGACTGAACTGATATAATCATTATGGAAAACAATTTGTAAGTATGCCTCCAGAGTTGCTAAACTGAGCAAAACCTTTTCACTCAGTGATACCACTAGTCTTCTAAAACCCAAAGGCAACAAAAGAGGAAGAGGAAAATATTTTATAATGCCTTATATTTTTTATAGTCTTTTTGATACCAAAGAACTGGGAATGAAGGGGAAGTGCTCATCAATATTAAGGAATGACTGAATAAATTATAGTATGGAATATAATAGAATAATATTCTGTAAGAAGTGATGTATAGAATTTTTTTGGAGAAACCTGGAAAGGTTTGTATGGATTGGTACAGGGAGAAGTAAGCAGAACAAATATACAATTTATACAATAACAACATTGTAAAGAGAAACAACTTTGAAAGAATAAAGAACTCTGATCAACACAATGACCAACCACAGATAAAAGAGGTGGTTTTATTAAATAAAAAAAAGACAAGAAAAATCTTATGCAATATTGCAATATTTATGATAAGTATTTGCAAAAAGACTACCTTGAAAATAATTGTAGCTTCTCTATCAATGTTTGTTGGGCAAGTCATGGTAGAGAAATTCTATTAAGAACTTATGATCTTCCAAAATAAAATCAACATATACTATGATACTAAGTGACTTCAATATAAAGATGAGAGTAGTTGAGGACAGTTAAAAAATAAATTGGAAAATATATTGGTCCAGGAACAAAGAATGAAAGAGCCAAGACTTGAGGATTCCATTGAGGTCTCACTCCTATAATACAATTTCCCAGTTGATCGGTCTGCTCAGTTCTCATAATCTCTTCCCCCACTCTTAGTTTCACACAGAGATAATTATGCTTACTCTTGATATTGCCATTAGACATAAATATTCCACTTCCAGAGTTAAGGAAAGAGGGAACCAAATAAGAATCTATATTATAAGGCCTACTATGTGTCAGGCCCTGTGGTAAGTGCTTTTCATGAATATTATCTCATTTGATCCTCACAACAATCCTGTGAAATAGGTATTCTCTCTTTTATAATTGAATAAACTGAGGCAACAACTAGTAACTCTGAGGCTGGATTTGAACTTGGATATTCCAACTCTAGGCTTGGCACTTTATTTATGTTCAATAACTCCCAAATCCCTTTATCTAATCATAATCCTTCTCATCCTTATATATCTCTCTTTATTTCCTTAATATTTTTCTCTATATTTCCTTACTATTTCCTCATCTCTGGTGATCTCATGCTTTGAGATGTGCCTATTCATCTTAAATAAATTGCTGTCACTCTCAAAATCAAGCTCCATGCTTTAATCTCTCCCCAATAAACAGCTTCTTCTCTAATGTCTAAAAAAATTCCTCTATTAGTCCTCCATTCCCCACTAATGTTATAATCTCTCCACCCCTTTTCATCTAAACTTTATAAAAAGCCACCTCTGTACTTGGAGTCTTCCTTCCTTTTTGCCTCACAGATAAAAAGACACTTCCCAACAAACATTTCTTTTTAAGAGAGTCTCCTTGTTTGTCTAATTGAAAATTCTTTTGTTACTTTTCAGAGAGATTATGAGGTCCCTGGTAACCTCTCCCAAAAGTCTTCTCATTTAATATTCCTATGGAAACATACTTCTTATGAATGTATAAAATATTATAAATAATCATTCTTCATTAAAGAGCAACAAGAACCAAATTAATAAACTTGCTAAAGTTGTTAATGTTAATGTAAAGTTGTTATCTCAAGCAAAGTTAACAATATTGAATGAAAAAAATGAAAATTCTATCAAATTTATTTCAGTCATTTTAATCAATAAAAAACAAACAAAAAAAAAACAACTGTAAGAAGTCATGGTATTATGTTCTGGAGAAAGATATTAAGAAAATTAACACAGTCCATGTCCTCATGGAGATTACATTATACTGGCGTATAGTATAAGAAGATGAAAACAAAGGAGATATGTAGACATATTGCTATACAAAATCTAAAGATACTTTTGGTCAAGGTGATTAGGGATAGCAACTGAGATGTATTTTGGAACAAAATAAGGATTCTGAAAGTGGAGATGGGGAAGAGAGGAATCTCTAGGAATAAGGAACTATTCCAAATTGCAATTATAAAGTATATAGAGAAGGGTTTTTAAGGTAGTCCTAGGGAAATCAAGCTACACATCAGAAAACTTTGTTATACAAAATGAATCAAAGAACTAGATAGTAGAGAACTTTGAATGACTTTTTAAAGGAAAAAAAGTAAATTTTTACAAATCGTAGCTATCAGAGCAAGAAATGTCAAGTAATTGAAGGAAGTTTATTGCTAAAAACAAAGGGTCTTTCTGGTTTCAGAATACATTCAGAAAGTTGCCTAGGCAAGTCTAAGAAAGTTGGATGAGATGTCTTAGCTGGGAAAGACAGGAAAAACAGTGGGCTAATGATTTGCTTTAGGGAAAAGTAGAAATGCCTATGACCTAAAGATAATCTTAAGTGAATTTGAAGAAACATTGAGTTGATATACCCCCAGGCAAAAAATACAATTTATAGGATATTTGATCCTTATGGTGCCTTATGTGAGGATAATAAGGAAGATAATTGCTATTTATGTGACAGAATTTGTTGCAAAAGAGAGAAATAAAAAATTTAATGAGATTCTCCAAACTCAGCCAACAGATATTCTACTTCTCCAAGTTCAGTGAAAGTGAGTCTTGGGGAATGTGGCAAAAATTAGGTTGAAAAAATATTGAGATCAAGAAATGGTGAATGTCAAAAACCTAGAAGTCTCATATATATATGTCATGAATATTTTTAAAAAATCAGAATGGAATGAAAATTGTATATGCTATTATTATATAGAATTTCCCATATTAATATATCTTGTAAATGATACATAAATAAATCAAAGAAAAGTTTAATTGATACAAAATAATCACCAAATTTAGGAAGCAAAACAAGAATTAATCCACATTAGCCAGCAAACACAATCTCCTTGCCAAACAGTAGGGATGATAGCCAAAGAGAATTTGATTTAGGACACAAACTCATAAAGAAATGGAAAAAACACTTATGGAAATGAACTTGGGAACAGAAGCTGGACCTGACCAAACATAGGCAAAAATTCATAAGATGTTCAAGGACAAATTTTGAAGATATTTTAAAAATAGGGAGATACTTCTTTCTTTACTATCCTTACATAAAATAGTAGTGATTTTAACAAAACAAAACAAAAAAAAGCCATAAAACTTCAACCATCAACTTAAATATGTTTTCTTATTTAAAAAAAAAAAATATTTTTGTGTTTGGTTTATGCATTCATTGAGGGTAGTTTTCATCTAAATATGAGAACAGGCAGATTTTTATGGATGAATTTGCTGTAGATAACGACATTCCTTGTAATCATGTCTAGATAAAATTGAATGTAGCCTCAAAACCTTAGGAGATCACACTGAAACTCAGCAGAATGTCATATGCTTGTTTGAGATTCATAGGATCCTACCATGTCCACTGTTCATAAAAAAACATATGAATAAAATTCAGTCTTGAAAATTCTCCTCATGAATGTGAAAATTATATGAGATTGACAAATGTAACTATGTAAAAACTATAACTTTTTTCAGTGCTCCATTGAAGTTTATCTAATGAAGTACAAAGAGAGAAATGCTAGTCTAAGGGGATTGTTTCTGCAATGAAAGATGTTTTATATAGGGTTCAGTTGCTATTTTTCAGTCTTTTTAGATCTGAGTCTTCATGACCTCATTTGGGTTTTCTTGGTAAAAATATTGGAGCGATTGCCATTTCCTTCTCCAGCTCATTTTATAGATAAGGAAACTGAGGCAAATACAGTTAAATGGTTTGCCTAGAGTCACACAGCTACTAAGTGTTGGAGGAAGTTGAGTCTTCCTGACTCTAGGTCTGGTACTTTATCCATGTACCACCTCGCTGTCCAAAGGGTCCAAACAAAAAAAGATTCTATTCATGGTAAGTGTCTCTAAATGTACAGATAATATTGTGTTAATCACACTTAACTCTGTAATAGTACTCTCCCTTAGTAAAATACAGCATAATGTACAAGAAATTAATTGAACCATTGACACTGAAAAAATTAAGGGTAAGAATACTATATATTGCACAAATAGGGAAATGCAGGTGGATATTACCAATTTAGGATAGGCATTTGTAGATAGACAATCAACTGTTTTCATAATTGAGCAGGAAGTGAAAAATCAGGCTACATCATTTGAATTAGGGCATTTGAAAAACTGTGTCAGGCTTTCAATGATCCCAGACTGTTCAAGGATGCAAAAACTGCTCTCTTTAACATTAATATTGTTTCAGTGATGCTAAATGGCAAAACATCATGTAATAAACAATCTCGACTAGATTAAAATTACAAGTAACCTAAAGGATGATGGGTATATAACTAGTAGGTATGCCTACATTTTGGCATTTTACCTAAATATCTTTACCTAATAAGTGACATAAAACTGAGGGAAAGAAAGTAGGTCAGTCATGTAGTAGCAATGAGAAATAACAAGCTGAACTTCCAAGTGCTGCATCAGTACCCTTGAGATGATAATTAACCCAATGAAGGCTGCTTCCAAATTGGATAAATCCTTTATGGATGACTTTCGGAAATACAAGATTAACAATCATGCACTACCTTTGTGATCTTGAATAAATCATTTAACCTTTTTGCCTCCATTTTCTCATCTATCAAAAGTAGCAATTTGGACTAGAGGACCTCTGGGGTCTCATCTAGTTCAAATCTGTGATCCTAGGGCATGGAAGGGTTTGTGTTCAGCTTTGGAATATTAATATAAAGAATACAAAGTATTAATACATATATATAATTTGTATATGGTCTGTATAGTGCCTGATATACAATAGATGCATAATAAATGTGATTAAGAAATTCCCAGAATTTCCCCACACAGTCCCATAGCTTATATGGAGAAGTATGGCACACAGTAGTTCCAAGTATTTATTGAACTTAAATCTATCATTTACCAACCCAGTTAAGTATTTGGAAAATTTTTAAAGATAACATCAAATGAGGGGGTTGACCCAAAATAATAATCCTAGGATAAGAAAGCGTAGGGGGATTTGCATTTTTAACAACAGCAGGTGTCTCAGCACTTTAGACACCAGAAAACAACCCCTAAGGAGTCATTGGAACAGCTATTCAATAAATATAAAATAGCACAATGCATCATAATAAAACATCTATATGCCCAATAAAGAAAAACACCTGGAGCCAAAAAGACCTACCAAAGCTCCTTCCAGGCAAGTTGCGTAGTTATACCCACGGCCCATCACCAAAAGGGATCTTTGCTTATAAAGTTCAAGGGCCAAGTCATGTATCTTCTCATCCAAAGACAAAACTTCTTTAATCATCTCTAGAGTATGCAGAGAAAAGTAAACACTATTATACATATTTCTTTAGATGTTGCTAATGAAAAATTGTGATATTTGAAATTGTAAAGAAATCAATGATGACTTTAGTCTTTTTTAAAAATTTAATTTCAAATGTAATTTATGTTCACATTAGAAAAATTCTGCCTGTTAAACTAAAATTTTTCATTTCAGATCTGGGATTTATATTAATAAGGTGATTTCCTTAATATATTTATCAATTTTGTAGTCTATAATATAAAAATTTCAGATGTGGTTTTCACCTAAAGAGAATTAAATTTTAAAATAAATCCATTTCTTTCTGCCTTATAATGGAAAGAACCCTCATCCTCTCTCCAAATCTTGCTTTACCCCTATTCTATAGTAGGACACAGCTCTATTAGTAGTCTTAATGTGAGCCTAGTTCTAATTGTACATGGCCAGAGATGGGGATATAAAACAGATATAATAGGGACACACCAGCAAGTTTCCCATATTCCCAGTTGTTGTCTACTTTTAAAAATCTGCTTCTCAAAGTTGTTTCCAAATATGTCTGGAAATATTTTTAGGTTTTAAAAATAATTAACATACCAGGTAAACATCTCAATCCATTGATGATTTCTTGTCTCCTGCTTTGCAATGAAATTCGATCTTCAGACATCATCAGGCCAAACATTACCAAGGAGATGAACTGACTGGTATAAGCCTGTAGATAATAGTGATACCAACTCACATTTGTATAGTGATTTTACAGTTAGTTGCTTTCACACATTATCATAATTTTTGTCTTCAAAACTACTTTCTGAAATAAACAGATTACATATTATATCTACTTTACAGATGAGAAAAAAATCACTTCCTGAGGTCATCTGACAGAGCTAGAATTGAAATCTAGACTTTCCAATGTCCTAGTTCAGTTTTTTTTTAAACTACTATAGAATGGTCTCCCAAAAAAGGGGTATTCAAGTAATAAACCATTCTTAAAGTGTAAAATTTAAGTGTGGTTAATGATGGCGATTGTTAATATAAATTAGTCACTTCATTTAGGCTGGCTTTCTGTCGCAGTCTTTGTTTAATTGGAAAATGATACCAAAGAGAGATACAAAAACTGAAATGAACAGAAATTACCTTTGTGCTTGCCACGCCAATTTCAGGCCCTGCATTGATATGTACACCACAGTCAGTCTCCCTGGATATGGAACTCCCCACTGTGTTTGTAATACCCACTGTTAGAGCCCGGCGATCCTTACAGTAACGCAGGGCCATAATTGTATCGGCAGTTTCACCTACAAAGAATGCACATTTCACATACATTAATTTAAACTATTATCTAGGTTATACTGTAACACATTTAATATGTATGGGATTGCCTGTCATCTAGGGGAGAAAACAGAGGGAGGGAGGGAAAAATTTGGAAAAATGAATACAAGGGATAATGTTGTAAAAAAAAAAAAAAAAAAAATTACCCATGCATATGTACTGTCAAAAAAAATAATTATAAAATTAATTAAAAAAAAAAGAAAAAAAAACTAGTTTTATTTTTTATTCTATGTGCCTCATGCATGAAATTTACTTCGATCCAATGCAATGTTTCTGTATATATGGAAATGAAAATATTCATTCCCTCAGATTATTTCCAATTTATCCAAAGTATAAAAAACAAGAATTCCTAGACAAGTTCAAGGACAAACTACAGTCAGTCACATACGTAAAAGAATATCCTTTTCTTGATATAGACCTT
Source organism: Sminthopsis crassicaudata (assembly GCF_048593235.1). Classification (NCBI taxonomy): domain Eukaryota; kingdom Metazoa; phylum Chordata; class Mammalia; order Dasyuromorphia; family Dasyuridae; genus Sminthopsis; species Sminthopsis crassicaudata. Next base: position 436,450,939 of record NC_133618.1, on the reverse strand, counting down.
ATCAATGTACGGTTTCTTCCTTTCAAAGAGGCACACACTAGGAACTAGGAAAGAGTCACTAAGTTCTGGATACAAAGTTTTATAGAGACAGATCCTGGAAGCCAACCAGAGGTGACTCCCAGTCCATTGTTATTTTTATAATACTACACTATCTCCCACTCCTCCTGACAAGAGGTGACTGCAAGAAGAATGTCTAGTACCCACTTATCTGACCCCCTAAGCTTGGACATTCTGCATGTTTCTGGCCTGGCCATGAATGACTATTTATTTGGTCATAAAGCAGTGATCCCATGGACCAAATCCTTTACTAAGATACACATGCCCATTCGAAGCATTATGCAATGTAGACTCAGCCAAGAGAAGTTTGAAAGAGGAAATTTAAAAATTCTCCATTTTAAAGTTCTGCATGGCTTATGTATACATGCACATATGCACACATGTACACATGTGTTTTCATATGATTCAGAGCCCCAAATAGAAAACTAAAGTGGCCAAAGCCAACATTTGGGATTTACTTGTGTTTAAATAAGAAAATCCATAATGGACAAATGAAGACATTGACAATACTCACCTGACTGGCTTATAAAAAAGCAAACATCATCCCTGAACACAGGTGTATTTCTATCCAGAAAATCACTAGCAAGTTCAACCATCACAGGTAACTCTGTCAGTTCTTCCAGCACCTGCCGTGTCTAAAAGTAAAAATAAAGCATCAACCTCGAGTCGTACCAACCGAAATGAGCAGTTTTACTTTTAATGCAAAATCTGATTTTAAAAAATAATTTCGTTGCTATGTCAGTATTGTTCTGATTTCACTTAAATGATTTAATTTTGCAATGATGAACCAAGGGAGTGTATGGAAGGAAATTTACTTTGAATTATGTAATGAGAATCCCATGTCAAATCTTAAAAGAAACTAAGGGAATAATTACTTACAGCCACAGCAGCATGATAACTAGTTCCACAGCCAATGATGATCAATCGTCTGCATCTTCTTATTTCTTTTAAGTGATCTTTCAAGCCACCTAACAAAACTTTAGAATATGAAAATCAGGGTCAGTTCTCTTACTTAAATGAGCATGTTCAGTATTGAAGGTCAAGGGTATAATGTTCATTATAAATTATCAGCATCACCTGTGTTTGTCTCAAAGTTCACTCGACCCCTCATGGTATTGAAAACTGATTCGGGCTGCTCAAAGATTTCCTTCTGCATAAAGGCACTGAAGTTACCTATGTAAACAAACAGGTTTAGTGTTAAATGAGTTAATTTTTCCTAGTTTTAATGCTATCAGAAAAGACATCTTTACTTTGGTGTTGATGACAAAGGGAATTGACAATTTAATACCCTAATTGGGACAAAAAGAGTGAAGAAAAATATTCCAATAAATCTACACGTATTTAAGTGATCATGCTCTAGAAAATGAAACAATTTCCCTATTAATAACTGCTGGACCTAAAGCAGTTCTCCTGATTTATAATCCCAGAAAGGTCTAGGTCTTTGCTTCTCTATTATTTGGGACCTGAAAACCTTTAGGAGCCCACAGCTCCATTGTTCTGTTCATTGAATCACATCTGAAGAAGAAAGCTCCAGTTGGTAAAAATACCAGGATGCCAGATTCTGCCCTGGACTTTACTTGTATCAACTATAGTTTAATCATCTGCCACATCAGTCTGTCTCCCATTATTCGGATCTTCATCTAGTCAGTTTTACCACTTCAGCTCCAAGTAGTAAGCTAAGAGGTACAATGGATAAAGAGCTGGGCCTGGAGTTAAGAAGACATAGATTCAGATCTGGCTGCAGATACTAGGTGTGTGAACTTGAGCAAATCACTTAATTTCTGCTGGCCTCAGTTTCCTAGATTGTAAAATGAGGTTGGTAACAGAATCTATCTCTTATAATTGTTATAAAGATCAACAGAAATAATATTTGTTTACAAATGCTTGGCTGATACACAGTAGGTGCTTTATAAATGCTAACTATTATTACTTTGATATGACTGCTTTCTTCTCTCCTGTAACCCTTCCTTTTCCTTCCCAGTGTTATTCTAAAATAGTTTATCCATTGTCTAGATTATACCACTGGGCCCTTTAGAACCCTCACTTTATTCACTAAATTCCCTATATCCTCCAATTCTCCTACCAAAATTCTTTTCAATCTTTATTTTATTGTTGTGGCTAGGTTTGGGGATGTTTTTTTCTTTTTGGTGAGCCAATTGAGGTTAAATGACGTGACCAGGGTCACACAGTTAGTAAGTGTTAAGTGTCTGAGGTCAGATTTGAATTCCAGGGCTGGTGTTCTCTCCACTGCACCATGTAGCTGTCCCTCAACTCCTTATTTTTTTTTTAATTAATTTTATAATTATAACTTTTTTGGCATTACATATGCATAGGTAATTTTTTACAACATTATCCCTTGTACTCCCTAATGTTCCGAATTTTCCCCTCCTTCCCTCCACCCTCTCCCCTAGATGGCAGGCATTCCCATACATATTAAATATGTTAAAGTATATCCTAGGTACAATATATATGTGCAGAACCGAATTTTGTTGTTATTGTTGTTGTTGCAAAGGAAGAATTGGATTCGGAAGGTAAAAATAACCTGGGGAGAAAAAAAAAAATTCTAACAGTTTACACTCATTTCCCTGTGTTTCTTCTCTGGGTGTAGCTGATTCTGTCTATCACTGATCAATTGGAATTGGATTAGCTCTTCTCTATGTTGAAAATATCTACTTCCATCAGAATATATCCTCATATAGTACTATTGAAGTGTATAATGATCTCCTAGTTCTGCTCATTTCACTCAGCATCATCAACTCCTCATTTTAATGGAAACCTGGTTCTCCTCTTAAGATATATTATCCCTTAAATTCTTCTCTGCTAGTTGGTTATTCTACCAGCACCTCAACTTCATGAAAATATCATATGAATAAGATGATAAAATATCTATCTCGAAGTCTTGAGGCAGAGAAAGTAGGCTATAGTTAATATTTCAAGAAGAGGGATGGAGATCTTAACTATACTTAGGCTTGCAAAGATAATATAATAGCAAGACAAGGGCTAGGATTAAGAGCTAGAAAGTACCTTACAGATAAAATCATCCATTTTAGAGGGGAAAATTAAGCCTCTCCAAGAGGTTAAGGCCATTTAGATAGTAATTGCTGGAATTTGAGACTTGGTCTTTGACTTTAGATTTAGTGATTTCCCCCCCCCCCCCCACTGTACCTTGCTGCTTACATGGAGGGAATGTTTGCCTGAGAAAATGCTAAGACCAAATTCCATTTCTAACAGTTTAGAACAGGATTCTAAAATCAATAAGAAATTGTCTGTTCATATCTTTTGACAATTTATCAATTGGTGGTTGTGGTGGAGAAAGATGTGAATTTGTTTAGCCATTTTGAAAAATAATTTGCTTTCCAACTGTGCCCCCAAAGTTGTCACCCAGCAACATCACTATTATGCCTAAAGAGAGCAAAGAAAATGACCCATATGTACAAACATATTTATAGCAACTCTTTTTGTGATGGCAAAGAAGTGGATTAACATAAATCGAGGAATGGGTAAACAAAGAATGATATATGAATGTAATTAATATTATTGTCCTCTGAGAGATACTGTTCTGGTGCTTATTTTTAACTGGAGCACTTGGGAGTCACCCACAGGAAAAGAAGACCTAATATCATTCCTTCTGAGTTCTATCTTCTAATAATCCTGATATAGCCCTTATTTAGGAAGAGCTAAGTTAAAAATATATCAAATCATGAATCAGGCTATACTTATGGAACTTTAGATAATATGCATGCCTTTCATAATTTGCTGTAATTCCATCTGTAAAGTCTGGATGGCTCGAGATGGATCATCACTAGCTGAACGTTTCACTCGATGAATAGAGAGCTTTCCATCAGCAACGGCTGCAATGTCATCATCTTCAAGGAAAATTACTCTGTTGGTATGTTCAATAATAGCACTAAAGGAACAAAAATAGATTTCAGAATTCAGATCTCTCTCTAATATTTCAGAATAAGCGCTGTTTAACTCAATAATTCATTGGGGAAAAAAAAAAAAACAGTGCTCCATTGGTACTGTTTTTGAGGAATATTGAGAATTCAGATTAAAATCCACAAGAAAAATCTCTTTCTAATACAAAGAGTATAAGCTTGGTTATGAAATAAATTATAGGCTTTTATATGGAATATCTGGGTACATCCAGACATAGACTAGTGTGCCAGAAACCCTTTTATTCAGTGTGGCTGTTTGGGATCTGGAGTTCATCAGAGACTGGATGGTTGTTCTGGTTGTCATAGACACTATTTTCTTGCTTCCTTGCTCCATTTCCTACTTGCTTCTATTCTCCCACCTCTGTGAGGTTCTGAAGGAGGAAAATGAGAATTACCTTGCATCAGAGGCGAAGAAAAACTCTACTGCTTTATCCCCAACAGCATGAAGACAAGTTGAACTATCAAGTCTCTTCATTCTTGTTTTACATATATTCTTCACATTCTCAATATTGCCTATAAATAAAATCATTTCATTGATTTCATAACTCCAAACCATTCAGTGTATTAAAATATAAAACATAAATAACATGCACTAGATATGGGGTCAACTTAATCTTGAATTCAGTTATTTTAAGAGATTGACACTGGGAGAGAAATATTAATTTTTTAGGTTATTAGCTGCAGCAATCAAATTCTGAAGCTAATTACAAACCTCAAATTTTTCTACAAAAATATTTAAACTGCTAAAGAATAAGATTTTTAAAAACTGGATCATGCCTGCCAAGTCACCTAATGATTATAAGGAAGTTTTGGACATTTACATGCATTTCATCTCTTTCCCTCCCTTCCCTGTATATCCTCACCACATATTAATGCTTCCACATTTCCCAAAGAACTGGCATGCATTAAATAATCTGCTGAGTCTTGAGGAACTGGCCAACAATTGTAACTTTCACATGCTTTATAAATAACTTACATGTCCTATATAATATGGGGATCTGTTCAGTAGAAAGTTTATATTTACTACGAACTCCAATGAGCAGTGGGCTCCCTCTCCTGTTAATGTAACAATGAATAACATTACACATAAAAATATTTTGTATATAGGTATATATTGAGACAACTACCTTTCATTAAGACAAATTTTGAATTTTGGGGAAAATATTAGAGTTTTAAGAACAGGATGCCCTGTTTCAAACAGTATCCTCTCTGTTTATTACTCAATCATAGTCTATGAAAATTCCAGGTTTCATAATTTGGATATGCAGTATAATGTATTAAAACCAATAGATTTTTTCCTTGACCTTATGTATTTTTACACCCAATGAGGTAACTCAAAGAGCTTTACAAATCTGTGATTTTAGTAACACTAAATAACTTTAGTAATATTACATAACTTTTCTGAAGCATACATTTCACAAGGAAAGTAGTCAGATTCACTTTTAGATTTCTCTACAAGTTCAAGAAATTAAAATAGTTTGGTTAACAAACTTATCTATTTCCCCCAACCTAGACCCTGGTTACTCTACACTTATGCCAATATACAAGAAATATCTCCTTGTTGACAAAGTAATTTCTCTGGCTTAGAGGCAACATTCAATTAGAGAAGTGTTTGTTTTAATTTACTGCTGTTCTTCCACAAAAATCTAACTCATATTTTTAAAATTTTATCTTTTAAACAACCAATTCTATGTTTCAAAATATATATAAGCAAAGAACACTTCATTTTGTAGTTTATAGTGAATTCAAGATTCTAAACAGCCAGATAATGCTTAGCCAGAATCTTTCTATTAGAGTAAAATTTCAGCATCACTAACAAATATGAAGTTTTTTTAATTGCCTTTAAAGAAGAAAGAATTTTTCAATCTACAAAGAATTCTGTCTCTAGTAATATGAACTCCAAGGCAACATTTGTGTAAGATATTTGTTTAGAAGGCTTCTAAGCAACTTGGATGAATAAACTATTTATTCCTTTGATGCCACATGAATCTAGCCCACATACATTCCTTCTGATCTGTTTAAATAAATCAACAAAGCTTTAATAAGACTTTGGTGATAATAAATCCAACTGCCTTTCAGATATCTCAAGCTGAATGTCTAATAGACATATTAAAATAAACATGTCTAGAATAGAATTCATTCTGGAAAGAGAATGGGAAACCCCTAAATTCTCCCTCTCTCCTTCTTTATTACTGTAGAGGGCAACATCATCCTTATAGCCCCTAAGTTATTTTTGATTCCTTACTATCTCTTATCTTGCTCCCTCCTGCCTTGCTCCAGCCAGTCTGTTGCCAGGACCTCTCAATTTCAACAGGGCCTTTCAATCTGCAACATATTTTATATGCTGATAGGATCAAATGCAAAATCCTCCATTTGGCTTTCAAAATACTTAATGATCCACCCCCTCTTATCTTTCTAGTCTACTTATACCTACACCCTACCACCAATTCTTCAATCTAGTGACACAGACCTCTTGGCTGTGGCATAAACAAGATACTTCATTCTCTTGATTCCTAGCATTTTCTCTGGCTTTCCTCCTTGCCTGAAAATGCCTCTTCCTTTTCTGTCTGCTTAGTGACTTCCCCAGCTTTCTTTAAGTATCTCATCTTTTATAGGAAGCCTTCCCTAGTTCTTCATATTTTTTAGTGCCTTCCCTGCTAATTATTTCCTATTTATTTGATATATAGTTTGCTTTATGTACATTTCTTTGCATTGTCACCCCCATTAAATTGTAAACTCTACGAGGGCAAGAATTATCTTTTGTATTTGCCTCTTTTGTATTTGCACAGTTTAGCACAGGACCTGGCTACACTTTTACGGTCAGGCACCCCATAAAGAAATTATATAGGGGAAGTCCATGAAACATAGTAATTACACAAAAATGAAACACAATACATGTTCCTGAAGGAATTTATAATTTAACAGGTAGGCTATGACTAGAGTACAAACAATCAGATCTCAAAAAAAAAAAAAAAAAAAAAAAGTGTGCAAGACACACTTTTAAGTTGAATCTGCATTATTAACATTTTCTCCATCATTTTCCAGAAAATCTAGATTCTGGTCTTATGGCTCCATTACTTCTGTTTGACATTAGGCAATAGAAAGAACCTTCTTTATGCTTATTTGCTCATCCATACATAGAGACAGAAAGATCATATTTGTAATCATGCTTTGAAAACATCATGTCGTAAAACATGAGAATGGTATTATCAAAGAGGCACTACAGTGCAGTGGATAGACCCACTCTCAGCCACATGTTGGATTATGATATGGGGAAAGTCACTTAGCCCCAAGGCCTGTTTCTCCTCCCCTCCTTCCCACCTCCTCTCACCATTTCACTAATACAGAGAGTTGATAAGAGTTTCATATCTGCATCCCTAGTGGGATTTTTCTCACTGAGAGTTCTTTATACCAATGAAATCACAGGTCCAGACTAAAAATAAATTTTATGAGTGAGAGAGGAAGTAATATTGTCCCAGTCCTAGAAGGCTGCAAGGCCAACTAGAACACCTACTCTTCTTTATCTGGGTGATTAGCACAAAGACATAGATAAGAACCTTTTCTTCTTTCATTAACATAAGCTTAACCTTCTAAAGTCACTGAGGAAAAGAGAAAGGATTTTCACATCAATTTTCTTTAGCCACAGGGTTCTAGCCACAATAAAAATAAGGAGAAGAGTGATTCCTTCTATTCATTTATTCTGCCTAAAGACAAAGAAATGTGATTTTTGTCAAATGTCGGAACTAAGTATTTTTTAAACATTAAAACAAAGAAACCCAAACAAAGCTCAAATGGCACTACTACTACCATTCAATTTTCCCTTCCCAACGCTCTGAAGAAAAAGTTCCAATTTCATTTTCAAGTTGGTCATTTTCAAATTTAAATGTACATTTTAAAGTTATTAATAAAAACATTTTTACTTAAGCTTATTTGTGATTTTGTCTTTGTTTTCAGTCATTTTGGCAGTGCGCAACTCTTTGTGACCCCATTTGGGTTTTTTTTGGGCAAAGATACTGGAGTGATTTGCCATTTTCTTCTGTATGATGGATGGATGGATGATGGAAACTGAGGCAAACAGGGTTAATTGATTTGCTCAGAGGCACACAGCTAGTAAGTTATCTCAGTTCATTAGTTCTCAAACTATTTTTCCTCACAAAGAATAAAATTATTATATTGGATTTGCTATTTAACATTTAATGTACAATTTTATTATATTTTATTTTAATGTACAATTTTAAAGTGTCCCAATCAAGTTCACAAAATTTTATTGTTGTTTTTTACACTATAAAATACAAATGCATTTAAAAACTAACCTGGTAGTAACAGCTTCTCCTGGGTAGTGGATGCTCTTGAAAACCAATGCAAATGCTCCTTCCTGGAATCATACAAAACAGAAATGGAGGAAAATGCATATAGGGCTAAAAATAATTACCAGCCTTATATGTATGCATTAATATTCAAGCAATCATTATTGTTACAGATGGATAAAACTTGACAAAATAATTATGAATGAGTAATTCTGAACCACTTAATAAAAGACATATTAACAGTACTATCCCACTGTCTTATTAAATATATGTATTTAATAGACGTTTGCTGATAACAATATCTGGAGTGGATCAAAGGAAAGGAAAACAATTCTAAACTTTAAGCAATATTCATTCACATGTACATATATATAATATACATACTTATGTATATTTATCAAAGATTCCTATATATAATGATTTAAAGTTGACTATTTACATTTCCAAGCCTTTATAATTCTATCCTATATATTTTACCACAACCATACAAGTAAATGCCACTAGGAATTGAAGTGCTCAGATAGATCTTCAACCCTAAACTATCCTTTTCAGAAACACAGGAAAAGGAGAATTCTGGGAATGTCTGTTTCTGATTAAATCTTCACTTATCATGTTAGTTTTATCAAACAATTAGAAATTGGCAAAAAGCTAAGATTTTAAAATATTCTCAGTTTGGATGTGACATGTTGGGAAAAACAAAACAAAACAAAAAATCCTTCTTGGAAACAGTAGATTACATCACTGGTATAGAAATGACTTCACCCCACAGACAATGAAAATAGTTAAGCCTTCTTTGTTTAGAGATGCTTGCAAAAGGAACTAGACTAGAAGACTCTGGAAGATACCAGTCAGCCTTATCTTGGATTGCAAGTGAATTGTGTTCCTTGAGATTCATGTGCTTTCTTCAATGGGCAATACTAGTACCTGCCACAGATCTGTCTAGAGTGTTCAAAAAATTTCCTTTCCTTCTCATCATTACCAATACATTACCTTAGATTACCTTTGGACTTCAATTTGCTTGCCTATAAAATAAAGGGTGGTTCTTGTCTTTTTGGTTCGAATATGGAGAGAGACCAGGTCTTTGCTTTTTAAATACCTTGCTCTTGACTATGGGTCATAAAACGATGTACTAAAAATAGAATAAGTGCTTACTAATGATTGGTGATTGTGCTGGCATTCTTATTTTCTTTCTCTATTTTCTTACTTTGTTATTATTCACTAAAAAGCTTCATTTATCCTATTTTTCAAAATTTTAATTGAAATTTAAAATTTATAAGACACAAATGATATGCCATCAATTATTATCAGCAAATATTACTTTAGTACTACACAAAACAAGAGAGTACTTACTTTTTAGTACTACACAAAACTACACTACACAAGAGAGAAGGAAATATTTAAGCAACATTGGTTGTTAGTAGAAATCTAGTTCAATTGAACAGTCATTAAAGTATTACTGTGTGGTCATTATATTTTTAGCTTTTTATTTGTATTCTAAGAAGGAAGATTTCTTCCAATCTCAACATTCAGTGACTATGTAAATGAAGAAAAGCACTTTCAAATTGAAGATTTTCTTTCCAGATAGCAGTGCTTCAAAGAAATTATCTACTATATCAGATAAAAGATTGGACACTAAAGTTTGACATCAGAATGAATGTAGGATTTTCCAGAATTGTACTTTCTAATAGAAAAGAAGTTAAAACTGACCAATATTTGATGCATTGTCATATCTGTAATTCTTTTTTTATTAGTATTAACCAATTTAGGGGCAGCTAGGTGGTGCAGTGGATAGAGCACCAGCCTTGAGGACCAGAGTTCAAATCTGATCTCAGACACTTAACATTCCTAGCTGTGTGACCCTGGGCAAGTCACTTAACCGCAGCCTCAGGGGGAAAAAAAAAAAGTATTAACCAATTTACCAGTGAAAAGGTGACTCTTACAAATGATATATTTCATGGTATATTTAGCAACAGAGTGAGAAGTTATTTTTGTCAGAATATTAATTTGAAAATATCAAAGTATGCTAAAACTCACATTCAAGAACCAATTCTATCAATCGCAGTTGAGGCGTATTTTCCCTATATCTTACTTTTATTCTCCTAGAAGTTCCCTTGCTACTCACCCACATAAGCAATCATATATAATACATAGAGACAAGTCCTGTGGATAGATAAGCATTTATCTGACCTACTGAGTTAGAATGTAAAGGTGTAGTTTGACTTACCAACTGCTGGATGACTCTTTCTACCAAGGTTGAGAATCTGATATCTTCACTTTCTCTGTTATCATATACATATTTAATCAGTTTTGCAATGGTCTCTGTATCAGTTTCGGACTCAAACTCATAGCCTTTGGTTTCCTGAAATAGTTAATTGAATATGCAATATCAGCTAACCATTGTGCTAACATTCTATATTCCAACTATTTTAATAGATTTGCCAGAATTTCCTCTTCCCCACCTCCCTTAAAAGTTTAGCATGACTTTAGGTAAAAATAAATGTATTCTCTAAGCCTGATCCAATTATCATAGCATGGAAGTACCCACAAGGACTTGAAACCTATACCAAAGTAGTATGAGATTCTGGAGCTCCTATTAAACTGGAAGAGTTTGGAGTTCAGCACCAGTAAAAGACCAAAGTCTGTTTGTTGTATGCCAGCCTAAGTTTATAGCATAGAGCAGAAAGAGAGTTGAGTTGATCTCATCCAATCGCATCACTTTATAAACGAGAAAACAGATTCAGAGATGTGTATTGTCCAAGACCACGTGTGTAGTAAATTGAAAATCTAGGATTGGAACTTAGATACTTTATTGTGAATCCAGTTCTTTTCCTATTTCATGCTGCCTCTGGGAGATCATTACCAAATCTTTATTCTCAAATTTGTTTTCTATGTCTCTTCTCCTTTTTACAGTTAAAATCCTGGAAAAAGCTACCTAAAGTCTTTGTTAATTCTCTCTCTTGCCTCTCCTCTCACTTTTCAACCTTTTGTAATGTGGTTTCTGACTTAACCACTTCAAATTTTTTTCTTTCTATAATTAGCAGTGATCTCTTTATTGACTTATCTAGGCCTTTTTTCTACATTTTTCAACATTTGACACTGTTGATTACTCTTGTTCTAGATACTGTTTCCTTCTGGGATTTTTTGATTTGGCTTTTTCTTTGATCTCATCTTACCTACCTGATTATTCAAGTCTATCTGTTACATTATCAACCATAGGTGACCTCAGTTGTGAGTGTAAGTCCAACAGTCTGCCCTAGACCATCTCTTCTTGTCTCTCTTGGTGAATTCAAAACTCCTGTGAGTTTAATTATCATCACTGTGAGTGATTTCCTGATCTATATAGTTAGCTTTATCTAGTCCTTCTCCTAAGTACCTGTCCCACATCATCAATTATCTAGAGGACATGTTGAATTGGATGCTCTGGAAGAATCTCAAACTCAACATGTCCTAAATAGAACTCATTAACTTTTCTCACAAACTTACCTCTCTTCCAAATTTCTCTATTATACTTTTGCTCACCAAGATTCAACACCTTGGATTCAGTCATATCTCTTGTGTATGTGAGATGAATCACTCCTCACTCTACTTACTCAATCAGTTGCCACCTCTTAAGTGAAGTATCACAATAACTTTCTAATCAGACTCCCTGCCACAGTTCTTTTCTTTCTTCAAACTATCTTCCACAAAGTCGCCAAAGTAAATTTCCTAAATCCCTGGTCTGATCATGTTAATCCTTTGGTCAATAAATACCAAGGATTCCCTATTTATTGCCTCTAGAATCAATTATAGAATCCTGTTTGGTGATTAAAAATTCTTTACAATTTTGCTCTAATACTCCCTTCCAGCCTTATTATATATTATTCTCCTGTCACACTCTTCACTGACTTTGACTTTAGCCAAACTGGACTTCTTTCACTAGATGCTATTTCCCCTCTCTGTTCCTTTATGCTATGTGTCCCTATTGCCTAGAATACATACCTTCCTAATCTTTTCCCTAGATATATCCCTAATTTCCATTAAAAGTCAACTTGAATATCACCTTCTGCAAGAAGCTTTTCTTGATAAGTTTTCAGGTTCAACTGCCTCCTTGCTGTCTAAATTAATTTGTATTTCTAAATGTATATAAACATGTACATCATGGCATTTTGTTTTGCTTGATAGAATACATATTACTTATGTAAAATTGTTTACTGTGTCATGAATGGGGGAAGTGAGGGAATGAGAGAGAAAATGAATGATGTGGAAAAATATTTTAAATGTTAAAAATTGTCTTTATAAGACTTACATGAACTGATGCTGAGTTGAGTAGAACCAAGAAAACATTGTACACAGTAGCACCAACATTATGTGACGATCAACTGTGACAGGCTTGGCTCTTTTCAACAATGCACTGATTCAAGGCAATTCCAATAGACTTGGGATGGAAAATGCCATTCACATTCAGAGAGAGAACTCTGGAGACTGAATGTGCATCAAAGCATAGAATTTTCACCTTTCTCTCTTGTGTTTTTTTTTTTCCCCTTTTGGTCTGATTTTTCTTGTGCAACATGACAAATATGGAAATATATTTAAAAGGATTGCACAAATTTAACATATATCAGATTGCTTGCTATTTTGGGGAGGAAGGAGACAAGAGAGGGAGAGAGAAAAATTTGAAACAAAGTCTTACAAAAATGAATGATGAAAACTATCTTTACTTGCATTTGGAAAAAATAAAATATTATTGAGAAAAAAATTTTAAATTGTGAAAAAATTGTTTTTATATGTAACTAGGGACAAAACCAAAATATTATTAGCAATAAAATAGTTGACCTAGAATTAAAAAACAAACATATATTAAGACATATATATGTATTTACACATGTTGACTCTTTAATAGGATGAAAGCTGTTTGAAGTCAAGGTCTATTTCAGTCTGTATTTTATATCTCCAGCACCCATGCAAGGGTAAGTAGTAGGCACTTACCAAGTTATTTTTGATTATTTATTTTGATTATTTAGAGTCAATCTGGCCTAGTGGATAGAGTTCTGGATTTAGAGGAAGGAAGACATGGGTTTAATCCCAGTTCTATCCTTAATGAGTTATGCAATCTTGGGGCAAGTTCCTTATCTATAGCCTCAGCTTCCTTATCTATGTGGAGTTTGGACTAAATGGCTTCTAAGGTCCCTTTCAGCTCTAGTTCTGACCTCATGATGGACTGGTTACATGGTATTACATTTTTCAGGCACAGAAATTTTTGAAGAGTATCCTCCAAACTTTTTTTGTCCACAGAGGAAGAACTCCATGTTGACAAAATATGAATTTTGGAGGCAGCGAGGTGGTACAAAAGGTAGAGCACTGGGCTTGGAGTCAAGAAAAACCTAAATTCATATCAGGATCTGACTAAGGTTATGACTTTGAGCAAGTACTTAACTATCAGATTCAGCTTGTTATGATGATGGAAAGATCATTGGACTAGCATAGTTAAGAGGCTTTAATTTTAGTCCCGAATTTGCCACTGATAAGCTCTGTGACTTTACTCAAGTTCCTACACTCTCTGAACCTATTTCTTTGTCTATAAAAACTGGCACTTTTGGCCTAGGCCATTTAACAATTCAGTAATTTAAGTAGAAGATATTAAACATCACTATTAAGCAAAACATTGTTCTATGTATTGGGAAAAATACAAAATTGAGAAGAACCACACATTACTAAGAACAGACCTGTTATTCAATGAATAAGTGTGCTCAAGTACATAAGAAAAGTGGAAACAATTGCTAAGTATAACAATTTAAAAAGTTCAGAAACATGGTTTCTGGGTAATTTAATCATTTTGTTAATAAGGCTAGTAAGTTATTAATAAAAGGATGGTTCATTTGGCCATTTCTCTTGGACCAAAGACAACCATTGCTGTCAAGCTCACAGTTTGTCAGTGAAGGGCTAAGTAAGGGTGGAGAAATTATTTAGGTAGTTAGTCAGACCACCCACAGCCTTGGGCTATCTAGATAAAGGATCCATCTCCACCCCAGCTAGAGTAGAATACTACAGGCTTCCCAATCTTAGATTAAATTCCTAGTAAAGCTGGGTGGGCTCTGACCAAGATAGAGAAGAGGTTAATGCAATCTCATTATTAGGAATACCCTTCAAGAGACATAAAAATCAGGACTGGAAAAAAGGGAGCTCTCTGAATCTGAATGAAGATATTAGTTAATAAAACCATTTCTCACATAAGTGAGATGAGGGGAGAAAAATCAATACAAATTGGAAGTTGGTATTAGAAGGGGCTTCCATTCAATGGTGATATTTGGATTACACTATAAAGAATGGGCAGTTAGATGCTGAGTGAAATGAATAGAACCAGAAAATTGCTGTACACTTCAATGTTGTATGAAGATGTATTCTGATGGAAGTGGATATCTTCAACATAAAGATCCAACTTACTTCCAGTTGATCAATGATGGACAGAAACAACTACACCCAGAGAAGGAACACTGGGAAGCGAATGTAAATTGTTAGCACTACAGTCTGTCTACCCAGGTTACTTATACCTTTGGAATCTAATACTTAACGTGCAATAAGAAAATGGGATTTACACACATATATTGTATCTAGGTTACATTGTAACACATGTAAAATGTATGGGATTGCCTGTCATCAAGGGGAGGGAGTAGAGGGAAGGAGGGGATAATTTGGAAAAATGAATACAAGGGATAATGTTATAAAAAAAAATTATACTGTCAAAAAAACTTATAATTATAAAAAAAAAAAAAAAAGAATGGGCAGTTATTCAAATGAGGGAAGTAAAGGTGGGAGAAAGAAGGCTTTACTATACCATAGTATAATCAAATACAAAAAATGAGACAGTAAATTTACTTTGACTTGGGTATAAATTGTTCAAAAGGGAAAGAATGATATAGCTAGAAAAATAGGTTGGAATCAGACTAAAGATGAAAATTTATTTAGCAGACAATATGAAGTCACAGATAGTTTCTGAGTAGAGATGTGATATGATCAAAACTGATAGCAGCCACAAGAGAATAGACTAGAAAGAAGTGAGAATGAAAACAGGGAAACTAATTAGGAAGTTATTATATCAGTCTAAGCCTGAACAGGTAAGAACTCAAACATAATGGATAAAACAATAGTAGAGAGTGAGAAATAGAACTAAGATACTGTGGAAATAGAATACAGGTAATAGTAATTAATTGATTGTGAGAAATGAAAGAAAAGGGAAAAAAATCAAAAGGGATATTTAGATCACAGGCCTAGGTAATTGAGATGGTTGTATCTTCAAAATAAATAGAGAATTTAAGCGAAAGAGGAAGCTTCTGGGGGATGATGAGTACAGTTTTGGAAATGTAACATTGAGGTAAAGTCAAAAATAATAAGGTTGAAATACTGAAGAGATTGGGAATAAAGATAAAAGTATGGGTTATTTGCTGAGGAGTGATGTTTATAAATGATTCCTATCTTATGGTCTTATTTGTGGATTAATTGCATATTTTATTTATTTTTATTTGTTGAAAGCATAATCAAGTTTACAATAAAATAAACAAACAAAGGTCCTCCAGATTTGGAAAATATAACTCTAAGCTAGTGGCTAATATCAAGCTTAGGATAGCAGTGTAAACTGCTTCTTTTGTTAACTTGTCCTTTCCTTACTGATCCTTCATTTTCTCATAGTTCCTCACTTTCTTCAAAAGAACAATTTGTAATTTGGGAGAATTTTATTCATAAAATCCCATCCATCTCTAAACCTATGTATGATGAAAGAATGTTCAGTATTTTAAGATTTAACTTCCAAGCCAATGATTCTCCATGACATACCAGGAATTTCCTTAGATCCTTGTAATTGGTAATGATTCCATTATGTATAACAACAAATTCTGAAAAGAAAAAAAAAATGCAATTATGAACATACTACAATAAATGATAGAACAATTTGAATAATTCTCATTCTGCCCAAGAAAACAGAAGTTGCCACTGATGACATTTAAAATAAATGATCAGAAGAAACATTACATGCTAAAAGGAAATTTCATTTGTTCTAATATAACTAAAATTTAATTTATGAAAATTTTTCAACTACATTTGTTAAAAATATGCTATCTTTCAGGGGCAGGTAGGTGATGCAGTGGATAGAGCATCAGCCTTGAAGTCAGGAGGATCTGAGTTCAAATTTGGCCTCAGACACTTAACATGTCTTAGCTGTGTGAACCTGGGCAAGTTATTAACTCCAATTGCCTCATCCAAAACATACATACATATATATATATATTTATTTATTTATACACACACACACACACACACACACACACACACACACACACACACACACACACACACTATCTTTCAAATTATAAAAACTATCTAGTACTATAAAAAATAATAGAAAAATAGTCAATGGAACAAAATAGAAAACTGAGAAACAGAATATAATATGTATAGGAGGATATAAGTGTTTGAGAATGTAGGAATGAAAAACCTTAAATAAAAGAATTCTTATTTAATATAAACTTGAGGGATGAGGAAATTGGATCATAGCTTGGCATAAATGAATTTTGAACCACATCTTAAGATAGAAGAAAAATAATAACAAAGGAGAGATTTTTATAAAAATCTAATATCTAGAATCTGTACCAAACTGGCATAGTTTCCCAGTACAGGAGGAATCATAAATTTGAATGTTTTTAATAGAGAGATATACAATGAGTCGACTGGTTTGCATGGATACTGCACATTCTTAACAATGATAGTGACATTACAGGTTCATAGACCTAGGGTTGCAAGGGAATTTAAAGGCTCACCCTCATTTTACAGTTGAGGAAACTGAGGCCCAGGGAATTTAGGGAACTTGCACAAGCTCAGAAAAGTAGAATTCATTAGGAAAAAAAAAATGAACACAGATCTTCTACAGTCAGTTCTTTTTCTACTGTTCCATTATAAATGAACAGCCACTATCTGGGCAATTTTTGTGATGATTATACATAGTATAGATCAACTATTAGCTCTCCATTTACTTTAATGAAAAGGCCCAATTTTGTAATCCTATTCAGAGGATTGCCAATAGGTTCTAATGGGCTCTTGACCAAATTCTCTGATGTTTCACTGCCCCCTGGTGTACCATCTTTCTCTAGTAAGATGCAATATATTGGGTAGAAGGTAATGAGGTAATGTCAATTCTTTCTCTCTCTCTCTCCTCTAGATAAAGCCATATATGGGGTGGTAGGGGGGGAGTGTATGTAAAAGATACATTTCCAAACAACAAAAGAACCTAATTAAGGTTTGCAGGGATCCACAGAGGAACAATTTTGGTCATTTGCTTCTGGAGAGAATGGTATATTTAATGGACATACGGACTTACTTACAAAACTGTCTAGCACATAGTTTCACACTATAAATCCAAACAGGCTGCTGCTGAATTTCCTATACTTTGGAAAAAGAACTACTGGTCCTAGTGTGTGTGTGTGGGGGGGGGGGGGGGAGAGAGAGACAAGGAGGAAGGGAAAGATGCCATAGAAGTAGTGCTTTATGGTTCAGCATCAACCTTTGACATGAGGAAAAGCATCCTAAAAACCGGAGCTAACCAAAAGTGAAATTAGTTGCCTTCTCAAGTAGTGGGATTTTTTTCACTGCAAAGTTTCAAGCAAAGACTAGATTGTCTGGTTGGATTGACTGGTTGGGAATAGTATAGAGGCAATCCATGTCTAGCTATGGGTTGATCTGGACTTTTGACATCTCTTTCAACTCAGAGTCAGTGAATTTATTCTAGGTATGGGCTAATGAGTTTATTCTAGGTATGAGCTAATGGTTCAGGATATATTGAACCCTAAAAAGTACTTCCCCATGTTAACCAATATCAAAAAGTGGTATGATTCCCTGTACCCTTTTTTTTTTGTTTATGATAAACTATTCAGATTTGTTGACATCATTGATTTCAATTTACTACTTCACTAACCTTGTAAGATTAATAATACAGAAAACTGTTTCACTTCAAATGTGTATTTAACTAGGGGAATGAAAAAAAATTTTTTTTTGACATAGTGCTTCCCAATACCTTGGTGCATAAAATTTTACTATATACCTATTCACTAGATCTTCACACAGTTAAGTATCTTCTTGTATCATCTTGATCTTTTTTCCAGATGGAATTTTTTTTTTAATTACTCATCACAAATCAATATCAGAATAAGTGAAAAATATACAGAATAAGAAAGTTTATGAAACCACTTACTTTTATCAGCATTTCCAGATGATAAAACAATACATACCATTAGTTTTGTCTGATCTCTGAGGATGACTGTTCACAGCATTGGGGACTCCATGAGTTGCCCAGCGAGTGTGAGCAATGCCAAAGTGTGTTTCAAATTCTACCTTCAAATCCATTCCATCTTGTTCTATAGCAAATAATAATAATGATAACCCTTTATATTTGGATTTCATTGTACTGTGTGCAAAATATGGTCACATATTTGATGTCATTTGTTCCTTTCCTAACAATCCGGTCATATAGGCAGGGCAAGTATTATCCCTATTTTTCATTTGGGGAAAATATAACTTCAGAAAGGTTGCCTAGTTTAGTCATAGAGCTACAGCTAGAAGGCATCCCCAGAGGCATAATATAATAGCATAATCATTTCATTTTACAGATGAGGAAACTGAGGTCCAAAGAGAATAAATGCTTTGCTCAAGGTTACATTGGTAATAAGGTCACATGAGTATTAAATAGTACAACTAAGACTAAATCTGTGATCTTTTGACTTTTATGGGTATCTCTACCAACCACAATTTTTTAAAGTTTTAAAAATTACAATAATTATACAAAAATATACAATAATTAAATTAATAATTATTTGATTTTAATTAGTCTAAAAAATACATTGCCTTTTAGAGAGATTTTTTTTCAAACATCTATTTTTGCAAATAATAGAATTATTCTTTATTTCTTTAAGCAATGCTATTTTTTTTTTGTTGGGAGTAAATATCTCTTATGAAAGATAAACTGAGCAAAATATTTCAAATATTATTCATTGTAATAATTCAAAATTTTCTACTTACTGTAAAGCTCTTCATCCAGGGCCTTGACTTTTCCTCTTTTCTTTACTAACTTGATATGTCTTTCTTTGTCTTCATTATTATTTCCATCGATTGCCACACCTGTAATTTAAGAAAGACTATGTCCATATAATTTAATTTTTATTTAGCTTTCATTACCACAAAGCTGCATAGTTTATATCTATGTATCTTTTTGGTGCTTAGGTTCTATAATTGCAGCCAGACAGCTTACGGAAAGAACTTTAAAAGACTATTTACCCGTGACAATAAACTTTTTTTTTTTTTTTTTTCCTGAGGCTGGGGTTAAGCGACTTGCCCAGGGTTTCAGATTTGAACTCGGCTCCTCCTGAATTCAAAGCTGGTGCTCTATCCACTGCACCATCTAGCTGCCCCCAATAATAAATATCAATATAAGTGAAAAGCATACAGACATACACAAAATAAGGAAATCTATGAACATTTAATTTTCTCAGAAACAAAGATTTTGTTAACTCACAAAATAATGTAAAATAGAGAATGTATAATGGTTCAATAATAAATTATCCAGCACTAGATTTAAAGTTATTTAAAGTTATCATATTCAAGTAATAGAACCTAGGAAAGATTAAAAAATTATTTACCAGTAATGCCAATATATTGATTTTTAATTGTAAAATCTTGCTTCTAATCTAATATATGCTATGTTTATCACCTACATTTTAGCTTAATAGAGGGACTTTAGTTTATAGTTCAATTCTTTCTGCTTATCAACTTTAGGTTAAAAAAATACACACATATATATACACACACACGCACACATATGCATAGAAACACACATACACACATTTTCCAGAACCCAATCCTACTTGATTTCTCACAAGACTTGGATGAAATTGGAGTTACCAACTCTGTTCTTTCTAATGAGATAGAGAGTCATGAATACTGAATCTTATTATCTGCCCTTTCACTATACTGTACAAACTTTTACACTGTCACCAGGCCATCTAATATAATTTAAGAATCTCCAGGCTTAGGTATCTATCACATTATACTCTTAAGATGTCTGGGTTTTTCCATTCACCCTGTAGCAGAATTTTCTTTTATGTGTTATTTGAATGTGAAGTCTTTGAGAATAATGATTATTTTACTTTTTAATTTATTCTCAGGGGTTAGCACAGTACTTAGCACATAGTGCTTAATAGTACCTTTTCATTCTTTCACATATATATATATATATATATATGTTATGCTTTATTTAACAAATATTTTACATAATGTACTCCTAGAGATACAAATATTATAGGAGAACATTTGGCACCTATTATTCTTGCTATGCCATTTGAGAAAACACTTTTGCTAAGAGCATATTGAGTCTATTGGATAATTATTAATAGGAATCACTTCAATGAGGACATGTGAGTTACAGTAGGACAAATAGCCAGTTATCCATAAGGTTATCCTTAAGAATTAGAAATAGTAGCCACCCACTGGAGATCTAATTTGACTGCAAGTTTGACTGCAAGCTGGGGGAGTAGCCCAGCAAGAATGCTACAATGTAGAGGCTTTAATCAAATAATTGGGTCCCCTCAGCATTTTTGAGATCAGCTGGAGAGATTCTCCATCTGGGATGCTGCTTCACAGATGACCTAGTTTTAAAGAGGAAATTATTTAAAAAAATTTTTTCTTCTTTTGTTTTAGACTAGATAGTCTGTTTTCTGGTATGTTTCTTTATAAGTCAGAACATTTTCTTTGAGATAATTTTTACATAGTTGGATATTTATGTATAAAAAGCTGTTTTGTTCATAACTATGCCCATTATGAGAATGGAAATCTATATAAATAGATTTTTGCATCCCTAGAATTATTGGTATCCAACAATTTGTCTGGCACACAGCATAAGAACTTATAAATGTTTGTTTGTTCATTTGTTTTACTTTTTGTTACATAAATCCAGTTTGTTTGAAATCCTTATGGACTATAGGGCCAAAGAATAAGGTTTATCTGATGGCTTATTAAGCTCAAAGATCTGTGGAGTCCTCCAAAAGGAAGAACAAATTGCTAAATGTCTTCCTTTTTTATTTCTTTTATTTATTTTATATAGCCTAGAGAAGGTGAGTTTGTTCCTCTGGGTAGATCCTTGGAGAAATTTCAGGTGCTTTATGTGATAGGGACCAAGAATTCTCATACCCCCTGGGAATCAAATCCAGTTTATACATGTGTGTACAGAGCAGAGTAGTGCCTTAGTGGAAATAGGGAAAGTCAAGTACCATTTTGTTGTAGTACTTGATACTTGATAGAACTTCAATTAGAGAAGTTCCTCAGTTGGAAAGGGAGAGGGTGAATACCCCAGACCCCAGCTGGTATGAGTGGGGCTATGTTGTTACAAAGGCATCATGACATTAAGGTTTGGTGACTAGTGGCTGAAGACAACAGAAGTCACAGAAAACATCTAGTGATCAGCTTAGGGACTCTGTCACGCTTCTTGGTCCTAGATATAAAAAAGCAAGCAATACAGCTGGAGGCAGCTGTGTAAAAGAACCTTGCATATGTCCGAGGGGCCAGCAAGGCAGGGAGGGGCTTTTCTCCTTCCCTATCCCCATATTATTAGTTACTGTGCCAATAGAAGATAGGTGGGGAGGTGAAACACATATTGCAGGAAGACAGAGATAGACTCATCCCAAGAGATGAAGCAGCTTCAAGGATTGTGACCTTGGTATTAAGAGTGTGACTGCCAAAAAACAGACCCTGGAAATGTAACATGAGGACTCTATAAAGACAGAAAGTCTTTCAGGACTTGAAGTACAGGTGTTGAGTTGTCTTGCCACACATGTATGTATCCTACATGTATGACTCACTGCCTATCAGTGTAGTCCAAATTTAAACCCATTCTTCATACACATACACACACACACACACACACACATATACATATATATATATATCACACATATACATGTGGGAGAGGTGCCCAGATTTGTGAGGATGGAGGATTCCTTCATAACTAACATTCTTGCTATACTGTATGAAAAAATATGCTTTTAGTAAGAGTTACTTGAGATTAGTAGTTGATTTTTAATGGGAAATATATTGCTGAGAGCTTGTAAGCTACAGAATTACCATTTGGCTCTCCTTCTGAGACCTTAACCCAGTGCAAGTTGGGGGAGCATACATACATATGTTATATACATAGTTATATATATATATATATATATAAAACTATAAATCCTCCTCGTCACTAATCTGAACTGCTTCCCTTTTCAAAATTCTCCTTAAAAACACATCTCTCATTGAAATCCTTATCTAACCTCATTGATATTTATCTGTCACACCATTTATTCTAGCACTTACATGTAATTCTGTAAAGGAATACTTGAGTTAACTCTTATGAGGATGCTTCAAGCTTTACAAACCTTTTCTTACAACAACCCTATGAGAGAAGATGTGCCAGTATTATTTATCCTTTTACAGGTAAGAAAACTAAGGTTCATATAGTGTAAGTGATCTACTGACCAAGATCACACAGCTAATAAGTAACAAAGTCAAACTGCTACTATTTGATATATGGAATTGAATAATGTTTAAGTATATTTCTTTTTTTCTCCTTTGGACTAATAACTAACAATTTGAGAGAGAAGATCATTCCTACAGCTATTCATAGCACCAAGGAAGGGACTATATCTAGGAGATATTCATGGATGTTTTGGACTGACTGGATTTTCAAGTTAAAACAAAACCTCTTTGATCTTAAAAAAAAATAGTTTGTTCTTTTGGGGAAATTATTTGGCTTAGGATGTAGGTCATTGACCAATTGATGTTGAGCTAGATACCAAGCAAAAAATGTCTTTTCCTAAGACATTTATGTTTCACTAAAATAAGAAAATGACAACAGGTTTTTAATGGCTAGATCAAGGCAGCAAGGTATAGGGGGAAAAGCCTGGATAAATGGAGTTCTAATACTGGCTTCTATTGTTTATTATTACATATCTCTGATTTTACCTCCATAGTCCTTAGTTTCTTAATCTAAAAAGTTGAGGAGTTGGACTTGATAAGTTTAAGTTCTCTTAAAGCTTAAGATTCTATTAAATCAATGACCTTCAAGTGCTGAAAGACTTTTCTAAGTTGGGAAGGTTTCCAGCGGGTGTCTGGATGTCCTATGTAGACCAGACTAGCTTAGCGGGAAGAAGGACCTCATCAACAAAAAATTGGCCACCAGGTGGCTAATTTTTGGCCTTACCAACTCATTGAAGAAAGGCTGTATAGTGGGTAGAAAGCTTATATCAGGGTCAAAGCCTATACTCAAATATTGAAAAAAAAATTTAAATTTAAACTCTCAGTAGCCCACACAACTCCCTAAGACTATAAATTGCAGAAAAGTTGTTTAAAACAGAATATAAATTGCAGAAAAGTTGTTTAAAACAGAATTACTTCCCTATAGAATATTTTCCCAGCTACCTCAAGCCAGTGAAATCACAGGTCTAATTAATTTTTTTCCCCTTGAAATAATCCTGTCTCCATTACTTTGCATTACTCCATTACTACCCTCTTCCTCTTCTCCAATCCTCCATATCAGCAATGTGTTTTTTCCTCACTTCCATACCTTAGCAGCATTTTCTTTCAAAGCTTCACTTAAGCACTATCTTCTATATGAGACCTTTACACCCCATATGCTCCAAAAAATAAAAAAAAAACCAACTTCAAAAAACAAACAACCACCCCAACTTGTATTTATGTATTTTGTATTAACTTATATATGGATGTATCTTTCTGTAAGAATATAAGCTACTTGAGGGCAAGAATCATTTCATTTTTGTCTCTGACATCTATCATTTAGCTCAGTTACTGGCAGGCATGGAGTAGGTATTACTAAAGGTTTATTAAAGGTGGTTAAGGGGACAGAGTACCAGGCTGGGTGTCAAGAAGATGAAAGTTCAGATCTTGCCTTGGACACTAGCTGTGTGACTCTGGTCAAGTTAATTGAATCTGCTTGCCTCAGTTTCCTCATCTGTAATACGAGCTAAAGAAGGGAATGGCAAACCCACTCCAATATCTCTGCCAAGAAAACCCTAAATGGGGTCATAAAGAGTCAGACACACCTAAACAATAGTAACAAAGGCTTATTGATTATTGATCTATTAAGAGATGAAGGGTATTTTTAACCAGTTTTAGTGAAAAAAAAAAAAAAAAAAAAAAAAGACTTTTATCATTCCTGCTTAAAAGTATTGAAGGTGAAGGAATTTCCAGAGAAACTGATATAAGGTGGGTTGGATCTTGAATCTCAAGAGATTTGAGTTCAGTCAAATCCCAGCTCTGACACTGTGTGATCATGGACTAGTCTTTTATCTTCCTAAATCTTAGTTCCCTCATCTATAATTTGGGGATAATAATACCTGTAGTACTTACCTTACTGGGATGGATAATCCATGTAAAATATTTTGCAAACCACGAAATCCTATATAGGTTTATATTGGATGGATTATACTTATATGAGCTACTATATTACACGAGGTATTATTACATATTAAGTTCTATATGAGGTATTATTATTCTATGTTCCAAATCTAAGCATTTGATTAAATTAATTTTAGGACTAAAATCAGCACCACAATATTCTTAAAAAAGGCTTTAATGAAAAACACTAGAAAATGTTTTGGCTGTGAGGAGCAACAAGAAAATTGATGTTCAGAAAAAGGAATGAAGACAAATATATTAACACTAATTTTAACAGAAAAAGTCATACCTGCAGAATCATAGCCTCGATACTCTAGTCTCTGAAGACCCTTTATTAATGTTTCAAAAATCTCTTTTCTTGTTCGGGGCACTCTGTAGTTCATATAGGCAAAGATTCCTATCAAAAGACAAAAAGAAAAACAGGGAAAAGACAAAAATAAATAAATACATATTTATAAGTTATTTGTAATGCATTAGACAGTAACATGAAATGATATTGAAGTCAAGATACAAGACTTCAAAATATCTGAATTACACATGTTTAGCCTATATTGGACTATTTGTTGTCTATAGTAGAGGATGGGAGGGAGAGATAAATTTGGAACACAAGGTTTTGCAAAGGTGAATGCTTAAAACTATTTTTGCATGTATTTAGCAAAATAGAAAGCTATTAAAAATGGAAAAAAAATGAAATCTGATTGTCGTAATCCTTTCAAAGGCATAGATATGAGATTGAAATGGATGAAAAGAATCATTTAGTTAGAAGCAATTTTTTTCACATTTGTAAAATGGCAGGATGGGAGTATGTATACTTAGAACAGCTGATTTCTAATCTATATTGGATTACTTGCTGTCTGGGAAGGGGGGAGATGGGGAGAAAGGGAGAAAAAATTGGATACAAGGTTTTTCAAGGTGAATGTTGAAAATTATCTTTGCATGTATTTTGAAAAATAAAAAGTTATTATTTTAAAAAGCTGATCTCTAAGATCCTTCTACTCTAAGATCTAGCATTCTATGAACTCTCAACTGTAATGTATCTGACTTAATAGAAAAAAGCATTTGGCATAATTCATTCCAAAATTATCTGAACCTGGAATGTATATTATTTTAAGAAAATTATTTAGGAAAATATAATTTTCTTTCCTAATTACTTTTTTGTCTCATTAATACTCAAACAAATTTTTCTTTCTTACACATACTGAGGAGCAACTCTAACTAAAAAAGCATAGGTAAAGGACCAGTCATGATCTATTTAGCACTTTTGGTGTGGAAACTCCCTCCAACAGCAAAGATCAAGGTCCCTGTGGCAAGCTATTTATGAGTTGGTAGAAAAAATCCAAAGGAGCTTCCTGAGATAGAAGTTAAGTGACTTGCTTAGGGTCACATAATTGGTAAATATTAGAGGTAGGATTTAAATCCAAGTCTTCTTGACTTGAAGGCTAGCACTCTATCAACTCTATACTACATTGCTTTTTGGGATTAAAAAAATGGCTATATTTGTAATTAAATATGTCTTGCAGATAATCTACATTTAGATAATGGAATGTTGATCATATTTGTATATAATACATATACATAGACACATTCATCAAAAATATAAATCTATGACTTGATTATACTTGAAAGAATTAAAACTCTTTAATTTGAAATAAAAATATTAATTGATGAATCTTCCAAATTCTCAGCTTAGATCCATTCTCCTGTATGTTGAAGAATATGTAAATTAAAGTACTAGACTATAAACCTCTTGAGAGCAAGGGATTGTTTTACTGACCACCTTTATATTCCTTAGTGCCTAGTGCAAAGCCTTGTACAAGATTCAATGAGTCTATTGACAACAAATGAATGAGGCCATAATCAAATTCCAGTAGCTCTAAATAATTAGCATCAGATCTTTTTATAGCTATAGTAGATGTTATATTGTTGACAATGGAACTTAATAGTGCTTTTCATAGTATCACAAATGGCTTATGTCCTTATCTGGTTTCTTGGCAATAACATCTAATATTGCATGCAATTCAATAAATAGAACTTAAATTAATTAATAGCCATCCTATATGACTAGAGGCAAACAACCATAAATGATCAATCAGCAGCCATATAACTATTTAAAAACAGGAATTTTTTACCCTACACCCGAAGGCAGACATGGAACTCTTTTTAGTTAAGTAAGTTCCTTCACTCATTTCTGTGCCAAATTTTACAATATATTTAAAGATATGTCAGGCACGTATGTTTAGTGTGGTGTCTTTGTGACTACAGAGTTGCAGAAAACAGCCTTTTGGAGGCCTGCCTTGACAATGTTACCAGTGTGCTATAATTGTTAAAGAATCCTTGTTTCTAAGGAAGTCAAGTCATGCTTTTGCACATAAAAAGCAGAGCTCAACTAAAGTCCATGAAAATAAGAGCTTCAGGCTGGGCATCAAAGAAGCTCACATTTTTTTCTTTTCCAGGAATGAATGTAACAATATTAAATGTGTACTTTCTTCTTTATTTATTCTTTTATCCATAGTACTTTACATATTCATGTATCTGACACTATTCATCAATCTGGTACTAGCTCTCATCACCTCATGCCTAGATTATAGAATAGCTTGTTCATAGGTTTTAAGTGTCTCCCCACTCTACTCCATCCTCTATTCTAAGATCCATTACAAAAATTACATTTGATCCTGAATATACTCCACTCAGCCACCAAAGTGACTTTTCTAAAGTGTAGCATGACCATATCACTCTTCTGTTCATAAATTCCAGTAGCTCCCTATTAAATACTCCAGGATCAAATACAAAATCCACTTTTTGGCATTCAAAGCACTTCATGACCTATTTCCCTCCTATGTTTCCAGTCTTCTTATACTTTATTACTCATTGTGTACTCTTTGATTCAGTGGCAATGGCTTCTTGGATATTCTATTAAAAAGGTACTCCATTTCTTGGCTCTGGGCATTTTCTCTATCTCCCATCCCTAGAAGATTCTCCCTCCTTTTCTCTGACAACTGACCTCCCTGAATTTCTTTAAGCCCCAAATAAAATCCCATTTTGTATAATAAGCCTTCCTCAACTCTTAATTGAAGTGTCTTCCTTCTGATGATTATATTCTATTTATCCCATACACAATTTCCTTTGTATGTTTGCATGTTGTCTCCCCCATTAAATTGTAAGCTTCTTGAGAGCAGGATTGTCTTTTGTATTTTTCTTTTGTTTTCCCAGTACTTGGCATAGTGCCTGGAACATAGTAGATGCTTAATAAATGTTTATTGAATGATTGACAAGAAACAGGACAGGTATTAGGGAAAGTTAGGGAGCATTATATACTAAGAAAATATACTCATGAAGAAATTCAGGAACTAAAGAAAGTAAGCATGGTAGTAAAGATTAGGTGAAATCTAATGGAGGCAGAATTAGGACAGACATTGTTATCAGCATATACTATAGACCATTTAGACAGAAAGAGGAATCAGAGTTTAAGAGTTTAGGAAATTGGTCAAGCCTGACACAAAAGAATGACATAATCTTCATTGTTGAATATTAATTACCCAGGTATTTTCTGAACCTTTCCCATTTTAATGATAATTTTATCCTTCAAAAAAGATAAATGAATAAGGGAAAATTCTATTCTCAATCATTTCAGTGATAAAGTGAGTGATAAGGTAAGAGGAAAGATTGCAAAGAATGGAGAGAAAGTGAAAGGAGAAGTAGAGGCAATGGATTTGAAAATGACTTTTTTTTTTTTTTAACAAGGGGTTGGGCTGAAGTAGAAAAGAGATCTAGGATTACATTTAAGGTAATGGTAAATGAAGTGAAGTGTTTTAAAGATAGGAATATTGCATATATAATCTATATCAAATTACTTACAATCTTAGAGAGGGGAAGGAAGAACAGTTGGAACTCAAAACTTTATAAAAATTAAATTTTAAAAATTGTCTTTACATGTAATTAGGAAAAAATATTATAAAAATGAATAGGAGTATTGGTGGATATCTGGAAATGAGCCAGCAGATAGAGAGAGACTTAAGATTAGAAGAGTGGGAGGTGATTGAATAAGCAATCTGCTAGAGATGGGAGATGAGATCATGGGTACAAGTAGAGAAATTGACCTTGGTGAAGAAGAGCATCTCTTTTTCAGAGATTGATAAAAGATAAGAGAATGAGAATTGATGCCAAAAGGTTTTACAATTATTTCAACACAACATGCACAAAGTAAAGAAAAAGAATAACAAAAAGAGGGGAAAGGAAAGAAATCCACATGGGAAAATTACGAGAATGACAATTTGTAACAACAAGAACAACAAAAAGCTCCATTACATACAATAACATACACACAATAAATCTTATAGGACAAAAAAAAAAAAAAAAAAAAGCAAGAAGACCAGAGAAGGAAAGATAACAGAAAACTTCCAAAACCAAAACTGAATATATTACAAAAATCTTCAGTGATTAATAATTTGAATAAAAACATAAAATTTGGAAATGTTTGGCAGAAAATCTTAATCAAATCCTCTGAGGAATAGAATGATTCAAATGGATAACAAAATTGCCTAGGCAATACAACAAATTAAATAACAGCACAATTGGAAAAAATTTGAGCTCAACAAAGATAATGAAGCTAAAGGACACAGATCAATGAAACAATCTAAAAATTAGATTCTTCCCAAAATGTATTAACAAAATGCATCAATATCATAAAAGAAATTTCCCTGGAAGTACTGAAAATAAGAGGAAAAAGTGCAGATTAATCAAATGCATAGGATGACAACAAGTAGGAAATTAAGAAATATAGGAAATAAATTCTAGAGTTCCAACTATATATATATATATATGTAAATGTGTAACTTTCTATTTTGGCAATTTGACACTTGTTAAAAGAAAGGATATATGTTTTAACTTTAACAGTTTGGGACTGAAATTATCCATTGTGTATAACCTGAATTTTGTTTTCATTTACAGATTCTTTTGATCCTACTTTCTTTAGGGAGGGAAGATTTCAAAGCATATCAGTAGAAGTAGAATTCAGGAATTTATTTTATGTGAATGGAAGAGCGTTCTGACATGGGTATATATGTACCTGTGCATAGACTGTAGTACTGTAATGATACTAGTAAATCAACAAAAATTTAATTACTATAACAATATTATAGGAGAAAAATCAAATTTAAAGATTGTAATCCTAAACATAAACAAATGAATTAATTAAAGCCTATAGTAAAATCTTTTCACTAAATTTTATCATCTGTAATAAAAGTTTGATACATATATTGAATTAATGAAAAAGGTATAAATTGGAGAGTTATCGTCCATATTGTTGATGATGTTTCCTTAACACATAGATCCACTTAACTTGGCACATATGACACAATTCAATAAAAATAAGTCATTATCTCTTATCATTTCTTAAAATCCCCACTCTTCCTCCCTCATCCTACATACTTTATTTACACAACACATGACTATTTGAAATACAAACCAAAAGAAAGCACCAGTGGCAATCTATTAATTATTAGTAAAACTTATAAAACTTCTTTTCTTTCTTTCTCTCTCTCTCTTTTTTTTTTTTGTTGATTAAAAAGTTTAAAGAGGAGTTCTAGTATTCCTACATTCCAATGAAAAGTTTTGTGCATCACCTAGGGTATACATACATACCCATATATTCATGTGTGTGTGTGTAAGATATCTTGTGAGAAGTGAAAAAAAAATGAACAAACCTATGAATCTCTGTGAGATTTATGAAGTTCATTATTTTTGCTCAGGACACTGGCAAGTCCCCTTTTCCTGCCTAATATCCACACTACAACCATGGTTGTAGGAGACATTTATTTCAGTCAGGAACAAATCTACCATCTTCTTACCTGTAGCACTGGAGTCAGGAAGCCAAGTATGTTCAATCAAAGTAAGATTTCATCCCTTCCTTATAAAATCTGTAACTTTCAGCTGCCTCAGCAAGCCATGCTGATGAGAAGGTAACAGTGACCCACGATGTACCTACTAGAAGTGATAACTTGATAAAACTAGGTATGCCAGCATCAAGGGCTAACTCTAAAAGAATATCATTGACTTTCTTTTTTTTGTTTCTTTTCTGGTCTGAAGACCATCAGCACACTTAATGTCTCTGTAACAAAACTGCTTCTACCCTTTCTTTTATTGCCTCTGCTTTCTCCTTGTCTTTGAGGTTTTTATTTTTTGTTGCTTTTCTTTATGTTTTTTAAAACTTAAACATGATTGATAATAAAAGGTCAATTGATTTATACATTACTGGTTGGTCTCATAGGACATACTGGAGTGGGACATGGGAGAGTCTGGGCAAAGGAATGGAGGTACAAGCATCAAAGAAGGTGCTCTGTTCTTTGAGCAAAATAGAATTGCAATAATTCAAGAAAAATGAGATGCATGAATTTAGAGATGTTTATACTCCAAATGTTTATGGGGATTATTTGTGCCCAACCTGTGGCAGAGACTTCTGAGTTCATATTGGTCTGATTAGCCATAGTGAGACACATTGTACCCTGACTCCAACAGGATGATGTCATTTTGATCCTCTTCAAAGATGAAAGACAACAACTAGAATCAGACTGGTTATTCTGATTCTTTTGTGAAATTCCCACGAGTCACCTAAAAGCTAAAGCAAGGTTATAATGCAACTTGTTTTCTATACTTGGTGTTGAGGGGTCAATTTTATATTATTCCTACTGCAAAATTTCCTAATGTTGCTCCAAAAAAGGGGCTTATATTAATATGTGGTGCCAGGAAATCATGCAATCATATAAATTCTTGTGTATAATCGGTCATCCAATTTCTTATTTTATCCTGAGGTAAAGGTTAGTAAGTTGATTTTAATGCAGAACATTCTTTCTTATCCAAAACATACAAAGACAGTCACAAGGATGATTCCAGATGTTTAAAGTTTTCTAAAATAAATTCATAGTTTAATTATTTAGCAAATAGTGAATGCACATAGTTTGCATAAGACTTCCTCTTGATCGTTGTTATCTAATTTATTAAGAGCTAAAAAAACAAATCACAGCTAATGTGTATATGAATGTGTATAAATATGCATATATATAGATGTTATATAGTATATCTCTCTCACATATGTTTATATATATGCATACATACACAGTATAGGAACATGTTGAAAAATTATCCCTGCATCTTTTGAAAATTAAAAAGTTTTAATTAAAAAAAGTAAATAAAACTGGAATTTACTGAAGATCAAGTTACTCATCATGTCTTTGGTAAACATGGAAAAGACAAGGCAGATTAAACAACAATAAGATATATAATGATGATTGATTCTGATGGGCATGCCTCTTTTGATAGAGAGGTTATTCAGATCAGTTCCACTGGTCTTGTGATAGGAGAACTATCTGTAACCAGAGAGAGGACTGTGGGGACTGAGTGTGGATTACAACATAGCATTTTCATTTTTTTTTGTTGTTGTTTGCTTGCATTTTGTTTTCTTTCTTTTCATTTTTTTCCTGATTTTTCTTGTGCAGCATGGTAATCGTGGAAATGTGTATAGAAGAATTGCACATGTTTAACATATATTGGATTCTTTGCCATCCAGGGGAGGGGGGAAGGAGAAGGAAGGGAGGAAAAAAATTTGAATACGAGGTTTTGCAAGGCTGAATGTTGAAAATTATGCATATGTTTTGAAAATAAACTATGCATACATTTTAAAAAAGAAAAAAAGAATCAGATATATGTTCAGTCATGAATAATAATTCTGCTAATCTAGTCAAACAGCACAAAGTCAATTTTTAAAGACAAATTGATTGATAGCATGACAGAAAGCCCCAGGAGTGAAGGTACTAAACCACCTTATGTTCATGCTGGGAAGCTCCAAGTAAGGAATGTCAGGCAAAAAGGCACAGGAGTTGGTTAAGTAGGAACTTAGCTGAAATGTGATGTCATCAAGTGACTTCCTATTTCAACTAGTTTTTCTTTTTCAAAAAAATTTTCTTTTTATATTTATGTTTACATTTTTAAAACATTCATTTTTTTTAAATTGAGTTTCAAATTCTCCCCGTTTCTACAGTCCCCCCCACATCTGGTGAGAAGGAAAGTAATATGATATCAATTTTTCATGTGAAATATTTCCATATTAGCCATGTTGCAAAAATAAAAAAGCAAGAAAAATAAAGTGAAAAAATTATGCTTCAATATATACTCAGACTTCCTTAGTTCTCTCTCTGGAGTGGATTGCATTTTTCATTATGACTTCTTTGGAATTGTCTTACACCAATGTATTAATTAGAGTAGCTAAGTCTTTCATAGTTTGTCATTGTTAAATATTGCTTACTATGTATAATGTTTTCCTGATTCTCCTCACTTCACTTTGAATCATTACCTAGTTATTATTCCTGTTAACTAAGGTCATTTATTTCTATGCTGTTAAAGAAGTGCCATGCCCTTCAAACTTCTGTTTAAAGCCCTGATTATCTCACACTAGGGAGTTAAACTGACAAAAAAGACCTCACATTTGTTGTCACTGACATGAACATTAGAGTTTGATTTCATAAATCAAAACTGCAGATATAAAAGCTGCTTAGTGAACATATTTATTTCAGAGCTGCTGCTGTTGCTATTGTTATTCAGTCCTAGCCAATGCTGCATGACCTCATTTGGAGTACTCCAGAGATACTGGAATGTTTTGCTATTTCCTCCAGCAGCTCATTTTACAGATGAGGAACTGAGTCAAAGTTAAGTGAATTGCCCAGGGTTATACAAGTTAGCAAGTATCTGAAACCACATTTGAACTTGGATCTTTCTGTCTCAAGGTCTGGTGCATTATGCATTGTGTGACCTACATGAGAACTAACACTATGGATATAGTTGCTACCATCTGGTTTGGCTACCCTCTTCTCTAGATTGTGGATAAAAGAGCATAATATTTAAATTTTTCTTCAAGTTTCAGTTTTTCAATATTTTCACTAACCCTCTCATTTCTTCTAGAGGTTTGTAGTGGCAGATTGAAGGGTTGTCTATCATCCTGAACTATTTAATATTATCAAAAGAATGAGTTTTTTGGCACTGGCAAGGTACTGGAAATTGAGTGGATGCCCTTCAGTTGGGGAATGGCTGAAGAAGTTTTAATAGAATAATGTAATGGAATATTATTGTTCTATAAGAAATAATGAGCAGGCTGATTTCAGAAAAGCCTGGAAAGACTTACATGAACTGATGCTGAGGGAAGTGAGTGGAATCAAGAGAATATAGTACACGGTAACAAGATAAAGTGATGAACTACTGTTACAGAAGTGGCTCTTTTCAATTTAAGGCAATTCACATAGATTTGTGATGGAAAATTCCATTTGCATCCAGACAGAGAACTACGGAAACTGAATGTGGATCACAGCAAAGTATTTTCACCTTTTTTGTTGTTGTTGTTGGTTTGCTTTTTTTTCTTTCTTTTGTTTTTTTTTTTCTCCTTTGGATCTGAGTTTCTTTGTGCAGCAAGGTGAATATGTAAATATGTTTAGAAGAATTGCACATATTTAACTTATATGGATTGCTTGCTCTTTTTGTGGGGGGGGGACAGGAAGAGGGAGAAAAATTTGGAACACAAAGTTTTACAAGGTGAGTATGGTAAACTACCTTTACATGTATTTGAAAAAATAAATATTAAGATTCAAAAAAATTGATATTCACCAAAAAAAAAAAAAAAAAAAAAAAAAAAAAAAAGAATGGAGGCATACTTATCAAATCTACAGGTGGCATAGAACTGAGATGAAAACCCATATGCTAAGCAATAGAATCAATATTTTAAGATTCAAACAAGTCACAATGAAGAGCTGAACCTAGTAAGATAAAATTTGACAGAAATAAATGTAACCTCCTGACCCCCACTTCAGGTTCCAGAAACTAACTGTACAAGTATAGACAAGAGAGACCTGGTTTAAGAGATTTGGCTGACCATAAATTTGGTATTCCATGAGTCATTCTGATATGACTGCCCAAAAAAGATAACATAATCTTAGCCTATATTAACAGAAATATAGTATTTAGCTATAATAGTCCTGCTGTATTCTATCCTGGCCAAATTACACCTGTAAGATTTTCTTATTTCTAGGTGTTTTATTTTAAAGGAGACACTAGAAAAATGGAAGTTTATCTAAAATCATTTTAATATGGAATTGAAGAAACTAGTAATGCCTAACCTAGAAAAGAGAACCACAAATACTTATGAATTAAATAACTTAAGGTAATAATAACTTAAATTCATTACTATCTTAAATTAAAAGAATAGCATGTGGAAGGATTAGACATATTACATACCTTTAGAGGGCAAAACTAAGACAAATGGATAGAAGCTACAGGAAAACAGATTTAGCACAATATAAGGAAGAATGTTTTAGCAACTGGAGCTGTCCAAAATTGATATGAGCTGCCTTTTAACGTAATGAGTTCTCTAAAACCAGAAGTGTTGGAACAGGGCTGGAACCTACCTGACAAGACTGAATAACCACTTTTAGTACACCAATTTAGATTGATTTAGATCAATCAGTGTGGGTCTGTTGCAGACATAATTCTTACATTGAGTGGAAATTTATTCTGGAATACTATATAGAACTGGTGATACTGTTTCTTTGCTCAAAAATTTCAGTAATTTCCCACTGTCTATTGGGTAAAGTTCTAATGCTTTTGTTCCATAATCAAGGCCCTCTACACAAGCTGGGACTAACCTAGCCATTCAGTCTTAGCTTGTGTTACTCTCCTAAACATACTCTAAAGTAGACTATTCTCTTTCCCCTACAAATCCTTCACTTCTCTGCCTTGGAGTCTTGTTCATGCTATTCCTAAGTATGACATGTCATCTCTCCCTTTCTTTAACTTTTAAACAATACTTTAAACATGATTCAAGTGCTAGCTTATTACCTGAAGTCTTCTTTGATTTTTCTTCACTCCACTGTTGTTAACATTTCCTTTTTGAATTCATATAGTACTTTGCTGTGTATCTCTCAAAAACTGTTACACAATGTTTTATGTTAGTGGGATATGTATTTCTCTTCCCTGTTAGATTTCAAACTCTATGAGGGCAAAAACAAAGTCTTATTAACTTAGTATTTCTCCTGGCACCTAGCATAGGTGCCAATAAATGTTTAAATTCTTAAATAAATGCTTAAAAATTGCATGGTGAATTCAGGGGTGTGTTGGAGCCAGCTCTAACTGGCTTGCAAAGAGCCAGTTGTTAAATTTTCAGTATGAGCATTTAAACTTCAGAAATCAGCAGTTGCTACAAATCAAACATTTTATTAATTTAGGCTTTAAAAATTGTTAATGAAACACATTAAACTTAAAAGGGTGCATGTACTCCGTCCTACCCTCCATCCTGGTTGCCATACATTTATCAGCATATCCTTGTTGAATTGAATTATAAAAATCATAAAATGTTAGACCTAGAAGGGACTTTATAGACTGTTTAGTCTGATTCTTATATTTTACAGATAAGGAAACTGAATCCCAGAGGGCTAAAATAGCAAAACAGAGACTAAGAATCCATATTTTTTCATTCCTAATCTCTGGTTCTTTCTACTAGGTCACAATCCTTTAAATAATCTCTGAAACTCTATAATTCTTATTAAATAAAGATCTACTTTATACCCAACAAAAGCTTTCTTCTTGACCTGTTTAACTTTTTGTGACACTACATTCTCTTGGAACTCTCCGTAATGGTATGACCATTCTTCCTTAAACTTTTGCTGGATCCCCATCTATGTGTAGATTGGTGTGCCCCAATCTTTACCTCTTCTCTTTTCTCTCTACATCTTCTCCCTTGGTTACTTCATCTAATCCCAAGGATTCAGTGATGATATCTATGCAGATGATATATATCCAGCTCTCAACTCTCTAAATGCCTATTGGATATCTTCACTTGGATGTCCCATAAACCTCTCAAATAGATTACAAAAATCCTAATGATTCTATGCCTTTCTTTTTTAAATATTACCTTCATTCCACCAATATTCCGGAAGAAAATATAAACTCCTTTGCTTAGCATTTTAGGATCTCATTCCCCTTTTTCAAATGCCACATCCCCTATGAAGTCCTTTCTGATCTCCCACTCAAACCTCACAAAGCTTTTAAGGTTTTGTTTCTAATATATTGCAAAGCATAGATGTCTAATTCTGTATGGCCTTAGGGTCAAAAAGACTTGTTTAAATCCTGCCCCAGTGTTTCCTAACTGGTTGACCTAAGTCAAGTAATGAATTTTAAAGCATGATATAAATGCTCACTAAGATTATCTCCCACTGTCTTGCAGGGCACTTACACACAGTGGGCATTTAACAAAATGTTGAATGAATCAAAGAATCAAAACTACCATGGACAAGGTACTATGGAGGACACAAATAAGTGTTTCTGAACCAATATGATGAAATCTTTATTTTCCCTCTTACCACCAAACCTGATAATGTTCTTTCCTTCCCCGAATCATTTCTACTGTTATCATATATTATGTTATTTATATAAATGTCATATACCACCTTCTTAACCTTCCTTAGACTATAAACCAATGATAATGAACAAAGTATATTATCTAATATTTGAATCTCCTTAGTCCTTGGCATATGGTAAGTCAAGCAACAAACGTTTATTAAATGACTACTGTGTGCAAAACATCATAGTGCACACAAAAAACCATTTGCTGAAATAGATCTGTTCCCACCATCAAGAAACTCTCCTTAAGGAGAAAGGAAATAAACACACTGATAACTAGTATTGTAAGGTAATCTATGAATGGAATAGATGGTAACTTATATAAATGACTAAGGTGAGGTAAAAGAAATAAGTATTTCAAAAAGGTTATGACATTTGATCCTGTCTTTAGAAACTGAGTAAGATTTAAACACATAGAGGAGAATAGGAATGGTGTTCTATGAGGATTGTATTGGAAAGAGATTCATAGAGCTGGGTTGGAGAAGGTAGTAATAGAATCATTCTATTGATGTGAAGGGCCTATTCTATCAGTGGGGAGGACCTTAAATATTATGCTATGAAGTATGAATTTTAACTGTCAAGATAAGAAACCATTGAAACTTCTAAGAAGGAAAAGGGGTATGATGAAGGAAATATTCAAGGAAACTCTGTCTTACTAGGAGCCAGGAAGATAAACATTATGGCAAAAAGAAAAAAAGCACTGGTTTTTGATCTGTGTTTGAATCTTATCTTTACTGCTTCAATCTCTTCAAAATTCAGGTTT
Source organism: Sminthopsis crassicaudata (assembly GCF_048593235.1). Classification (NCBI taxonomy): domain Eukaryota; kingdom Metazoa; phylum Chordata; class Mammalia; order Dasyuromorphia; family Dasyuridae; genus Sminthopsis; species Sminthopsis crassicaudata. The sequence goes on along the minus strand of NC_133618.1, from coordinate 436,412,981 downwards.
TTTATATGTAAAACGAAAGAGTTGGACAATATAAATGCTAAAGTCTTAATTAATAAACAAGTGTTCATTGACTACTAAATAAATCTATAAACTGTCAAGAAAGGCATTCCTACAAGCATCACAGGGATAAAGGAGGGAACCCCTAATTATTTCCTTACTTCCTCTTCACAAGAGTAAATATTCACCAAGTTACCTCTTTACTCTTCAGGGAACATAACAAAAGAAAAGGCTTTTCTCTACGGGAGGTCTGTTTATTTTGTGAAAGACAAATGACAGAGAGGTACTTCCTGAAGCTTTTGTTGAGGGGCCCAGGACTTTAAATTGTCTAGTTGACCTATTGAGACATGCGGATTCTCAAAAGCCCTAAAGTAAAACAAAAAGAGCACACTGGTCACAAGAGCCAGATTTTAAAGCCCTTGAACTAGCTGTATTACCTTAAGGTTCCCCAAAGTACAGGTCTCGTTTTTTTTTCCCTATGTATATCCCAACACTAAGAGGAATTGGATAAACATATTTTTAGGGCCCTTCTAGTCCTACCAATTCTCTTAAATCTAAAAAAGCAAATGCCATCAGTAATTTTATTCCTCCAAATCCATTTTTAACATGAATAGTTGGGAATGTGCAGCCATTATATATAATCTCTTTTTCTCCTTCACTAGATCCAATTCTTGTAAATAGAGAGATGGCCACACAAATTACAGTAAAAGGTCTCAGTGAGAGACCTTTATTTTAAAAGTTTGACCTGGTATTCAGCCACATTTCATTGGTTTTGAGTAACTTTATGCCACTTTAGAAAAAAAAAAAAAAAAAAAAAGACACAGTGACCTTTTGTCCCAGCTGGACTTATCCTGTTCCTATTCTCCAGAGGGTCTTATGGGCTGCAGATATACCAGGAGGAAGTCTAAAGGGATTACAGATGTGTGCATGTTCACAGCTCAGCCACTAGAAACTTTCCCTCTTTCAGTCTCCATGATACTACACTATTAATTCTGAGGAAGGCAAATTTCTGTGCCTTCACCTGAAGTGAGTTACTGTCCTCCTTGACTCACACAACATCTCTATTAAAAGGAAACAGCTTCCCCCACCCTCATCATATTTCCTGTTTAGCAATATTTTAATAACATGCTCTGTTTAGCAATATGTTAATGATATGAAAACCTACTATTTCAAGCTTGGATTATAACAAGAACTGAGCTTCTAAATATTTATTCAAAATCAGCCTCCCAAAGGAATAAGGGACTCCCATTAACCTTTTGAAGGCAAGGGAAAGTAGAGAGAGAAAAAGTAGGAGAAAGGAAAAGAAAAAGGAGGAAAATGACAGCATAAGGGAGCTGTTCAGTTAACACCTCTGGAACTGGGGGTGGGGGAAAGGTGAGGCAAGAGTGTATTTATAATTCTTAGGTTTCCCAGACTAGGGGGATGGGCAAGTCCATTCACTACTCCTACTATATAGGATAAGGAGTGAGTTATGCCTTTCTAGATTCAGGAATACGAGAGCCGAGGAGAAAGGAAAATCACGGCTGGATCCCAACAACTTTGGGAAAGGGGGTGTGGAGAGTAGGGAGGGTTCTCCCATTTTGGGAGGCTTGGGGAGGACGTATTGGAAAACCTTCTTAATAGACAGGCCTGGGTTGGTAGGGGAAAGAGAAGATTCTAGGAGTATCTCCTTTATTAATAACAGGACTTGAGGTGAAAGAAGTATTATAGGAGGGGGTACACCTCTGCTGAGCAGGGCAAGACTTTTGAGGGGGGGCACTGTAACTAGACAAGACCTAAATGTTCGGCGGGAGTGGTCATATAGGGTCCAAACATGGAGCGTGCCAAACCCCTTTGCAGGGAGTAGAACATTCTCCTCTTGGGGTAGGGGTAACAACAGTCTCCTTTGTTGGTGGGTTTGACATAGTCCTTTATTGGGGACGGGAGTGGGGAAATGCTGCTGGATGGGTGGACATACTCCTCTAGAAGGAGGGAATAGATTGCTAGGAAGGGCAGATTTCCTTCTCTACAGGAGGATCAGATCCCTGTTTTGGGGATACCCCTCTCCATTGGGGGTGGTCTCCTCTGTTGGGTGGGGTGGATTTTTTCTCTGCGGAGGACGTGGGCAGACTTTTCTGTTTGGAGGAAGACAGATCCCTCTGTCTAGGGATAGGAAACACCTCTATTGTGGGGCTCGGGGTTTCCTTTCTTTCCAAGACCAGGACAGGTCAGAGCTCCGCCTTTAGGCAGATCCTGATGCGCCAGAGTCGGTGGGCAGATCTCAAAGCTCCCGAATCGGCGGCGCGATCCTGCCTGGGGCGGGATCTAGGACAGGGACCGGTTGGATCGGGGCCCAGTTGGGCTAGTGGACGTCAGGGGCGGAGGCAACGGCAATAGCCGCGGCTCTATCCGCTTTCGTCTCACTCACCGCACATCTTGTCAGCTCCGGCTCTACCTCGCCTAGTGTCGCGTCTCTTGCGGGCTGCTGTGCGGCTGGCGCGTCCACTGTCGGACTATCGGCTCGGTTTCTGCTCGGCTCGGCTCAGCTCAGCTTAATTCAGCTCAGTTTAGCTCAGCTCAGTTTAGCTCAGCTCAGTTTAACTCAGCTCAGCTCTGCTCCGACGCTTCTCGTCCTCCCTCCTAGCCTTAGTTCGACTCCCTCACAGCGTCCCGCGCCCGCCCAGAAGCACGCCTCTTATGTGCTGCGGGCCAGCCAGTGGAGTTGGGGAGGGGGGTGGTAAGGGAGGTGGATTGGGGAGTGAAGGCTCGGAGCAGAGGCTGCACTTCCTTTCCCGGCTCCTCATTGGTTGTAGGTTGTCTTGGGAACGGTGGAAGGGTGGGAGGAAAGATTCCCCAGGGGAAGGGGGTGGGGTAGGGGGCGAAGATGAATAGAAGAATAAGAAGGGTACGAGAGAGTCAGCAACTGAAAATGAGAGTGAGAGGAAAAGAGAAGGACTAGAAGGAGACAGACAGGAGAGGAAAGAAGGGAAGGAGACAAAAGGAGGGGAGAAGGAAGAAAACGAAAGAGGGAGAAAAGGGAAGAAAAGGAGAAGGGAGAGGAGCGGGAACTCTGAGCCTAGTGGGTGGCGTCTGCACTGGCGGCGTTGCGTCGTTGAGTGGACAGCAGATGGCCTGACGGCTGTGTGGGGGTGGGGGGCGGCGGCCGCTGTCAGGAAGTGGGACCTGAGAAGGCATTTATGAAAAGTCTGGGAATTAGGCGCAAGCCCTATCTGGGGACGGAGGCTAGAGCAGCCCTCAGGGCATCTTCAGAAAGCTAGCCCATCCGAGGGGAATGCTGAGCTAGCTTGGGAGGCATTCCCTCTTACCTGCTGGACAAACAGGGGCAATGGGCCGGACGGGGAGAGGGAAGGGGCACCTTGACTAGCTTGACTACCTTCCCTAGGTGCACATCATCGCTCTGGTGGAGAATGTCCTATTTCTCCAAGCATCTTATGATTTTGTCATAAATATACTATTTAGCATTTTCCTCGTGGATTCGAAAGAAGCAGCACTATGTACATATCCAATATTGGGGTGAGGAGAATAAATTCCTCATTCTGGAAATTTATTCCTTAGCTTCTGGTTGCAGCAACCCACTGGGCGTTATCTATCGCACCCCTCGGCAGCCCCCGCACATGACTCAGTGCGAAGGTCGGCAATGAAGCTAGGAACTTCCTTCAGCCCTTCCCTCCATGGCTGGTACTCCAGACAAGGCAGGGCTAAAGAAAGGAAGATTTGTGTATTAGGGCTATCTTCCTCTAACCCCACCCCTCTTTCCCCCCCTCTTTTTAGTAGTCTTCTTCATATTCGTAACACCAAACCTACTTGGAGCCTTAGAAATCATCTAATCTGACCTACTCGATTTACAGATATGTAATCACTTTCACAAGAGGAAGGGACAAAGACTAAATAAGTGAAAGAACCTAAGATTCTGGACTCTCACTGCAGTTTTCCATTGTATATATACCACATTCATTCTACGTTAATTCTTGGGTTCTATCAACAGACCTGAATGGAACTTCTCTGTGGAAGCTGAATCTAAGAATGCTTTGTGGTGCCTGGGGGGGGGGGGTGTTACTCTTATGATCTCCCCCAGGGTGCTGTCCTGGGAATGGTTCTGAAATTCTGTAGTTATCTAAACTTTGTGAGGCATTAGTGCTTAAGAAAATATTCCATATAGTAGATGCCTTCAATTACTATCTCTACCAATTAAATTACATTCAATAAACTTTTATTAAGCACTAAAATTGTATATAGTTCTGGTCCTAAAGAAATTTACATTCTATTTGAGGAGATTCAACTATACTAACTTTAAGTACAAAGTTATTTAAGGGTGGAAGGGAGAGCAGCAATACACTAGAAAAGGCTTGATGGTAGGAAGTGACACTCAGGATGAGCATTGAAGAAAGCTAGAAAGTGTAAGAGACAGATAAGGAAGGAATTTATTTCAGATATGGGACACTGTCTCTGCAGACATATGAAGAAGGGAGATGATGGCATGTCATGTTTTAGGAACAGCTAATTTGGCTAGAATACAAAATTCATGAAGGATAGCCATATGAAATAAGTCTAGAAAGTTAAATGAGAATCAGATTATAAAGGGCTTCATAGTCCAGGCTGAGGAATTCATGGTTTTACTTAGGTAATAGGGAGCCATTGAAAAAATAGCACACCCTAACTCCTGAACCTTTTCCTGAGCTCCAGACTTACCTTTTTCCCAACCCTTTACTAGAATGGGAGATATCTAACTGGTGAGCTGATCCCAAAAGAACTCATCATTTTCCTCCTTCTCCTAAAATTATCATTCTACTCAGCTTTCCTAATCTTTGTTATAAGAAGAAGCTCTCTGTGAAGAAGGGGAGAAAGTGACATTTAAAAAATGAGGCATGTAGTCATTAAAAATATAAGTAATTTTTAAAAATTTTGGGGGCTTTTTGAGGGTGCTTTCCAAGAATTTGGTTTGAACTTGTGGCACATGCAGAAGGGACCACTTAAGTACTGCATGTATAAGTATGGGGCTTCCTTTCTTTGGGTCAATAAGGCTCATTTTTGGGCTAAGGTCCTTGTGACCCCCCAAAAAAACCCAACCCCTGAATGCTGAAGTTATAGGTGCCACCAGCCTTAGCTGAACTTCAGGAAACAGTGACATCCTGAGAAGCAAAATTTTCTAGCCAGGATGTGTGCGGAATCAGCAGTATTGGAGTTCTAACTAATCTTAGTTCAGCTGTCAGTTCTACTTCTCCTTTCAGTAGGCTAGTCTCTACTGTGCTATTCAAATAACTCTTCCCAGGTTAGTCTGGCTTGTGAGGCTGTATCTCCAGCTGCTCACTCCTTTGCCTTATCTGCCTGGGGTAGAGTACTCAAAGGAGACTATATCTGAAGAACAAACATAGGATTTACAGAATGGGATTTCCCAGGGTTATCCTAGTCAGCCTACAGCTTGTATGCAGCAATCTATCTGTGGAGATAACCACTGGAGGTCAAGCCAAATCAACAAGCATTTTTAAAACAGTTACTATATGCCAGGCACTACAAATACAAGCAAAAAGAGAGTCTTTCACATGTGCAAAAATTTTTGTGGCAACCCTTTTTATGTTGGCAAGAAACTGGAAACTGAGTGGATGCCCATCAGTTGGAGAATGGCTGAATAAGTTATGGTATATGAATATTATGGAATATTATTGTTCTATTAGAAACAATCAGCAGGATGATTTTAGAGAGGCTTTAGAAAGACCTATATGAACTGATTCGTAGTGAAATGAGCATGTACATGGCAACAACAAGATTAAATGATGATCAATTCTGATGGATGTGACTCTTTCCAATAATGAGATGATTGATGCCAGCTTCAATGATCTTGTGATGAAGAGAGCCAGAGAGAGGACTATGGGAACTGATTGTGGATCACAACAAAACATTCTCACTCTTTTTGTTGTTGTTCACTTGCATTTTGTTTTCTTACTCATTTTCTTTCCTTTTTGATCTGATTTTTCTTGTGCAGCAAGAGAATTGTATAAATATGTTTACACATATTGGATTTAACCTATATTTTGACATGTATAACATATATTGGATTGCTTGAGGATCTAGAGGAAAGGGTGGGCAGGAGGGGAAAATCTGAAACACAAAGCTATTCAAGGGTTAATGCTGAAAAATTATCCATGCATATGTTTTGAAAATAAAAAGTTTTAAAAATAAAAATAAAAAAGAGAAGGCAAGACATATCTATGATATGATACATGTAATGTAATAATAAAATATGTAAGGGGCCTTTAAATGGGTGCCACAGCAAATCGGGAGATTGAGTGGTCCGGAAGTAATTTCTGTGGATATTAGGACTGTCCTTGGGTGGGATCCTGGCCATATTGAGATAGCTTCGTAATGGGTGACTCTCTCGCTGATTGGCTGTGTGTGTGACCTCACAGGCCCTATGTAAGCCCACTGCAAGTCAGGGCATCAGTTAGGGCATTATGTGAGTAGGTATAATAAAGGCTTTTAAGATTACACGTGGTTGTTCTTGAGCGTGCTACCGGTTATTAAGCTATAGATACAAGAGATTGTGGCCAGAGACCTTTGAAGGCCTCAGAGGAGGCGAGCCGGGTAGAGTTCACACTGCAAAGGACAGTGGTCAAAGGTACTCTGGTGGGTCTAGGACAGACTAGTAATTGTAACTGCCAGGAGGGCATGTTACAAATGGCGCTCAACGTGGACGCATCAGGAATTATCAGGTTGTGAAAATATTTAATATTCAGAATTAAGATTCTGAAAGATCCGGTAGAAACGCCACTTAAGAGGGAAGACAGAGAAGCAATATGGACCCAGGTAAATCTGGGATCAGGCTCAAGGACACAGCTGAACATAATGCTTATATAAAGAGCCAGATGGAAGATCTTTTAACAAAGATCACCACTGAAGAACAGCAGGAAGCTTGTAATCAAGCTCCCAGAAGGCTATCCCCACACCCATTAAATATAGATCGGAGAGGGAGCAACCTAGAGCTTATGTGTATGTATGACAGTATAGAGTACAAAATGCCACAGCAAGAGTTGCTGGAATTGCAGGTTAAACTACAGATTGAGATAGAGAAAGAAGAAAAAGCTAGGTTACTACAGATAGAACAGGAAGAGTTCAAACTAGTGGCTGAAACTAAGGAAGGAAATAAATGAACCACATGGACTTCAGTTGTAGAAATTCTTCTTAGCGTTTTGTTGGTTTACCTTGTATATTGTTGTTTTAAGGAATTTATCGATTACTTTTCCATAGAGAAGAAGTTTAGTTCTTTTTATATGCAAAGGTCAGGTTGGATTTTAAATCAGCCTTTGGGGAATTTTCCAATTCTTCCCTCTGCCTCACCTTCTTGAACCAAGGGAGAAGGGGGAGGAGAAAAAGGAAGGGCGATAATACCATCAGCACTGCCCATTAATCCATTTAAAACTCCTGTGTCTTCATTTCAAAGGACTGGAGTAGGCTTTATGCCCCAAGGCAAAAAGGAATTGTGGGGTATTGACTATAATCAGAAAAATTTTTAAAATACAGTTCAGTTAATTTCTAAGAAACCTTACAGGGATAAGACCTTGCAGTTAGAGAGAGTGGAGTTTTATACTTGTAAAACTGCTAGGATCGTCTTTGGAGAGTTGGAACTCCTCTTTTCTTACCTCGTGGATTTTTCACTTCCACAGGTGGGCTTGATTTCCCAACCCCCTACGGGTACTTATAAAACAGTGTTTATGTTTAGAATGGTTTGGAAAATTGCTGTTTTAATCACTAGAATAAATAGACAGTGTGTGATCTTTGACCCAGGAGGAAAAGCGATATCAGATTTATTGATTCACGCTCCTGGAGTACAATTCGGTATCAGAAACTCAAACTTTGATTTTTAGGCAAAAGAATTCAGGGATATAGCCGAGTGTTCTTTTTTCATTAATTGTATGAGTGGATGTTTTAAGACCAATGGACATTATGGCTTCATTCCAATCTGGAGAAGCAGCTAGACATGTGATCAACCATTTTTCCATTGTAGAAATTTCACATGCATTTAAGAGTTTATGGATTGGCTTACAAATACTTTGCCTTTAGGTGTTTTTGCATTGAATTTGACTTTGCCCATTCCATATGCATTTCTTATAATTCTATTAGTAAAGTCATTATTGCACAGACTATATCCCCAAGATCTTCTCTTCTAAACAAGAGAAGGGAATTTTGGGATATGTGATTGCTTACAATTTTTAAATTTTGATTTTACATTTTTAAACATTTTTGATTTTACATCTTCAAAGTATTTTGATCTTGCTAAGTTATTTTGATTTTACATTTTAAAGTTATTTTGGTTTTATATTTTTAATCTATTTCGGTTTTACACTTTTAAACTATTTTGGTTTTACATTTTTAAATTCTTTGCCTTTTACCTTAGCAATTTACTTCGGGCATACACAGAAAGTGCAACTAAGTGATAGACTGACTAACTTTTGACTGACTTTTGTTAATCTTTATGACAACAACTTTGTTTCCACTGTGATGTGGAAAGGCCTGGATGGCATTTGGAAAGGCCCAAGTTGGGCCCCGGGGACATTCCTTCCTAGGTGCAGATCCAGCAGCAGAGTTCATCCCCACTAGAGAGATTTGTAACCTGGGGATCCAAGAGAAGGACCAGACAACAGTCCAGAAGAGACCAGCCAGATGTCCGCAGCCCTTCAGACGCTGATGGCAGCGATGCCCCTCCTGACCGTGACACCAGAGACACCAGACACAGTTCCAGTGTTGCAGCTGAAATGGACTGTTTGGGTGATATGCAATATAAAGACTGTAAATGGACAATGGGCCTGCTTGCTCCTCCCGTGGCTACTTTCTATATGGTGGCCTGGGAAGAGGCTTTGCCCTATGCTTTCTATTGAAGGACTATGCTTTTAAATTAGTGGGTGAAAAACCAACACACCCACCTGCCGTTGTTATTGAGACAATGTTATTGGACGTGACTTTGCTTATGTGCACCTGTGAAACTAGAATTGTTCTAGAATTGTGAAAAGTGCAATAGAGAATTGTGATAAGCTAGAATTGTTCTAGAATTGTGAAAAATGCAATTGAGAATTGTGATAAGCTAGAATTGTTCTAGGATTGTGACAAGTGCAACAGAAAATTGTAAGAAACTAGAATTGGTCTAGAACTGTGATAAATGTAACTAGAATTGTGACAACCTACCTCACTGATATTTGTTAACTAGAATTGTGATGTTTTACCTTGTTGACTTCCCACCTCAGTGTTGACATCCTACCTCATTGGCATCCAACCTCTTTGGCCTATTATCTCGAGTATGACTTTGATGAATGGGTTGAACACTTGGGCCACTGTTGAGCCTGGTTCTTATTGTCATACTTCTGTTTACTGATCTGCTGCTTTGTACCTCCTTGGGCATAACACTGTCATCTCATGGATCAAGTGAACTATAGCTGGTGCTAAAAGTTTAGCTTGGTGAGATGTGCGGTTACCGCAAAACAAGAGAAAGGGAATTGTAAGAGGCCTTTAAATGGGTGCCACAGCAAATCGGGAGATTGAGTGGTCCGGAAGTAATTTCTGTGGATATTAGGACTGCCCTTGGGTGGGATCCTGGCCATATTGAGATAGCTTCGTAATGGGTGACTCTCTCGCTGGTTGGCTGTGTGTGTGACCTCACAGGCCCTATGTAAGCCCACTGCAGGCAGCAATCGCTCTCTTTAACCTGGCGTTCTTCACCCTGGCTTCCCAGCCTGGGTGGCCAAGCCGAGATGGGTAGCCAAAAGAGGTAAGGGTTTTGGTAGTGAACACATGGGTCTTCTGACCAGGTGTTCACTCGGGAACCAACAAGTCAGGGCATCAGTTAGGGCATTATGTGAGTAGTATAATAAAGGCTTTTAAGATTACACGTGGTTGTTCTTGAGTGCGCTACCGGTTATTAAGCTATAGATACAAGAGATTGTGGCCAGAGACCTTAGAAGGCCTCAGAGGAGGTGAGCCGGGTAGAGTTCGCACTGCAAAGGACAGTGGTCAAAGGTACTCTGGTGGGTCTAGGACAGACTAGTAATTGTAACTGCCAGGAGGGCACGTTACAAAAATATATTTCTATATTAGCTTTTTAAGATAATATTCAAAAAAAAAAAAAAAAAAAAAGAAAAAGAAAAAGTCCTTGCCCTCAAAGAGCTTAACAGTTTAAAGAGGAAAAATTGTGCATAAAAGGAGATTGAAAAAACTAGCATGGAGGAAGGAGAGAGGTTACATCACAGAAGCCCAAGCCTTAGGCAGACTCATAGGCTGTCAATTTACCCTGGCAGTTCTCCTGTGGAAGACAGGAAAAGGTCTGAGAAGCATAGAGAATGCTGGTTCCAGAAGAAAATAGGAGGTATAACAGTTCAATGTTTAGAGTACTCAGTTTTTAGGTAATATTCTTCTGATTCTTATAGCAACCATATCTAAAGACAGAGCAAATCCAATTCCCATAGACACAAGAATGCCAGCCACCGCCTCCTTTTACCCCACTGGTAGAAGAGTCACAAAGAAAAAAAGGGGAAATCCTGTTTCAATTATGTGATCATTTGGTGCCAGAAAATTGTTATTAAGAATAATTTCCCTCAGGGTTTAATGTAGGCCAGATATTTCTCAATGGGAGATCCAGAACCTTTTCCAGAAATGGATCTGAAGTAGTTTTCCCAGCCACCTGGAGGTTTTCATGTACATAAATTCATTATGAATCAGCAGCAAGATAGAGCTGCTAAAAAGGCTCATGGACTATTAGGTGCTCACACTAACTGTATATGGAAGAGAGAGGTACATCTTGCTCTGTTCTGCCTCAGTCAGATCAAACCTGAGAAACATAAGCTTAACTTCAGATGCTGTATTTTAAGAACAACACTTAAAACTAGAAAACCAGGAAAGATTTATCCTAGAGAACACTAAGAGAAGACATAAGGCTATGAACCCTGTCTTCCAATGATTGAAGGGCTCTCAAGTGGAAGAGGGATTAGATTTAGTCTGCTCTATCCTAGAGGATAAAGCTAAGAGTGATGTGGGGGAGGGAGAAGAAATAAGAGAGGTACATTTTTAGCTCAACATAAAGAAGAGCTTTCAAACAATTAGAAAGGCCCCCAAATGGAATGGATTGTCAAAGAGAGATTAAAAGCCTGTCCCCTTCTCCCCACTGGAATTGTTCCAGCAGCTGCAAGATGACTACCTGTCAAAGATGCAGTGGAGGGAATTATAACAGAGAGGGTTTGGATCAAATGACCTTTACTGTTCCTCTTCAATCTGAGATTTTATGATTTTGAAAACAAAATAGGTAGTAGGGTTCAGAAACTGCAGGGATGGGGGTTAAAGGAGATGGGTAATAGTGGAGCAGAGAGAAAGAATAAGGGGCATAGGCAGTTCCCCAGTGCTCCAACCTTTTCAGCTGGGTTTTTGTTTTGTTTTGTTTTTTGTTTTTTAATGGTCTTTCCACAGTAGATTGAAAATTCCACGAGTGCTTCCTTTTGTTTGCTTGTATTTGTATACTCAGTGTTTATCACAGTGCCTGTCATATACTAAATGCTTGTTAACATGTGAGTTAGACCTCTAAGGTGGACATAAATTCAGTCCAATCTTTGATGCTTCCTCTGAGACTTCAGGAAAGTCACTTTGCATCCCTGGGCTTCAGTTTTTTCATATATAAAGTGAATATTGGATTTGATTACTTTTGAGGTCCCCTTCAGTTTTAGAGCAATAGTTCTTTGATAGAGTATTTATCACAGCATGATTTTATGACCCAATGATTCAAAAAGCATTTTTTAAAGCTCCATGCAATACTAGACAGTTCCTGTCCTCAGGGAATTTATAGTCTTTTGATTTTTTCTTGTTACTAATTTGGGCATTTATTTTCTTGTTTGTTGGTTCTCTCACTTGGACCTTTCCTCTCAAAGTGCTATATGGAAAACTTGATTATGGAACCTATAATAAAACTGGAAAACAGGGTTAAGTAGAGAGAAACTAAGAAAGGAGAAAAAAGCCCAGGAGAGATATAAAGGATTCTAGAGGAAGATCAGGTCATGATAAATTAAAACCAGAGGTCAGTGACCCACATCCAGCATGCCTCTAGGTATTTCAAGAGCTATGCCTAATTTTTCAAAACAAAATCCATTTTAAATTCTCTTAACTTGTGCATAATTGATTAAATACAGAATGCAAGTCAATGTCCAAAAACAGAAAGCACCTATTATTGTTTGATAATTAGGGCCATGTTTGTTCTTCTTTTACAACTGTGACCTTGTTTTTTAAACAATCTTTTCTCATTCCTGCCAGTGAGAAATGATGTGCTTGAAGTTCTGGAGGCCCTGCATGCATCACTGTATTACAAAGCAAAGTATGGTGAAGTACAGGAAAATAATTTTAAAATTATATAGAGATTCAGGAGAACAAAGCATCATGTCTTGTGAGGAATATTTTTGAGGAGAGTAGGACACTTCCTATATCTTTCAGAGGTGGGCAGGATTTCAGCTCTAACCCTAATTTAATGACATAGAAGGGGGTGGAGAGAAGGGGAATGGCATTCCAAACAAAAGGAGCAACAGGAGCTTTTCCAGATTCTGAAGTCAGATGTGATCTTTCCCACTTTGGATATCCCTTCATAACTCAAACTTATGGCCTTTTCACACTCTGCCTTGCCCTATAATTAGTTGTGTGTATAGACTTTTCCCCTCTGAGAACCATTTGAAGGTCAACAACTATACCTCATTCCCTCATCTATGTTTTCTTCATAAGTATCATAAAATATCACTTAAATGAATGAATAAGCCAAACAATAGTTTCTAAGCTGCTTGGCAAACAGCCTCTAAGAAGGTACATTTTGGCTCATGTCTCTATATGTTTAATTGAAATCTCATTTTTGTTAGTTTCTGATCACACCCAGAACACACTAAAGTAATTCACAGAAAGCATTAGAGTAAAAGCTGAGATATGCATCTCTTTCTTTAGTGTTAATGCTCATTATCTTATCTATTTCTACTATACATCCAATTTTAAGTATAAAATCATACCAATTAGTTTCATGGTTCAATGCCAAACTATATAGAATCAAAAAAGGAAACATTTATCTTGTCTTCCTTGATGCAGTGTTCACCTAGGTATCATCATTCTATTCTTTGGAGTCAAATGGACTTTGATTTATTGTATTGATCTTAAAGCATTAATCCCATTCCATTTACTTATCTGTATGTCCATTGGAACGATTTTCCTCTTACTTTCCTCTGTTATATGAATTTTACTTATTCTTCAGGGGGAGATAGGTGGCAGAGTGGATAAAATGCTGAGCTGAAGTCAGGAAGACTCATTTTCTGAAGTTCAAATCTCAGACACTTATGAGATCTGTGACCCTGAGTACATCACTTAATCCAGTTTGTCTCAGTTTCCTCATCCATAAAATAAGCTGAAGAAGGAAATGGCAATATCTTTGCCAAGAAAACTACCAAATGGGATCATGAAGAGTTGGACATGACTGTAATGACTGAATAACAATTCATTCTTCAAGGCCATTCTGTGCATATGTATGCATGTCTCCACTAAAGTTGGTGTAGGTGGGGATGGCAGATGGGAAAGGAACCAGTTAGTACAACTTCATTGATGTAATCACAGAAGGTAAGGAGCAGATAACAGAGAGATGATGTGCTAAAGTGTTACATGCAGTGTAAAAATGTATCTACCCTCTGTTATCTCTTTATGAAGTATGAATGTTTCCTTAATAGGATTAGGGGGATTGTGGCCATATGTCTCTTGTTGTTCTTAAAAGAGTACTGAATCAGCCTAGGCAGGCAGCAGTATTTTGAAATTTAGCCCATTAGTCTCTAACAGAAGAAAACAAAGATGTAGGATGGAATTTCTCTCTCCCCCATCCTCATAAGCCATGCTATCTTGCAGTATCCCTTAGCACTCCAGCTCACTAAAATTGCCCCATTGCCTCACTAGAGTGAAAATTGCTCTGACTTTTCTGAAACCCTGCCGGTAAATCACAAGTTCTAAGAGGTGCTCCCAAGTTGCAAGGGCTTCAGACTTGGGCCTGATTATGAACTGCATGTAAGAATGTTGTGCAAGGACCAGCTTAAATTTGGAGTGGGTCATTGCCATGTTGGCTGCAGGATACTTAAATTTTCAGCCAAAACAACTCTAATGGAAACATCTACTTAAGACATAAGAGTCCATGCAATTTGCTTCAATGGGGAGATGACATATTCACTAGCAACATAACACAGATCCTTGAAGCATTGATATTATCATGTCTTATCCTCCTTAATTGAGTGTGAGCTCCTATAGGGCTAGATTGGTATCTTATTTGTCTCTGTCTCTCTCACACTGTCTAGATGATGTAAGAATGGCAAACATTATGAAATGCAAATAGCAATTTCAATTGGTGATCCATCCTAAGTTTTGTCCTGTTCATGTAATATATAATATCAAATCTTGATAGCTAACTACCTCTTTTTTTGAAATTCTCTCTTTCCCATGGCTTTTATGACATTTCACTCTCTTGGTTCTCTTCCTCTCTGATATCATTCCTGAACTTTTTCTTTTTTTTACCCTACCTGTGCTCAGCTCTCACTATACCCATATGATCACAAACTCTGTTCCTTTTTAACTCAAAAGATTTCATGATTCAAATGAACACTCTTGTCTGAAAACCTTTTGTCTAATACCAGGTTATGGACAATTAAGATACTGAATATATCTTCAAAGATCCTACAATCTCCCTGCTGTCTCTTGATTAGCCATCCTTGCTAAGGAGGAAAAGACGTGAATATGTCAATGCTTCAAAGATCTGTGTTATGTTGCCAGTGGATATGTCATCTCCCCACTGAAACAAGTTGAATGAATTCTATGTCTTAAGTAGATGTTTCCATTAGAATTGTTTTGGCTGAAAATGTAAGTATTCTGCAGCCAGCATGGCAATGAACCACTCCAAATATAGGCTGGTCCTTGGACAACATTCTTTTTTAAATTTATTTTTTTAACCTTATGTATCTTTTCACATAGAGTTTTTGGATTATTAAAGCTTTTTATTTACAAAGCATAAGCATGGGTAATTTTTCCAACATTGACCCTTGTATAACCTTTTGTTCCAAATTTTCCCCTCCTTCCCTTCCTTTCCTCCCCTAGCTGGCAGGTAGTCCAATACATGTTAAATATGTTGAAATACATGTTAAATCTTGGACAACATTCTTATATACAGTTCATAATCTGATCTTTCATATGTCAGAATGTGGTTCTTCTCTTCTGGTAAGATAATCTTCCATATAAAGGTCCAACTAATATTCCTCCACTTTCAATAATTTTCTCTCATAAAAGAAAACTTAGTCCTTCTTTTAGTTCTTTTAATATATTGAGCAGATCAAAGTACTGCTAAGGTTTTCTATTACTATTCATTGTCAATATATGACCAACCCCTTTTCTAGTCTATATAGATCCCTGCTGTCTTTAATATACATGAGAGATCATTAGTAATAATGATTTAGCCTACTTAAACCACCACATAATTTTGCATTGTTATTGTAATTTTGATCCTTTTGAGATTATGATATTCTATGATGTGTAACTATAGAGCATCACCAGAAAAACATTGTGTTCAAGAATTTCGGTATCAAACAACTGGGATTGTTGAAAACAATATACAGTTTTTTACACATTTAAGAAATGTGATCTATCCTGATCTTCTCCTATTTAATTCTGGTTCTGCCTCATTGGCTATTTACCTGTGTTCATATATTTTGTGTATGCATGTGTATTGCTTTATTGTTACCCATACAGATTTTGTATATCTATATGGTTCTAGAAGTGGCTTGAAGGGAGGAAAGAACAGACTCTAGTATCTCTTTTCACCCACCTTACCCTTAAGGGAAATTTTGATTCCTTACAAAATTGGAAGGAATTGGAAAATAGGAAGTTGAAGCCAGCAGATGGCCACTTCTTTTCTCTTCAGAGAAAGTGGTTATCAGTTTAGAATTATATCTATCTGTTCCCTTAAATATTGTTATTAGTCTAGGGGTAATTTTAGAATCAATTAATCTTCTATCACTATTTATTCATGGGAAAAAAGGGCCTAAGCTTTATATTCAAGACTTGATCCTCTTCCCACAAATTGCTTTTTTCACAATAAAGATAGGCAACTAGAAAGCAAACATGTTTGTTCAAGTAGATAGCAAACAGAAATCAGAGAAAGTATACATAAGAGAATATATACTAAATCATACAGATTGAAGGAACCTTCTTATTAAGAGTAAAAATAGTTTGGCTCAATTAAGAAAGAGTGCTGTATCTCACCCAGAGAGGAAATTCTTTAAAGTGTAACATGCTGGGGATGGGGACATCATGGAGACTATGAGCTCCTTTCATGTCAACAACTTTCTAGAGTTTTTCTCTCTCTTCAGTAATCTGAAGAAAGGTTTCAGTCTTTTATCTTTCCTCTTGAAGCTGGAAGCCAAAGGTATTCAGAAAGAAGCTCTTTTCTCTTTAGCTCTCACCGGTTTCACTGGCCCTTCATATAGCCATGAGGAATTGAGTAATTATTCTCCACACTAATGAAGAAAGAGGCCCAAACAATTTTTCTCTTTGAGCCAAAAATTGCATATATGTATATATTTGTTTCTGTATATCTGTGTATATATCATACATTCATATATTACATATATAGACTCTGTGCTCATACTCACCTTCTCTCTCCACTTCTACAATGGTAAGATGATCTCCAACTTTGACTTATTTTTCCCTAGGAACTCCAAGGGTAGCTCCAAGGACTTGGTTGTCTAGTTTTATAGCCTATAAGTTCATTTTTAGTGTATTCTTCCCTCCCTATATTTTTTTTATCAATTAATAGTTTCCCAATAATATATAATATGTGATTATTAATATAATTTTGATTAATTGAGCTCTCTTCTTTTTAGCAATCAATTCTTAACATCAATTAGCTTTTACAAAGGTAAGAAGATAAAGTAATACCTTAATAAAGCTGAGAGCTCAGTCTCCGACACTATTTTGAACTCTGGAGAGGATGGAATCAAACAAGGTACTGCCTATTAGCACTTCTCCTCCTCTCCTCTCTCTCCCCCTTCTCTCTCCCCCTCTCCCCCAGCAAGTGCACTTATGACTGCTTCCTAGCCAGTGAACCAGTTCCTTCATTTCTTGCAGGGAACAATGTCTCTGCTACTGGTTTGGGTCAAGTAGGTTACTCCTCAGACCTGTTTCCTTACCAGCTCTAGCTGCTTTGAAAGTTGATAGACTTTGCTATTGATTCAGCTGCTGGATCTCTGGTGGTTCTTTTGACCTTTTGAGGGTCACAAGATCATGATTTTCAAAGCACATGATAGGTTGGGTAGGGAAATAATGCAGCCAATGTCAGTGTCTCCTATCTCTTTAACCACTGGAGGGTTGCACTTTTGAATCTTCCTACTATAAGAGTAGAGGGGTAGAATTGAAGCAGGAGTGGAGAGGAGAGAGGAGAGAGAGATGGGGAGGGAGAAGCTAAAGGGGATAAGAGAGAGAAAGAGACAGACAGACAGACAGAGACAAAGAGAGACAGACAGAGACAGAGAGACAGAGACAAAGACAGAGACAGAGACAGAGAGAGACAGAAACAACCAGAGAGAGAGAGATTTTGTCCTTTCAAGACTTTAATATAAAAGTTCAAGTTCATATTCAGTTCGAGTTCAGCTACCAATTAAAAAGTGTTTTAGCCCCATGCAATAAACTAACAGGAAATAGTCAAATACTACCTGTGAATGCTCTGAATTAATGAGGATTCCTCTATCACATCATGCATTTCATGAAGCAGGCTCACCAGGAATCCACATGGTTTGATTCTAAGCAGAATATATTTGTATAGAGGTGAAAAGGGAGATGGTCAAGCATTGAAAAATAAAGAGAGGGAATGAAATCAAAGGAGGAGAACCAGGAGATTGAAAGAGGGAAAGGAAGAGGATGAGGGAAAGAGAGATATAGACTATCCTTTAGTCACTTGTTAGAGTGTGATAAAAATACATTTTAGATCCATTTTACTTTTCCACTATGAGTGGTTACACTCATTCTCATTACTATGGATTTTTACTAAGGAGGCTTTGTAGTATTCTAGAACTCAGTGCAGTTAGTATGATATAATTTGTGAATACGTGGAGAGTGTAGCCATTAAAGGGAATCCTGTCTGAACTCTTCATAGGACATCTGCTGTGACACTGAAGAATACTTAGATGAGTATATGTCTACCTGTTTTATAATCTGGCTTGATGCCAAAATCTTAGTCTAAGTGACACAATGGACAGAACACTGGACCTGGGATCAGGAAAACCCAAGTTCAAATTTGACTTGAGACATTTACTACCTGTGTGATCCTGGATGAGTCACTTAAGTACTCTGTTTCAGTGTCCTCAGCTATAAAATGAGGCTGATAATGACACTTTCCTCACAGGGTTGTTGTGAAAATCAAATGAGATCATATTGGTAAAATACTTACCACAGTGCCTGATATGCAGTAGTCATTTAAAAATGCTTATTCCATCCACCCTCATAGGAACTAACATAATTTTAACAAATGTGGTAGCATCATCTTATCTGAGAAGAGCCCCTAGAGCTTCATTTTATTCTATTCAGTCAAATGCTTTTTGAAAATCAATGAACAATGGATGTCACAGTCTGCATGACTGTAATTTTGTAGAAAATAATCTCCAAAAGACTGTCTATTTGTTCTTTTGTGTCCATTGAGGATACCCATCTTGGTACTCTGACTCCTTACACCATTTAGTGGATGCGTTTTGAACCTAATTGTTGAATATGACTTGAGTTTGCACCCTTTCCCCATCCTGGATACACAAGCCCCAGCTGATCAGTGTCCTTCCAGATGGGTCTGGCTAGTGCAGAGGACAGCAGAAATATCACTTTTCTCATTTCAAACTCTGTAATGGAGACTGAGACAGCACTAGCTTTTTGGCTGCTGTTACCCTCCACCTCCATCCTCACTACCTTGACTGAAAATAGAAAGATTTTTCTTTTCAGTAAATGTATTCTCTTTGGAGAGTGAGGGTGGGGGGAGGAATTACATTCCCTGAAGTCTTGGCTAAATGGTATTGAATATCCAAACCAAATGAATATTAAAATTCACAACTCTCAGCCAACAACTCCTTGCTCACAATGTGTGTTTGTGTGTCTCTATCCACTTGTATAGGCTTTTCCAATGGAATCAATGCAGCATATTATAAACCAAAAGTATCTTCTAGTCCCAACTGTCATTACTTATTTATAATCATGAGGCGTCTGAGTAAAGGCCCTGGATCTTCATGAAGGAAAGGTTGGTCTCATTCTTTCTGGAGTAGAAAAGCTGGATAATTGCATTTAAAGTCATCTCTTCCTTTGAAAAAATATTGCTCTCACATTCTCCTCACACAGAAGCTCTTTGTAATCCTACAGGGTTTGAGCAAATTCAGAAACATTCAATTTCATTTTGCAAATGGAAACCATGACAACAATTTAGAACTAATTTTCCTGGACTGTCTTATCCTGGGCAAACCTCACTAAGGTGTCTGAGTAGATTTTTTTTTTTTTTTTTTTTAAACAAACAGGACAACTTCTAATTTTCAGTTCAGATTTTTTTTTTTTTTTTTTTTTTTTTTTTTTGTGGACAGACTCACATACCTCATTGTCTTCCTGCCTTAGGAAAAGATTATATTTTTCTGTAGCCCTAGACTCTGTCCCCATAGACCTTTCTTTGTTCATTTGGAATAATTTAGTGGTATTTACTTTATGTCCAACCCTAAGTTGGGTGCTCAGAGAGAGACAAAAACCACAGCTTTAAAAATTTAGAGATACTAGAGGTGATCTAATCTAATCAGGTAGAACCCCTGGATTTGCCACACACATACTAAAAAAGGAAGCAAAGGAGGAAGGAAGGAAACAAAGAAGGAAGGAGAGAGAGAGAGAGAGAGAGAGAGAGAGAGAGAGAGAGAGAGAGAGAGAGAGAGAGAGAGAGAGAGAGAGAGAGAGAGAGAGAGAGAGAGAAAGGAAGGAAGGAAGGAAGGAAGGAAGAAGAAAAGAAGGAAAGTAGGAAGGAAGGGAGGAAGGAAGGAAGGAAGGAGGGAGGAAGGGATAGGAGGGAGGGAGAGATGGGAAGAGGGGAAGGAAATAAGGAATCAGATGATAAAAGAAGTAAAATAATGACAAGTACAAAATTACACAAAAAATTAGTGGTGGAGCTGGGAAAAGAACACTTATCTCTGGCCTGCTGGTCTTGTTTGTCTGTTACTTCATATTGTAATAATCGTAGGTCTCAGTTCCTGATCTCATGGAATTCACAGACTTATTTAGAGGCTAGGATAAGTATATAGATAACTCCTATAAAGAAGAAGGTACTCAGTGCCATAAGAAGTAGAGCAACATGCTTCTGCGAAAGGAAAGACTCTTCTATTTGGGGAACAGAAATGAGGGAAGTCTTCCTAGAGAAGGTAGCCTTGAACTGTCTAGAAGATAATAAGTAGAGATAAGGAAGAAGACATTCGGGACCAGAATAGAAGAGGGTGAACAAAGAATCTGAGTAAGAAAAATATAGATATATTTGGGGGATAGAGAGGAGTCCAGGGAGGCAAGAACATGAGCTCTATGAAGAGGAATACTGTGGGATAGACCATGAAGAAGGAACACTGCACTTGGAATCAGCAAGCCTGACTTGGAGTCCTGACTCTGTCACTTAGCATGGGATCTTTGGCAGATCCTTTAATTTCTGATTGCTGATAAATTGAACTTAATATTTGTACCAATCACTTCTCTGGATTATTATAAGAACCATGTTTTGTAATGTACTACAAAAATATGAGCTCTTATTACTGGGAAAAAAGGCAAGGCCCCAAGAAGGAAGGGAGCTACCCTCAGAAGTCAAGAAATCCCAGACTTACTGTGTGACTCTGGGCAAGTCATTTATCTTCTCAATAGTAAACTAAGCTTCTCACTCATAGAGATGGTATTGATATAGGTCTGTATTAATATAAAAAGATCCTCACCAGGTACTTCCAGTATTAGTGGAATTACAGCTCCAGTGTGTATGTGGAGAGGGAAGCAGGGAGTGGAGTTTGAAAGAGTAAGTTGACATCAGACTGAGTAAGGGCTTTGACTGCCAGCTTAAGGGATTTGTACGTTAGCATATCAGAAGTAGTCATCAAAAATTCTTTTGCTGTTATTATTGTTTTTTCCCGGTAGAGGGATTTTGAGTCAGAGTGATACATAAATTATAATGTGGGATGAAGGGTGAATTGGAGGGAGAGAGTGAAAGTTGGGTGACTGGTTAGGAATATTCCCCTGAAAGGTGATGAGGACCTAGACTAAGTTGGTAATTGTGGGGATGAAAAGAGGGGGGTGACTTATTTTGGAGGCAAAATTGCCAGGACTTAGTGACTAATTAGATGTTCTTCAGTACCTCACATAGACATTTTCTCAGCCTAACCCCATTTGGCTGGGTCTGGGAAGTTTTCAGAGAAATGAGTCTAATGTTAGCCAGAGTTACTTGGTAGTACCTTCAACTCTCTAAGCTGGTCTAATATAGAATAGAACATTGGGGCTGGAAGAGATTTTAGCAATTATTTAGTCCAACCCCCTATCCCTTGAATAAACTAAGGTGGTGACTTGTCCAAGGTCACTTAGTAAATTAATGACAGAGAACTCAGACGCATTATTTTCAGTTTAACACATTTGAACATGACCTGAGGATTCAAGCATTGCTAATGAGAAAAACATTTTCACTCTAGCATTTCTTCAGCCAAGCAAGTGATTTCAGCAACTTAGGAGTAAGTTATTCAGTTTCCTATATTAATTCCAATGCTCTGTCTCTTTGCTTCCAGACTTTTTATTTCACCCCTGCCTTCTCTTGCCCTTGTGATTCAGAAGCATAGAATTTTAAAGTTGGGAAAGGTCTCAGCAGCCACTTAATCCAAACCAAACCAAAAAGAATTCCTACTTGAACGTATCAGACAATGGGGTATTGAAGTCCGATTAGAGAAATGTAGTTAGGTTGTGATGGCATGATTCAAATTCTCATTGTATATTTCCATTGGGCTGAACTTAATTATTTTATTTTACATAATTATAACTTTCTAATTATGCTAATTCAAATACATCTGTCCAATTAAGGAATTAATTACTATCACTACTAGCTGCCTAGCTATATTAATGCAAGAGAGGAATCTTACTATATTGATGTTCAAAGGGAGATAGATTTTAGGAGTCTTGGAACCCAGAGGACAGTCTTGATAAAGTGAAGAAATTGGGTTGTTTAGGAAGAGGGGATAGCAGGAAGAAGAGGAGACAAAAATTTTTGTCCCATTGGGGAGGAAAGAATTTATCATTTTACTCTGTTCAGAGACCTCACAACAAAAACCTCTCAGTTTCTTGATTTATTTCAGAACTCACAGTCCTAGGGGGGAAAAGATGCCCTATTTTGTTTGCTTTGTTTGCTCAACAATTTGCTTCTGATTAGGCTTAATAATACAAAGTCCCAGAGAATAACCTTCCTAAAGAAAAGGGACATGTTTAAGATGTGAACAAATCAATTAATTGATCAACAAGCATTCATTAAAAGCTTACTATATATCAGATGCTGTGATTACCATGCTAATCTATCCAATTCAATGAGCATTTAAAACATTTTAATTTTCAATTCCAAATTCTCTTCCTACTTCCATCCCTTCCTCTACCTATTGAGAAGACAAGCAAATACACATATAAAGTTATACAAAATACATTTCCATATTAGCCATAAACAAGAATTTATTAAACATTTACTATGTACCAGCCAAAAAGCAATGTAGTATGGTGGGTTAAAGGGCTGGCCTTCAAGTTGGGAATATCTGGATTCAAATCCTTCTTCTGAAATATAGGAGCTGTGTGAACAGGGGTAAGTCATTTAGCTTCTCAGTGTCCTAAACAGTTAAGATTACAAACTACAGATACCCTGACAATATGCCTCAGTGGCAGAAATTTGTATACCAATAATTCTTTATATGGGTTCAGAGAGGTGGTATAATGGACAGAACATAGGGTTTGAAGTCAGGAAAATCTGTGTTCAAATCCAGACTCAGACACTTAATAGCTGTGTGACCCTGGGCAAGTCAGTTAATACCTATTTGCCTCAGTTCCTCATTGGAACTCAATGGAACACATTGGAGAAGGAAATGACAAACCATTTCAGTATCTTTGCCAAGAAAATCCCAGAGGCAAAAATCCATGGGGTCATGTAGAGTCGGACACAACTGAAAGACTAAACAACAAACTAAGGAATTAAAGATTTCATACATTTTGTAAGGCACTTAGAATACACAGATAAAAATTAAACAATGCCTATCTTTTTACATTCTAATGAATTGGACACCATGTGCAAATGTAAGTATATTCACAATATAGACATTTGGAGTAGGGAGTGAACCAGCAACTGGTGGCAGGGGAAGCATTAAGAAAGGTTACACAAGGTTGCTCTTTTTTTTTTTTTTTAAATTGAAGCTTTTTATTTTCAAAATATATACATGGATAATTTTCAACATTCACCCCTAAAAAACCCTGTGTTCTAATTTTCTCTCCTTTTTTCCACCCCTCCCCCAATCAGCAAGTGATCTAATATTTGTTAAACATGTGCAATTCCTGTATTCATATTTCCACAAACCATGCTGCACAAGAAAAAACAGATGAAAAAGGAAAAATAAAACAAGAAAGAAAACAAAATGCAGTAAACAACAACAAAAAGAGTGAAAATACTATGTTGTGATCCCCATTCAGTCCCCACAGTTTTCTCTCTGGGTGCATATAGTTTTCTTCATCACAAGAACATTGGAACTGGTCTGAATCAACAAGGTTGCTCTTAAGTCTTTTTTTTTTCCATAGCTTTTTATTGACAAAACATATGCATGGATAATTTTTCAACATTGATCCTTGCAAAAACTTCTGTTCCAACTTTTCCCCTCCTTCCCTTCCTCCCCTCCCTTAGATGGCAGGTAGTCCCATACATGTTCAATATGTTAAATTATATGTTAAATACTATATATATATATATATATATATATATATATATATATATATACACACACACACATATTTATACAGTCATCTTTCTGCACAAGAAAAATTGGATTTAGAAAGAAGATAAAAATAACCTGGGAAGAAAAACAAAAAAGCAAGCAAACAATAACAAAAAGAGTATAAATGCTATGTTGTGGTCCACACTCATTTCCCAGTATTCTTTCACTGGATGTAGCTGGTTCTGTTCATCACTTATTAATTGGAACTGATTTGGATCCTCTCATTGCCAAAGAGAGCCACTTACATCAGAGCTGATTCTCATATAGTATTGTTTTTGAACTGTATAATGATCTCCTGGTCCTGCTCATTTCACTCAGCATCAGTTCATGTAAGTCTCTCCAAACCTCTCTGTATTCCTCCTGCTGGTCATTTCTTACAGAGCAATAATATTCCATAACATTCATATACCACAATTTACTCAGCCATTCTCCAATTGATGGACATCCATTCATTTTCCAGTTTCTAGCCACTAGGAAAAGAGCTGCCACAAACATTTTTTGCTCTTAAGTCTTAAAGGAAACCAGGCATTCCAAAGAGTGGAGGTGAGAAGGAAGGTATTAGAGATAACCAGTGCCAATGATAAAGAGAGCATACAAGACTTTGTGTAATGTTTGGCTGAAATCTCAGTGTGTGTGTGTGTGTGTGTGTGTGTGTGTGCACATAAACATACATATATACATACCTACATATATGTACACACATGCATATATAGATTGTACACATATATGCGCAGGTATATATGACATTCCCCTGATTTATCAGTCAAATAAACCTTTTGAAAAAGAAATGACACTAATTTGGCATAACTTGTCCTGAATAAAGGTGTCATGTGATCACAGTTTCCATTTTTAAATATTTATAAATTATTTGTATAATTCCTGTAAATGATGCAATTTTGCTATTATTGGTCTGTAGTTGTCATCCTTTGCACTATTTCATTTTTCAGAAAATCTGGATAGTATTTGCCTTTCTATATAATCTGCAACACCACCTTTTTTCACAATCTTACAATGTTCAGGATGGCTGCTCCAGGAATTCCATTTGCTTGTTCTTTCAGTTTCTAGATTGTGGTCTGTCAGGACTTGCTGACTTTAATACACTGAAGATTGCTAGGTATCTTTATTACCTTTTACTTTTCTATGATTGCCATTTCCCCATCTTTCCCAGTTCAAAGAAGATTTTCCTTAGTTAAGAAGACAAGCAATAGAACCTCAATGTATATGAATGCGCGTGTGCATATGCATTTATATATACTTATGTAGATGTATAGATATATGTACAAACACATGTGTGCATATATATATTCTCCTGATTTATCGGTCTACTGGCCCTTTCTTCTAGCTTCAAAGATGCAAAATAAGAGTTGAGTAGTTCTAATTTGGGATAGCTAGCTACTACAGTGAATAGAATTACCTGACTTGAAATCAGGAGGACTCATCTTCCTGAATTCAAATCTATTCTTAGATACTTACTTCCTGGGAAACCTTGGGGAAGTACTAATCCGGTTTGCCTCAGTTTTCTCATGCATAAAATGAGCTGGAGAAGGAAACGGCAAATCACTCTAATATCTTTAGAAGAAAACTCCAAATGAGGTCACAAGAAATCAGACAGGACAGAAAACCAAACAATAGTTCTATCCTATCATGTATCATTGTTATTCTTCCATTCACCCCAAGCAGGAGCACTAGCCTTTCCTCCTTCTTTTCTTTGTCCCACATATAAAAGTCTTTTGTGTTGTTTTTTTATCAGATGGTTATTTATTGTTATTCATTTTTATCATATTCATCTTCACTGAATGATTCTTGCTTCCTTCTTTTATATACATCTTTGAGTTAATCTTTGAATTCTTGGAGACGTGTGAGTCTCTTTAGATAATGCTCCCTTTCTCTCCGTGGAAGGCTTTCTAGAAATTCTAAAAACACAAATGTCTTAAACTCTTGAAAAGCTACTTAACCTAAAATTATGGTACACATCAGGTTATGCCCAACTTTTTCCCCTCTACTTTACATGAATTTGAAAACTGAGTGTTCACTGGCCCCCAAAGTTACTGTCATTATTACTTCCATGATCATTTCCTTCTTTGTTAGAATCAGGTCTAGAATATTAAATCTCCTTGGCACTACTGCCATCTGTTAAAGAATGAAATTACCATTATAGGAATTCATCAGTTATAATGTTTTGGTTTTGGGGGTTTTTTTGGCAGAAGAAATCTATCAGCTGTCCAAATAGTTTAAATTCCCATCACCATGATATTAGTCTTAATACCAGATTTGCTATTTGTTTCCTACAATCCTAAATTTATTTTCTTCAGCCCACATGGATTGTAGTGTAGTTTCATAAATACATTGCTTCTGTTTTTCCTTCCACTGATACTTACCCAAATACTTTCCAGAATGATTTCCTCACTAAGTATATTTTCTTACTACCAAGTATTACTTCTATCAAGGGGGAATAACTAAATAAATTATGGCAAATTAATGAAGTAGAATATTACTATGTTATAAAAATAATGAATAGGAAAAATATGGAGCGACATAGGATGATTTGTGTGAAGTGTTAAAAAGTGAGATAAGCAGAACCAGGAAAACTACAACAAGAACATGTAACATGTATGCACTGGGCTTTTCTTCCAAAGGCCAAACTTGTGACATCTTTTCCTTAGAGTATTAAGGTACTTTAAAGGGTTTTTGGCATGTTTTTTCTCTATTGCCGTTGAGCTCACACAAATTGTGTTCCTTCTAATGATTAGGGATTTATGACCGGCAGCCCAGACCCATTTAATCACTTAGCATGAAGTAGCATTTACAAAGGTATATTTATTTCAAAGACTAAACATAAGAAACTTTTCTCAATATGTCAGGGACTCTCTTTTCCCTACACCAACTTAGTCTCTGGGAAGTAGGCTCAAAACTTAGCTCAATTCTTACATAGCATTGGTATCACCAAGTTCGTTCATGTCCAGATGTGTCAAGACTGCCATATGAGTCTTACTACTGGAATAGTCCAGAAAGTCATTTCTAAAGCTCCTTGTTAATTGGCTCATTAGTGCTAGATTGCCTGCAATGCCAGGTCTGGATTCTAACTCTCAGATTCTTTTAGCTTGCTCTCTCATCCAAGTCCTTAAAATAGAATTTAGTGAAATGACCATGGACTAGTGGTAGTGGTGATAGTGGTGGTGGTGGTGGTAATAGTGGTGGTGGTGATAGTGATAGTGGTGGTGGTGGTAGTAGTGATGGTAGTGGTAGTGGTGGTAGTGACAGTGGTGATGGTGGTAGTGGTAATGGTGGTGATAGTGGTGATGGTGGCAGTGGTGATGGTGGTGGTGGTGGTGATAGTAGTGGTGGTGATGGTGATAGTAGTGGTGGTGATGGTGGTGGTGGTGGTGGTGGTGATGGTGGTGGTGGTGGTGGTGGTGGTGGTGGTGATGGTGGTAGTGATAGTGGTGGTGGTGGTAGTGGTGATAATGGTGGTGGTGGTGGTGATGGTGGTGGTGGTGGTGGTGGTGGTGATAGTGGTAGTGATTGTGGTGGTGGTAGCAGTGATGGTGATGGTGGTGGTGGTGGTGGTGGTGGAGGTGATGGTGGTGGTAATAGTGGTGGTAATGGTGGTGGTGGTGGTGGTGGTGGTGGTGATAGTGGTAGTGATTGTGGTGGTGGTAGCGGTGATGGTGATGGTGGTGGTGGTGGTGGTGGTGGTGATGGTGGTGGTGGTGGTGATGGTGGTAGTGATAGTGGTGGTGGAGGTAGTGGTGGTGGTGGTAGTGATAGTGGTGATGGTGGTAGTGATAGTGGTAGTGGTGGTAGTGGTGATGGTGATGGTGGTGGTGATAGTGGTGATGGTGGTAGTGTTGATGGTGATGGTGGTGGTGGTGGTGGTGGTGATGGTGGTAGTGTTAGTGGTGGTGGTGGTAGTGGTGATGGTGGTGGTGGTGATGGTGATGGTGGTGGTGGTGGTAATGGTGGTGGTGGTGGTAGTGGTGATGGTGATGGTGGTGGTGGTGGTAATGGTGGTGGTGGTAGTGGTGATGGTGATGATGGTGGTGGTAGTGGTGATGGTGGTGGTGGTGGTGGTGATAGTGGTGATGGTGGTAGTGGTGATGGTGATAGTGATAGTGGTGGTGGTGGTAGTGGTGATGGTAGTGTTGGTGGTAATGGTGATGGTGGTCGTGGTGGTGTTGGTGATGGTGGTGGTGGTGATAGTGGTGATGGTGGTAGTGGTGATGGTGATGGTGGTGGTGGTGGTAGAGATAAAACCTGAAATCATTCCCTTTACCTATAATTTTTCACTGAGATGATATGAAGGAGTTACTGAGTACCCTCAGAAACAAATAGGACAGAGGGAGTAACTGATGCTGAAAAGACTTGTTGAAGATATTGGCAGTTCTGATTCCACAGTCAATCAAAAAAGGCTCCTCCCAACCATATGGTTAGCCAGAAAAAAATGGTTATCTGAAGTCTCTCTAAGGCATTTCCTTTACAAATCATCCCAGTTTTCCCAGAAGTAGCTCCCTAGCATTCTTTTTTTTTTTTTAAATTTTTATTTATTTATTTATTTATTTATTTATTTATTTATTTATTTATTTATTTATTTATTTATATTAATTTTATAATTATAAAAATTTTTTGACAGTATATATACATGAGTAATTTTTTTTTATAACATTATCCCTTGTAATGTGCTGTTGTCTCCAGAAGCTGTCGATCGCTCTCTGGGAGGAGATCTGCTGTGTCAACTCAAATCTCTGGGACAGATTCTTCTTCCTGTAGAGAGCCCACTTCCCTTCCTGCAGAGAGCTGCCTCAAGTCTGGTCCAGAAACAACTCCCTTTTTCCTCCAGAGCTGCCCTCTTTATCCTCCCAGAGAATGGGCGTGGGATAATGCAAGGGCTTCTGGGAAGAATTACTTCAACCAATGAACTTGCTCCTCCTAAGCATGCAAGCTCCTCCCCAGGAAAGGCTGTAACTAGAGAATTGTCAAGT
This sequence comes from Sminthopsis crassicaudata, assembly GCF_048593235.1. Lineage (NCBI taxonomy): Eukaryota > Metazoa > Chordata > Mammalia > Dasyuromorphia > Dasyuridae > Sminthopsis > Sminthopsis crassicaudata. The sequence continues at coordinate 436,383,949 of NC_133618.1, read as the reverse complement.
ACCGACTTAGCACTTAGAAAGAACCTAATATCTCATTATCTCATTAGCACTTAGTAAGAACCTAACAGTATTAATTTTTCCAATTTTCCCCTCCCTCCCTCTACTCCCTCCCCTAGATAACAGGCAATCCCATACATATTAAATGTGTTACAGTATAACCTAGATACAATATATGTGTGTAAATCCCATTTTCTTGATGCATGGTAAGAATTGGATTCTGAAGGTATAAGTCACCTGGGTAGATAGACAGTAGTGCTAATATTTTACATTCACTTCCCAGTGTTCCTTCTCTGGGTGTAGTTGTTTCTGTCCATCATTGATCAGCTGGAAGTGAGTTGGCTCTTCTTTATGTTGAAGATTTCCACTTCCATCAGAATACATCCTCATACAGTATTGTTGTTGAAGTGTACAGCGATCTTCTGGTTCTGCTCATTTCACTCAGCATCAGTTGATGTAAGTCTCTCTAAGCCTCTCTGTATTCATCCTGCTGGTCATTTCTTACAGAGCAATAATATTCCATAACCTTCATATACCATAATTTACCCAACCATTCTCCAATTGATGGACATCCATTCATCTTCCAGTTTCTAGCCACTATGAAAAGAGCTGCCACAAACATTTCTCATCTTTAGTATTTCTTTCCCTAGCATTCTTTACACGAGCAAGCTGATGGGGTCTGTATATGTGCCAGATATCCAGTACAAATGTAAATGGAAAGAATGACAACAATTAAGATAGAAAACTATGTGATTATAATAACCAATCCAAACCTAGGAGAACCAATAAGAGAATTCATCTCCCTATTTTCTCTGCAGAGGCAGGGGAATATACTGACAGATTCAATTGATATGTTGGTTAATTTTGCTGAATTGTTTTCCCCCTATTTATTTATCTGTTTGTTTGTTCGTTTGTTTGTTGTTGTTGTTGTTGTTTTGGTTATCATGACATGGTTCTGGAGTAGCGGGAGGAAGAGGGATATATTGAAAATGAAAGTAATATAAAAAGCCAGTAATTTACAACAGTAAATAAATATTCAGGGCTGCTCCACAGTTACACAGCAACAGTGCCCAAATTTAGATGGGCATCACTTCCTTCTCAAATCAGCAGTCACAAACAATTTATTTCCTGGCATTCAATTGTGCAAACAGCAAAATCATGGAAGTAATTATTCTTCTGTTTCCCATTATAGGCACAATAAAGGTAAAGGTAGGGGAATTCAAAAGACATGATTTGTGGGCCTTTCTGTAGGTTAAGGGTGAGTTACTTCCCTCCATCCTCCTGCCCCGATCTGCCTTGTTCCCTTGCCATGTTGATCTCATAGTATTTTCCCAGATTCACAATTTTTCAGCCTCTAGCCACTTGACCTAAGCACAAGAGTTCTTAGTTACAATTCTGTCTTTTGTGTGATTTGGACTGGGCTTCTTCTTGATCCACTTTAACATCTGCTCTGTATACCTTTAAGAATACTCTTCCTTCCCTTCTCCTCTGTTCTAATAATTTATTTCAGAAAATTATATATAAATTATATACATATATCTATATTTATCTATCTATAACTATCTTTTCTTCTATATAGTGACTTGGGCTTCACCTATAATGCTGTGGTATCTCTCTCAAGGCTACTAGCATGGTGTCTACTATGTCTGCTACATCTTTTTAATATATCCTATGATAATAATGCTAAGTGCCATGCCTTCCCCTACTTCTAGGGAAAGGGAAGCAACTTGAGGAATTGAGAGTTGTCAATTGTAGTATAAAGTATGGGGCTACCGGTTGATACATTCATCTTCTGGAATTGTCTTGGATCATGGAATCAATCAGAGTAACTAAGTCTTTTACAATTGGTCATCATCACAACATTGTTGTTACTGTGCACAATGATCTCCTGGTTCTTCTCACAACACTTTGCACCTGTTCATGAAGGTCTTATATTGTTATTGTTGTTGTTGTTTTTGAAACTACCTTCCCCTTCTCACTTATTATAGAACAGTAATATTTTATCACAACAGTATACCACTTGTTCAACCATTCCCCAATTAATAAGCATCCCCTCAGTTTTGAATTCTTTGCCACCTCAAAATATTTTTTGTACAAATAGGTCCTTTTCCTGTTTATTTGATCTTTTGGGGGAATATACACAATAGTGGTATTGTTTGATCAAAGGATATGACATAGTTACAAATTGTTCTTCAGAATGTTTGTACCGGTTTCTAACTGTACCAATAATTCATTAGTGTATTTATTTTCTCTCATTCCCTACAACATTTTTTATTTCTATTTGGTGTGAGGTAGTATCTCAGAATTGTTTTAATCTGTATTTCCCTTATCAATAGTGATTTAGAGCATTTTCATATGACTATAGATAGCTTTAATTTCTTTTTCTGAAAACTGCCTTTTCACATCTTTTGATCATTTATCAATTGGGGAATGACTTGTAGTCTTATAAATTTGACTTAATTCTCTATATATTTGGGAAAAGAGGTCTTTATCAGAAAAACTTGCTATAAATTTTTTTGATATTGCATCATTATCTATGATTACCTTTTACTGAAATGTAGTTTCCCTAATTATCTCTTTTATGTTTTTGTTTTTCTGAGATAATGATTACTATCCTTGCCTTTTTTTCTTCAGCTGAAGCATAATAGACTCTTTTTCAGCCTTTTGTTTGAACTTTTTTTCCATTTCAATTATGTCTCTTGTAAACAACATATTGTTGGATTCCAGTTTTTAATCCATTTTACTATCTGCTTTCATTTCATGGGTGTGTTCCTCCCATTTACATTCACAATTGTGATTATTAAGAGTATATTTCTCTCCATCTTGTTTTTTCCTGTTTATCCTTCTCTCTCTCTCTCTCTCTCTCTCTCTCTCTCTCTCTCTCTCTCTCTCTCTCTCTCTCATCCTATCCCCCCTCCTCTAATGTCTGGTTTTCTTCTGAATTTATTGCCTCTTTCAATCTGCCTTCCTTTTATGATTCCCCCTTCCCACATCTCTTATCTTCTTATTTCCCTATTTTTAAGCTGAATTTCTATGTACAACTGAGTGTACACACACACACACACACACACACACACACACACACACACAACCTTTCTTTTTTGAACCAATTCTAGTAGACTGAGCTTTAAGCATTGCCTATTTACCCCTCTCCCCATCCATTTCCCCCTTCACTATAAAAATTCTTCTTTACATGTCTCTTCTATAGGAGGGAAATTTTCCTATTACACTTCTCCCTTTCACTGGGGTTGGGGAAGCACTGTCCCAAACTTCAGGCTTTTAAGCTGATTTTGGAGGTCTGGAAGTTTTCAGTGCTTCCAAAGTGGTATGATCTGGAAAGATATGGTTACTGTTTTCTAGGTATGTTTTCTGGTCTTTATTTAGAAAGGGCCCCTCCTCCCCTGCAGTTGCAAATCTAGCAGCTGTCTTGGCCCTAGAGCTGTGACCAATCTCCCTGTTCTTCTGCAGCTACAAGTGCTAGTGCTCTTTTTGGGCCTGAAATGCAATCAGAGCCCCTCTTCCCTTGGGACCTACAAAAAGGGCTCCTCTCCATCTTGGAACTACAACACAGTACTGCTTATGGACATAGAGTTGCCAACTAGTGCCAAAGAGGTTTTCTGTAATTCCTTTCTGACCTTCATTATCATCTTTAGAGTAAGATCTCTGCTTTTGCTACTGCTGCCACTGTTGCAGCTTCCCTCAAGACCCATCACTGGTCCTGCTTCCAGGTGGCTTCCATTTTATCATAGATCTATTCGGCTGACCTTGTAAGTTGCCTTTCGTAGGAGAACTATCTCATTGTGATCTTTTGTTGGCTCTGCCACTCCAAAATTTGATTTGAAGAGCTATTTTAAAGTTGTTTGAAAAGGAGTGTTGAGTTTAGTTAGGTTGCTCTCCACCCTACCTACTAGTACTCAGTCCTTCTTAGTCTTTTCCCTCTGAGATTATTTTAATTTATCTATATCTTGTTTGTGCATAATTGTTTACATATTTCTCCCCCAGCAGACTATAAGCTCCTTGAGAGCTGATTTGTCCCTTTGTTATTGAGCAATATTTTGGCACATAGTACTAGGTATTTAATAAATGCTTGTTAACTTGAATTTATTTAATTCAACTAAATCTTGCCAAAACTTTCTTTCAGTTGGTTTTACCCTCCACTGCTTCTCTCTGATTTATGAGACAGTACTTCTCATAATCATGCTTCTTTGTAAGATTCTATAAGTGAGTTTTTTGTACATTCTGAGTTTGGCATTTATCTTTCTCTTTTTTGGCAAATAATGTAGATTTTTGTGATTACAACACTTTATAGTCTCTTTAGGACTCTGGTAATTCATTCATATTGGTTAAATTTCTGCATAAAATTTTTATAATCCTTGTTGATGTCATTCCTCTTGCTCATTTAAGTTCCTTCTCCAGCTCCTTTGCTGGATCTTGCTCTATGTCTGAGAATCCTCTAAGGTACTGTTTAAGCTTCTTTTCTTTTCCCCAAATGTTCTCACATTTGGTGATTTCATCAGTTCCCACTGCTCAATAATCGTCTTTATGAAGATGACATTGTATATCAGTCCTAATTTCTTCCCTGAGCTACAGTCCCACATCACCTCTGTAGATCTTTGTTTTAGTAAGGCAATGACTTGCCCAGGGTCACAAAGTTAGGAATTATTAAGTGTCTGAGGCCACATTTGAACTCAGATCCTCCTGATTTCAGAGCTGATGATCTATCTACTGCTCCATCAAGCTGCCCCCATCATTGCACATCTGGAATTAGATATCCTATAGACATCTCAGATTCACAGTCTTTCACCAAAAATCCTCACCTTTTTGACATTTTCCTATTATTAAGGTATCACTGCCCTCCTAATTATCTAAACTCACTGTAAGGATGCGGTTTCCACAAAACAAGAGAAGGGAATTGTAAGGGCCCTTTAAATGGGTGGCGCCACAGCGCAACAGGAGATTGAGTGGCCCGGAAGTAATCTCTGTGGATATAGGACTGCCCTGTGGGTGGGATCCTGTCCATATTGAGATAGCTTCGTAATGGGTGACAGCTCTCTCTCTGGTTGGCTGTGTGTGTGACCTCACAGGCCCTTTATAAGCCCACTGCAGACAGCAGTCACTCTCTTTAACCTGGCTCCCTATCCTGGGGTAGCCAAGCCAAGCCAAGCCAAGCTGATGGATAGCTGAGAGGTAAGGAATTTGATAGAGAACACGTGGGTCTTCAGACCAGGTGTTCACTAGGGAGCTGACAAGTCAGGGCATTATGTGAGTAGTTATAATAAAGGCTTTTAAGATTACACGTGACTGTTCTTGAGCGTGCTATCGGTTATTAAACTATAGATTCAAGAGATCGTGGCCAGAAACCTTTGAAGGCCTCAGAGCCAGCAAGCCGGGTAGAGTTGACACTGAAAAGGTCAGTGGTCAAAGGTACTCTGTTGGGCCTAGGGCAGAGTAGTAATTGTAACTGCCAAGAGGGCATGTTACAACTCACTACCTAAGTGTTATCCTTCAACTCTCCACTCCATATCTGTTGGCAAATATAAATATTTACCTCTTGACAGCTCTCATCTATGTTCCTTTCTTTACACTCACACAACACCCTAGTTCAGATACTTATAACTTCTTGCTTGGACCATTGTAATAGCTTTCTAATTGATCTCTCTATGTCAAGTTTCTCCCCACTCTACTGTAACCTCCATTCAGCTCCAAAGTGATTTTTTTTTAGTAGAGATGTGACCTTTTAATAATCTCAGTAAATTCCATTAGCTACCTATTATCTCCAGGATCAAATATAAAGCTCGTGTTTGGCATTTAAAATTGTTTACAACTTGGCCTGCTTCTACCTTTCCATTCCTTTATACTTTATTTTCTTCCTTGAAGCAAAATCTACATGCTGTTTTTACCCCTACATATCCTTCTATTTGCAGGTTTTATTTTTGCTTTTTTTGTTTTTTGCCTGACTGTCCTCCATTCCTAGTATGCTCTTCTACTTCACCTCTGACTCTAAGAATCTTTGGCTTTCTCCAAGACTGAGCTAAACAAAATGCCACTTTTAAAAAAGGAAGCCATTCTAAATCTGCCTAGCTGCTAGAAACTCTCCCCTTAAAGGTTACTTTATATTTTTTCTATATGTATATTACTTATTTATATTTTGTTTTCTTCACTAGAACCCAGGTTTCTTTCTTTATTATTATTATTTTTTTAAAATTAAAGCTTTTTATGCATGGGTAATTTTTCCAACATTGGCCCTTGCACAATCTTTTGTTCCAAATTTTCCTCTCCTTCTCCCCACCCCCTCCCCTAGCTGGCAGGTAGTCCAATACATGTTTATGTTGAAATACACGTTAGATTCAATATATGTATACATATTTATATAGTTATCTTTTTTTTTTTTTGTTTACCATTCATTCTTTTTTTTTTTTTTCTTTTTTTTCTTTTTTAAATTTTTTATTTTATTTTATAATTATAACATTTTTTGACAGTACATATGCATGGGTAATTTTTTACAACATTATCCCTTGCACTTACTTCTATTCAGATTTTTTCCCTTCCTCCCCCAACCCCCTCCCCCAGATGGCAAGCAGTCTTATATATGTTAAATATATTACAGTATAATTTAGATACAATATATGTGTGTAGAACCGAATTTTTTGTTGCACAGGAAGAATTGGATTCAGAAGGTAAAAATAACAGTTTACATTCATTTCCCAGTGTTCCTTTTCTGGATGTAGCTGGTTCTGTCCATCATTAATCAATTGGAATTGGATTAGCTCTTCTCTATGTTGAAGAAATCCACTTCCATCAGCATACATCCTCGTACAGTATCATTGTTGAAGTGTATAATGATCTTCTGGTTCTGCTCGTTTCACTCAGCATCAGTTGATGTAAGTCTCTCCAAGCCTCTCTGTATTTCTCCTGTTGGTCATTTCTTATAGAACAATAATATTCCATAACATTCATATACCATAGTTTACCCAACCATTCTCCAATTGATGGACATCCATTCATCTTCCAGCTTCTAGCCACTATGAAAAGGGCTGCCACAAACATTTTGGCACATACAGGATCCTTTCCCTTCTCTAGTAGTTCCTTGGGGTATAAGCCCAGTAGTAGTATGGCTGGGTCAAAGGGTATGCACATTTTGATAACTTTTTGGGCATAATTCCAGATTGCTCTCCAGAATGGTTGGATTCTTTCACAACTCCACCAACAATGCATCAGTGTCCCAGTTTTCCCACAGCCCCTCCAACATTCATCGTTATTTGTTCCTGTCATCTTAGCCAATCTGACAGGTGTGTAATGATACCTCAGAGTTGTCTTAAATTGCATTTCTCTGATCAATAGTGATTTGGAACACTCTTTCATATGAGTGGAAATAGTTTTAATTTCATCATCTGAAAATTGTCTGTTCATATCCTTTGACCATTTATCAATTGGAGAATGGCTTGATTTCTTATAAATTAAAGTCAATTCTCTGTATATTTTGGAGATGAGGCCTTTATCAGAACCTTTAACTGTAAAAATTTTTTCCCAATTTGTTACTTCCCTTCTAATCTTGTTTGCATTAGTTTTGTTTGTGCAGAAACTTTTTAATTTGGTATAATCAAAATGTTCTATTTTGTGATCAATAATGGTCTCTAGTTCTCCCTTGGACACAAACTCCTTCCTCCTCCACAAGTCTGAGAGGTAAACCATCCCATGTTCCTCCAATTTATTTATGATTTCATTCTTTATGCCTAAATCTTGGACCCATTTTGATCTAATCTTAGTATGTGGTGTTAAATGTGGGTCCATGCCTAGTTTCTGCCATACTAATTTCCAGTTTTCCCAGCAGTTTTTGTCAAATAATGAATTCTTATCCCAAAATTTGGGATCTTTGGGTTTGTCAAAGATTAGATTGGTATTTTTATTCACTATCTTGTCCTGTGAACCTAACCTATGCCACTGATCAACTAGTCTATTTCTTAGCCAATACCAAATGGTTTTGGTGACTGTTGCTTTATAATATAGCTTTAAATCAGGTACACTTAGACCACCTTCCTCTGACTTTTTTTTCATTAGTTCCCTTGCAATTCTCGACCTTTTATTCTTCCATATGAATTTTGTTGTTATTTTTTCTAGGTCATTAAAATAGTTTCTTGGGAGTCTGATTGGTATAGCACTAAATAAATAGATTAGTTTGGGGAGTATTGTCATCTTTATTATATTCGCTCGGCCTATCTAAGAACATTGAATGTCTTTCCAATTATTTAAATCTGACTTTATTTTTGTGGCAAGTGTTTTGTAATTTTGTTCATATAATTCCTGACTCTCCTTTGGTAGATATATTCCCAAATATTTGATACTATCGACTGTTATTTTGAATGGAATTTCTCTTTGTATCTCTTGCTGTTGGATTGTGTTGGTAATGTATAAAAATCCTGAGGATTTATGTGGATTTATTTTGTATCCTGCGACTTTGCTAAAATTCTGAATTATTTCTAATAGCTTTTTAGCAGAGTCTTTGGGGTTCTCTAAGTATACCATCATGTCATCTGCGAAAAGTGACAATTTGATTTCTTCATTTCCTGCTCTAATTCCTTGGATCTCTTTCTCGGCTCTTATTGCCAAGGCTAGAGTTTCTAGTACTATATTGAATAGTAATGGTGATAGTGGGCAACCTTGTTTCACTCCTGATCTTACAGGGAAAGGTTCTAGTTTATCACCATTACATATGATGTTTACTGAAGGTTTTAAATATATGCTCCTTATTATTTTAAGGAATAGTCCATTTATTCCTATACTCTCAAGCATTTTTAGTAGGAATGGATGTTGGATTTTATCAAATGCCTTTTCTGCATCTATTGAGATGATCATATGGTTTTTATTAATTTGATTATTAATATGGTCAATTATACTAATAGTTTTCCTAATATTAAACCAGCCCTGCATTCCTGGTATAAATCCCACTTGGTCATAGTGTATTATCCTGGGGATGATTTTCTGAAGTCTATTTGCTAATATCTTATTTAAGATTTTAGCATCAATATTCATTAAGGAAATTGGTCTATAGTTTTCTTTCTCAGTTTTCGATCTACCTGGTTTAGGTATCAGTACCATGTCTGTGTCATAGAAGGAATTTGGTAGGACTCCTTCAATCCCTATTTTTTCAAATAGTTTACATAGCATTGGAGTTAGTTGTTCTTTAAATGTTTGGTAGAATTCACCTGTAAATCCATCTGGTCCTGGGGACTTTTTCTTAGGAAGTTGGTTAATAGCTTGGTCTATTTCTTTTTCTGAGATGGGACTATTTAGACTACTTACTTCTTCTTCTGTTAATCTGGGCAAGCTATATTTTTGAAGGTATTCTTCCATTTCATTTAAGTTATCGAATTTATCGGCATAAAGTTGAGCAAAGTAGCTCCTAACTATTGTTCTAATTTCCTCTTCATTAGTGGTGAGTTCACCCTTTTCATTTTCAAGACTATCAATTTGCTTTTTCTCTTTCCTTTTTTTAATTAGGTTTACTAAGGGTTTGTCTATTTTGTTGGTTTTTTCATAAAACCAACTCTTAGTTTTATTAATTAATTCAATAGTTTTTTTACTTTCAATTTTATTAATCTCACCTTTTATTTTTTGAATTTCAAGTTTTGTGTTTGTCTGGGGGTTTTTAATTTGTTCCTTTTCTAGCAATTTTAGTTGTAAACCCAATTCGTTGGCCCTCTCTCTATTTTATGCAGGTAGGCCTGTAGAGATATAAAACTTCCCCTAAATTACTGCTTTGGCTGTATCCCACACATTTTGGTATGATGTCTCATTATTGTCATTTTCTTGGGTGAAGTTATTAATTATGTCTATGATTTGCTGTTTTACCCAATCATTCTTTAGTATAAGATTATTTAGTTTCCAATTATTTTTTGGTCTATTTTCCCCTGGCTTTTTATTAAATGTTATTTTGATTGCATTATGGTCTGAAAAGGATGCATTTACTATTTCTGCCTTACTGCATTTGATTTTGAGGTTTTTATGCCCTAGTATATGATCAATTTTTGTATAGGTTCCATGAACTGCTGAGAAGAAAGTATATTCCTTTCTGTCTCCATTTAGCTTTCGCCAAAGATCTATCATATCAAACTTTTCTAGTATTCTATTTGCCTCTTTGACTTCTTTCTTATTTATTTGTGGTTTGATTTATCTAATTCTGATAGTGCAAGGTTGAGATCTCCCGCTATTATAGTTTTGCTATCTATTTCCTCTTGCAGCTCTCTTAATTTCTCTTTTAAGAATTTAGATGCTGCACCACTTGGTGCATACATGTTTAATATTGATACTGCTTCACTATTAATGCTTCCCTTTAGCAGGATATAATGCCCTTCCTTATCTCTTTTAATTAGATCAATTTTTGTTTTTGCTTGATCTGAGATGAGGATGGCTACTCCTGCTTTTTTGGTTTTGCCTGAAGCATAATAGATTCTGCTCCACCCTTTTACTTTTAGTTTGAATGTCTCATCCTGTTTCAGGTGTGTTTCCTGTAAACAACATATAGTAGGATTCTGACTTTTAATCCAGTCTGCTAACTGCTTCCTCTTTATGAGGCAGTTTGCCCCATTCACATTTATGGTTAGAAGGACTAATTCTATATTGCTTGCCATCCTATTAACCCCTGCTTATGCTTTCCCCCTTTCCTTCCCTTTTACCCTCCTATCCAGTATTAAACTGGTAAACACCACTTGTTTTTCACAGCCCTCCCTTTTTAGGATCTCTCCCCCACCTTAAAGATCCTCCCCTTATTTTACCCCTTTTCCTCGAAATTACTGTATTCCCTTCCCCTTAGCTTACTCCTTCCCTTTCACTTTTCAATGAAGTGGAAGAAGTTTCACCATAAATCGAATATGTCTATTGATACACGCTATGTTCATCTCCCTCCTTTCTTTCTCTCAGATATAATAGGTTACCTTTGCCTCTTCATGAGATGTAGTCCCACCACTTTATACTTTTTTATGATATAATCTCCTTTCCACCTCTAGTTTCTAAGACAAATTGTACATATGTTCTTTACATATTTTTTTGACAGAAGTATAGTTCTCAAGATTTCTTTTTACCTTTTTTAGAAGTCTCTTGAGTTCTGTATTTGAAGATCAAACCTCTTATGTAGGTCTGGTTTTTTCATCAAAAATAGATGGAATTCATTTATTTCGTTAAATGTCCATCTTCTTCCCTGGAAAACGATGCTCATTCTTGCTGGGTAAGTTATTCTTGGCTGCATACCAAGTTCCTTAGCCTTTTGGAATATCATGTTCCAGGCCCTGCGTTCTTTTAATGTGGATGCTGCTAGATCCTGTGTTATCCTTATTGTGGATCCTCCATATCTGAATTGTTTTTTTCTAGCAGCTTCCAATATCTTTTCCTTTGTCTGATGGTTCTTGAACTTGGCCACTATATTTCTTGGCGTTTTGATTTTAGGGTCCCTTTCAGTAGGTGATCGATGAATTTTTTCAATGTCTATTTTACCCTCTGTTTCCAAAACGTCTGGGCAGTTCTCTTTGATAATTTCCTCGAAAATGGTGTCCAAGCTCTTTTTTTCCTCCCATTTTTCAGGGAGTCCGATTATTCTCAAATTGTCTCTCCTGGATCTGTTTTCCAGGTCTGTTGTCTTTCTGGTAAGGTACTTGACAGTCTTTTCAATTGTTTCATTTCTCTGGTTTTGCTTGACTCCCTCTTGGTTTCTCCTTGAGTCATTCATTTCTACTTGTTCCAGTCTAATTTTCAATGATGTATTTTCTTCACTCACTTTTTTTATATCTCTTTGTAATTGTCCAATTGAGTTTTTATCTTCTATGGAATTTTTTTCCATTTTATCCATTTTATTTTTTAGAGAGCTGATTTCTTTTTCCAGCTCTCTAATCCTGTTTTCCTTGGAGTTGTTTACCTTTTCCAGCTCACTAATCCTGTTTTCCTTGGAGTTGTTTACCTTTTCCAGCTCACTAATCTTGTTTCTCAATGATTTGATTTCTTTATCCATTCTGTCTTTGAATGCATGGGATGACTTCTCCAGGCTCTCTTGCCAAGCTTCCCTTTCCTTTTCCCATTTCTCTTCCAGCTCTCTTGTGAGAGCCTTTTTGATTTCCTCTATGAGGTTCTTTTGTATTGAGGAGCAGCTTATATCCCTCCCAGGGGATACATCTGGGGACATTCTGTTCCTAGTCTCCTCAGTATTTGAAGTCTGCTCCCTCTCCACACAGAAGCTGTCAATGGTTAGAGCCCTTTTGAATTTTTTGTTCATTTTGTCAGAGTAGGAATCAAAGAAAACAAACTGACAAGAGAAACAATTGGTCTGTTTTGCGGGGGATAGGGCTGGATGTTATTAATGGGCTTCCTCTACAGACTGGGGGTAGGGCAGCAGAGAGCCACTAACAGAACAGCAATGACTGTACTGAGTCTGCGCTCTGAGGCTCTGAGAACGCACTGAGTCAGTCCAGGTGGGGGTTGGGGGTGGTCGGGCTCTGAGAGACGCTGGCTTTCTGGGGTTTTAATCTTCACCTCCGGTGTTTACACCCTCTCTGCTGCTCCTGGCTTGCTGCCAAGACGGAGCATCCACACTGGGGCAAAAGCCCTTTCACAGAAACGGCAGAGATCACACCCCTCCCCCTCTGGTCTGAGCTGTGTGAGCTGCCTGTCTTGCTCTGGCTGTCTGCCCTCAGTCTGCGCCCAGTCTGATTGACCCTTCCCCGAACAAACACAGACCTTTTCTGGCGACTTTCAAGGATGTCTTCTCTTGGTGATAATTTGTGGATTTCTTTCTGGGTCAAGCATTAAGTCAGAGGCTTGTCATGAAGTAAGTTCTGAGAGAAAACGAGGAGCTCAAGCAGCTGTCTGCCTCCACGCCGCCATCTTGGCCGGAAGTCTTTATATAGTTATCTTGTTGTACAAGAAAAATCATATCAAGAAGAAAGAAAAGGAAAAACTGAAAAAGAAAACAAAATGCAAGCAAATAACAACAGAGAAAGTGAGAATACTATATTATGTTCCATACTCTGTTCCCATGATTCTCTCTCTGGGTGTAGATGGCTCTCTTTATCACTGCACAATAGAACTAGTTTGAATCATCTCAATATTGAAGAGAGCCATATCCATCAGAATTGATTGTTGTATATTCTTGTTGTTGCTGTGTATAATGATCTCCTGCTTCTGCTCATTTCACTTTGCATCAGTTCATGTAAGTCTTTCCAGGTTTCTCTGAAATCATCATGCTGGTCATTTCTTACAGAACAATAGTATTCCATAGCATTCATATACCATAATTTAGCCATTCTCCAATTGATGGACATCCACTCAGTTTCCAGTTTCTTGCCACTACAAGCTGCCTCAAACATTTTTGCACATGTGGCCTTTCCTCCTTTAGGATCTCTTTAGAATATAATCACAGTAGAAACGCTGCTGAAGTCATATTGGAGTGGAGGCCCTCATTGCAATTCCAGAATAAAAAAAAGTGTTTGTGGTTGCTCACAGACCAGGTCACAGGCCAAAAAAATAGTAAACACACTTCTCCTTGAATCATAGCATCTTGGAAGAACTGAAAGCTTACAGGTCCCTAGAAGTATCTCTGAAAAAAGCTGCACAAAATCCCTTCACCTTGGAAGCAGAGTCTCACTTTAACAATGAGTTAGAAGTCAAGAATCAGACTGGAAAATGAAAAAAAACAACAGGAAAGATTCTGACTACAGAAAGTTATTATCATGATAAGAAAGATCAAAACATAATCAGAAAAAGACAATAAAGTCAAAAATCTTGCATCTAAAGCTTATGAGAAAAATATGAATTAGAGTAAAACCATGGAAGAGCTCAAAAAGGATTTTAAAAAATCAAGTAAGTGAGGCAGAAGAAAAATTGAGAAGAGAAAAGAGATGCAAGAAAATCATAAAAAATAAGTCAACAACTTGATAAAGAAAGTACAAAAAAATGCTGTAGAAAAATAACACAAAAACCCAAAACAAAACAAAACAAAATAAGCCAAGTGGAAAAGGGTGTACAAAAATTCACTGAGAAAAAAAACAAAACAACTCATTGAATTGGCCTAGAATTGGCCAAATGAAAAGGAAGTACAAAAGCTGACTGAAGAAATTCTAAATAATTAGAATTGAGTAAGTGGAAGCTAATTATTCCATAACACAGCAAGAAACAATAAAACAAAATTTAAAAAAAATGAAAAAATAGAAGACATTGTGAAATATCATATTGGATTAAGAACTGACCTAGAAAAAAATTCAGGAGAGATAATTTAAAAATTATTAAACTTTATAAAAGGCATGATTAAAAAAAATCCCAGTTTAGACATCATCTTTCAAGAAATTATCAAGGAAAACAGCATCATATACTAGAATCCGAGGGTAAAATAGTCATGGACAGAATCCATTGATTATCCTGAAAGAGATTTCCTAGATGAAAATTCTCAGGAATTTTATAACCAAATTCCAGAGTTTCTATGTCAAGGAGAAAATATAAACAATGAGAAACGTTTCAAGCATTGTAGTCCATATAATGCAAGACTTAGAATCTCCTACATTAAAGAAGTAGAGGACTTGGAATATAATATTCTGGAGGGCAAAGAAGCTAGGATTACAATCAAGAATCATGTATTTAGCAAAACTGAATATAATCCTTAAGGAAAAAACCCAGATATTCAATAAAACAGAGGACTTTCAAGCATTCCTGATGATGATCAGACATGAATAAAAAAATTGACATTCAAATACAAGACTCAAGAGATATGAAGTCAGTTTTCAGATGAAGTAAGCAAAGTTATTCATAGTCATATAAAAATGCTCTAAAGCATTATTGATTGAAGAAATTAGAATTAAAACAATTCTGAGGAAAATGACAAATGTTGGAGGGGATGTGGAAAAACTGAGGTGCTAATGAATTTTTGGTAGAATTGTGAATTGATTTAGCCATTGTGTAGAATTTAGAATTATGCCCAAATATCTATAATATCATGTATATCTTTTAATTTAGCAGTACAATTACAAGATCTATATCTCTGAAGAGATAAAAAAAAAACCCAAAAACAATATAGCAAAAGTACAAAAATATTTGTAAATGCTTTTTTTTCTGTGGCAAAGAATTGGAAATTGAAGAGCTACCCATTAATTGAGCAATAGATGAACAAGTTGTGTTATATGATTCTTATGGAATACTATGGTGATATAAGAAATGATGAGTAGGCTTATTTCAGAAAGGCCTGGAAAGACTTGCATGAACTGATGCCGAAGGAAGTAAGCAGAACCAGGATAACATTGTATACTGTAATAGCAAGATTGTGTGATGATCAACTATGATAGACTTAGTTTTGCTCAGCATTACAGTGATTCAAGACAATTCCAATAGACTTGGGATAGAAAATGCCATCCCTATCCAGAGAGAGAAATATGGAGACTGAATGTGGATTGAAACATAGTATTTTCACTTTTTTTTGTTTGTTTTTTCTTTTTCTTCATTTTGTTCTGATTTTCTTACACAATATGACTAATATGGAAATATGCTTAAAATAATTGTACATGTATAATCTATATTAGATTGCTTGCTGTTTTAGGGAGACGGCAGGTAAGGAAAGAAGGGAGAAAAAATTTGGAACTCAAAATCTTACAAAAATGAACATTGAAAACTATCTTAAATGTAATTAAAAAATAAAATACTATTGAGAAAAGAAAAAAAAAAGCAATGATGAGCAGGATGTTCTCAGAGAAATCTGGAAAGAGTTACATGAGCAAAATGAAATGAATAAAAACAGGAGAATGTAGGACATAGTAACAACAATATTGTAAGATGATCAACTATAAATGACTTAGCTATTCTAGGTAATATTATGATCCAAGACAATTCTGCTGAACTCATGATGAAACATACTTTCTATTCCTAGAGAAAATTGATTGTGTCTGAGTGAAGATTGAAGCACTTAAAAAAAAAAGACCAACTTTATTTTCTTTGGATTGGTTTTTTTTTTTTTTTTTGTCTATGTTTTAAAACATAACTAATATGGAAATATGTTTTGCATGACTCCACACATATAACATATTAAATTTATTTTCTTCTCATGAGGGAATAAGAAGGGAGGGAGAGAATTTTAAACTCAAAATTTTAAAAGCAAATGTTAAAAATTGTACATGTATGTGTACATGTAATTGGAGAAAAAATACTAAATTAATAAACATTGAAAAAACAAAATTGTTATTATAAAGGATTAAAGGATTAACCTGAATTAATGAGAAGGCAGCCAATATGGCAAAAATTATGAACTTTATTTGGGCGAAGGTGCTGCAATTGCAGGGGAACCCAAATGAGGAACTGGAAGTTGGGTTTTCATAAAGTATTTGGGCAAAGGGAGAGGGACTGCAGATGTAAAGACATTGAAGCTATTCTAAGGTTTCATAAGGTAAGTTGTTTTGCATAAGTTGAAAGTCCATGGAGAAGTCTTGGGAATCCAAAGGGAAGAGTTTAAGACATTTTCAAAATAGTCAGTTCCATGTACACTACTTCTTGCCATGTTTTCTGCTAAAAGTTAGTTGCAATCAAAATTCCAAATTGTTTACATGATTCCCTAACAATATTAATGATTGATCCATTAAGTTTAATTCTTGTTTTAACTCATTATCTATATTAATTTGTTCTTAAAAACTTGTGACTTTTTTCCTAATTTATCTGCAAATTAAGCAGTCTGAATAGCTTTATAAGAGCTCTAGCTGAAACAGCAAGTGTTGTAATAGTTGATATATCTGCTAGAATTAAAACAGTGAGTAATTCAACAAATCTCTTTTTTCTACTACTATTTTCTAATTTTCCTTGATATCTCAAACCTGTTTACATGCTGATCTGTACTAATTGAGATTAATATTATAAGATATTATTACATAGGATAAATGCTCCATAATAACAACCATAGGTAGTGAATTTGAAAACATGTAAATGGAAGTAAGACAATGGGATAAAACACAATCGTAACATTTTGCAATATATCTTTCTAACACATTCATGATTTGGTTTCTAGTGCCATTCCTTAAAACAGTATCTGCAGTTAGAAATATCTGCGGTTATTTTTAAACATGCTGTACAATATATCTCTGAGGGGTTTGAAAACATCATGGAATCCAATATCTAAGATTTGTGCTATTCTAAGTCCCCAATACATTGTAACAGGAAACCCATCCAGAGACTGTATAATTCGGGGGTCAATTCACCAATCTGTTTCAGTTCCTAAACAAATGGGGCTCAAAGTTCTTTGGGAGCAGGGGGAATGATCTCATCTTCTGAAACTGCTTCCACTGAGAATGGGGATAGATTTGAGTCACTTGCAGGGTCCCATCTTTTTATGAGGGGTGTATGGCAAATTGAAACTGATTGAAGTATCCAATGGTTGATTTAGTTCCTTGAAATTGGCCAATGCAGCTATAACTGACCAAAATCTAGAATACAAAACAAATCTAACAAATAAAGATTAGGATGATCTGAGATAAAAAGACAAGTCTACAAGGACTTCTATAAGATGTAAAGAGGCTAATGTAGATTGGGCAGCAATTTTTCAGGTAATGAAATATATTTGTGTCATGGGACAATACAATACGTACAATATGTACAAATTTTAAAGATATTTCAGTTTTAGTTTCAAAATGAACAATAAAATTTAACAGTTTGTGCTGATGGACAATCATGTTAATTATTCTTACATTATTTTGGAAACCTATAAAGAATTTATTTCACCAAACATTTATATATATATTTATATATAAAACAAATAGATGATTTGTTATGTAAATGCTAGATACTAGTGATGAGGTTTATAATTGTGGTACCTAAATGAAATTAGGCTTAATTGACGTCTAGTGGCAGGTTCCGGGTACAGGGAGTCAAATAGAGCTTCCCTGAAATCCCTTTGGATTTGGCACAAGGATACAGAGTTAAATGAAGTCTAGTAGCGTGCAAAGAGTCCCCTGTAAAGAAATTTACAGACCCGAAAAATCTAGATTGATAGAGATTTATTATGGGGTTTGGAAGTAAAGTCTAGTTAGTAAAGTTGAAGGTAGAGATAAAAGGCACCGGAACCAGAGTTCCAGTGGGCAGAAATCCTTTGACATGATACTTTTTTTCAGACAATGATCAGGTGGGAAACAAAAAAGTAGAACTGGGAAACTGAGTCAGAAGGATCTCACCTTGAGCAGAAACACTATTTATTCCTATACTTTGACCATTTTGCTATTGGGGAATGGCTAATACATACATACAACATACACATATTCACACATATAAATATTATAATATGTAAATTGCTTATAATTTTTGGATACCAAACTCTTATCAGAGAAATTTGATACAAATTTTCCCCCTGTTCAACTACTTCTCTTTTTATCCTAAATGAATGCTGCTTGTGCAGCAAGAAGCATTTCAGTTTCAAATACAAATTTATGTTGTAAATAATATTATGTTCCTTCAGTTTATTTTTTTTCAAAATTCTCCATTCCCATTGGTTCTCTTCCCCTCACTCCTGATCCCTTTTTCTCAGTTGATATTCTTTTTTTTTATCTTCTCTCTTTTAGCTAGTCTTATTCCTTACTTTTTAATTTCATTTAACATTTTCTCTTGCTTTTTTCATGATCCATCCTCTCTTTTTGTTTATTCTAGATTTTTATTCTCTATATTCTTCACACAAAGTTTATAAGGTATCCATTCTATAAGCTCTTCCCTTTGAGTGCTTTCTGTCACTTCCATGAGGGCTTGCCTCATATATTCTTTTCCATTGTGCCTCATTTTCAGAAGAATAGGAATTATTGCAGGAGTCAAAGAAGCCACTGTCCCATGGTAGGTCCCCTTGTCAACATGTCTTGGATTATGCAGCTCTCTATTGATCTATAGCCTTTCTTCTACACCTTTTTTTTTTTTTTTTTTTTCATTTGCCTAGAAATCTCCTCCTTGTGTCCAAGCTTTCCCATTCTTCCAGATGCTTATTGCTTCCAAGAATAGAACTTTGCAAATTTTTCAGTTCTCATTCTCTTTTCTTTGAATATCTCTCTTCACTTAAAGTAATATTTATTAGTGGAACCTCCTATCAACTTTCAAAATGAAGTTTCCTTTCTTCTCCTTTCTCAATCTTTCCCCATTCCAATTCCCCTTTAGATTCTTTTTCTGAGACCACAGACATTAAATTTTCTATCATACAAAGAGCTGAAGTTGTTTTATTTTTGGTGCATAATTTATATTTTGGAGAGATTTGAGTCTTTGTGGTGATTAGAGAAAATTTCTAGTTTAACATTTTATTGCTCACATGACTCTTACTTTGAAATGAATGCAATTTTTGAAATAAAAGGTATCAATAGGACCAAAAAATTTAAAATGACAACAAAACCTATGAAAAACAGTTAGTTCATAAAGAGTACAAAATTGCATTCTAGCAAACATATAAAACTAAATTAATATAATAGGAAATTATATCCTTTATAATAAAAAGGCATATAGTTTTAAAAGTAGTCACAGGAATTCACATCAGAATTGCATCTTTACAGTATGTTACAAAATGATTCAAATTTGACAGATAAATACATATAAAACTCATAAAATATATAAATAATAATAAATAAATTTAACTCAATTTCTAAGACTTTTGACCGAAATGAATGCCTGAATCAGACACAGAATGAAGAGCTTCCACAAACCTACTCTGGTAAAGAAGTTTTCACTAGACTGAATAATAATTAAGAGATCCATTAAGTAACAATAATAAGTGAGTACTTCTCTTCCAATACTACCCAAAAGGCCAGCCAGAAGTCCTTGGACAATAGAAAAGGGGGCAGCAAAGTCAGACCAGGGCAGGGGAGCCTCCTAGTGAAACCAAGATGAGCCAGGAAAACATGTAGCCTGCTAGGTTTTGTGTCTAGAAGCAGCAAGAGGTTGCTTAAAGGCAGAAATGCTTAAATAGTGCTAATTCAGGTCTAGGATCTTGGAGGTCCCTAACACTATGTTCTGAGATTTCAGAATCCAGCTCTCTAAATCTCAAATATCTGGAAGAGTTTAACCTAGGAAGGTGGAAATGAGTATAGGAAACTAAATTTAGGGTGGGACCCAGTAGGACATCCTACCCAAAAGTAAGAAGGACAGACCTCTGTCCTAACCTAAAGCTCCAACTCAGGAACTAAGTTTAAATAAAGAAAGATGAATACATCTCATCTCTTTAATTGATGGTGCTAAAGTACTGCTCTGATCTTGTCCATCCATAAATTCTAGTGGCTTCCTATCACCTAAATCCTCTGTTTAGCATTCAACATCTTTAATAATCTGATTCTTTCTTACCTTCCTAGTATTCTTACACAGTCATTTCTTCCATGTATCTACTGTCACCCTGAAATAAAGAAAGGTACTAGAGTAGCAAAAACTAGGGTCTTTAATTGAAGCAAGAGAATTGCCTCATACAACAGAAAAGTAAGGGAGTTCCCAATAGGGACAGAAAGAGCTACAATTTAAATTGATTTCAACAGTGCTTTATGGAAGGCACAGACTGGAAAGTTATGTAAAGTATTTTGCATAACAAGTGAAACCCCTTAGAGAGGGCTGGGCTAAGGAGGCTGGGGTGACATTTAGTCAGAACAATAGATTTTTGGTGTAGCAATGGGGAGTTTCATAAGATAATCCTAATTGGTTTGGGTCTCTTCCATGGGCTCAGGGTCAGGTACCCCCTCTGATGGGTGCATTCAACATTACAATCATTAACCTTGGCTTCCTTGCTAGTCCTCAAATAATATGCTTTATCTTCCAACTTGAGACATTTTCTATTCTTTTCTCATCTCTGTGTCCTGGATTCCTTCAAATTCCTTTAGCTAAAGTCTTACCAACTGCAAATAGCTTCTCATAATCCTCTTTAATTTTTGTGCTTTTCCTCCGAAATGATCTACAATTTATCGTTTACATATCTTGTTTGAATATAGTTGTTTGAATGTTGTCTCTCCCATTAGACTGAGAACTCTTTGAGAATGAGCACTGCTTTTTGTCTTTATATTCTCAGTACTTAGAACAGTTACAGGCACATAGTAGATGCTTCATAAATGCTTGCTGCTTTTGATGTAATATAGCTTCTAGGGGAGACAACAATAATTTTAAGGTCCTCTGACCTTAGGGGGCTTCTGTTCTAACAATCTGTCAGTGATTCTAAATCTGGCTTTGGAATCTATGATCCTAAGGTCCTCTGATCTAAGAATGCTATTGTTCTGTCAATGATTTCAAGCCTTCTGGCCTTAGAATAGTCCTACAATTATAATACAGTCTATTGATCAGTGATAACCAAATTCTTGAGACCATTCTTTGGTTCTACCTTTTGGCCATAAAATTAGCATATCTATAACATGAAGAACTAGATAAATGTGTCTCTTTGCTTCTGTTTCTTTGCTAAGTATTCTGGATTTTAGCCCGCTTCAATTGGCTATACAATTATAATAAACTTTTCCCCTTGACTTGGATGCAGGTTCAAGCCTGCAAATTCTTTTGAGACACCTCAAGAGACCTTGTGACACCAGTCTATGACCTCAACTTTTTGGGGTTCCTTCCTAACCTCAACAATTTGACTTGAAATCAAAGAAAATACTGACCCATATATAAATGGTAAATTTAAAGATTCCTGCTAAAGGTGAGAATAATTCCAGTAACTAGAGTGAAAGACTCAAAGAAAAGAAGTGAAAAGGATTTTTCCAGAACTATGAATGAACTCTGAAATACAGAAGGAAGGAAATATATGATGATATGGTGTGAACAGTCTAATGAGAGAGAAGAAATGTGTCCCTTTAGAACTTTAATATCTTCAAAGGGAATTAAAGAAGTTAAATAAGAAAAAAAAAAAGAAAGGAGGAAGAAGGGAGTGGAACTTGCTATTTCTCATAGTTGGGGGTACACATAAAGAAAAAATTATAAACATAGGAGAAGAAGGAGGGAGATGAGTATTAGATAAACTTCATATGAAATGATAAAGAAGAATTCAACACATGTCCAAAGAGTATAATGTTGAGAGAAATGATTATTCCTCTCATATTAATAGCCAGTTATTAAAACTAGGAAAACCCAAGCTTCCTCTTTTTTGCCTGTACTATTTCTTTGTCTAATCTCTCAAGGACTGTGATGATGGAAGATCTGATTAACATTCTCCTCATTCTGGATATTGCTACTTTACCCAACAATCTTAGGCTTAGATTCTTTGTTTAAATTTCCCAAGGCTGGAGAAGTATAGGGATAACCCCTATAGGGTTAGTGCCTGTCCAAGAGTGACATCACTCTCAGCTCCTCATTGCAGTGAGCTCACTTCTCTTTGCAAAGTCTATTTCTCATTCATTGTTAACCAATTAGAGTTGATTATCATCTTCAGGAACACTCATCTTCTAAAAGGGCATATGACCCACGGACTTGCTGCCATTATTATTTTTGGTCTAAGAGAGAAAAGGCAAAATCACTATTATTTTATTAAAATGCTGGCTTTATTAACAAAATTATCAAAATATCCAGAAATCATATCTTTCAAACTTTTAAAAATACCACAGTATAAAAATGAATCAAGCTCAAAAGGGTAAAAAACAGGAATAGGAAGTAGTCTAAGAAAGAGACTAATAAAGGGGAGAATAAGTAATAAAAAGAAACTTTCTGCTTCTGAAGGAGTAAAAAAGAGAAATAAAAGATAAGGAAAGAACTAGAATCTAAGAGGTATCTTAGTTTGCCTCTTAGACACTCGGGAATGGCTGAACAAATTGTGATATATGGCTATAAAACAATATTAGTATGTTGCTGCGGCTGTCTTTAAGAGCTCAAAGCATATAAGCTCCTTGATCTCAAAGGTGAGATGAATGAGGCAGGATACTCATAGAGTGTGAAAAGAGATCCAGTTTTTTATGCCATACAGCCTTGTTGATTTACATTTTTGCAAGCATGATCAGCACGTGAACAATAGGCAATTCCGAGTCACCATTTAGAGAAGCAGCTCATGGGCTTTGCATATACATGATCTCTACCAATGGGAACAGAACAGATCTAGAAATTCTGCAACTCGCTCACAAGGTGAGAGCCCCTGTTCAGGCATCCCTGCTTATGTAGCCAATGGATGTGACCTTCTGGCTCAACACTCATTGCCATGATCACAAATCATTGTTCCTTGCTCAACAAAGGCATTTCTGCAATGTGGCAGAAAATTTATTATGCACCAAAGGTCAAGGTGGCTCTGGTACTCTTTCTCGGCAGGGACCCATAACTCAGCAATCCTCCCTCTTTATCTTTTAGATAAAAAAGTCCTTTCTTGAGCTGTAAGCTCTGAAAGGATGATGGAGAAAAATCTATAAAATCATCCTAATATTACAGGGCAACAACAAAGCAGTAACAACATAATAATAACAACATAACAACACACAGGGCAATCCATGATTCTAATTTTAACCACCATGAAGAGGTATTATCAAACCAATGTATGATTTTTTTGGGCAGTTTTATCTGGATTCAAATCTTCATGAAAAGCTCTCTCTATATCAGATGCTAATATATAAAACTATTATATGCTAATATAAACTTTCTATGTCACCTTCAGTTGTGATATTGAGAAATAACCATTCAAATGCTTCTTGATACTGTCCCAATCATAATCTTGACCTGTATGATTATATAGCAAAGGGGTTACAAAACCTTTGTATATCTGTAATCATATTGTAATTGAGCCTGGAGTTTCAATAACTCTATTTCTGCTTCTATTTCCAATGATACTTTTCTTAAATCTTTTATTTGAAACAATTGCTCATCTATCTTAGCTTGTCGGGCAAAACCCATTGAGACATTCCTAGTGAGTTCCTCTATAAATCTAGCTTTATACATTAGATATGGACATTGCAAGAGAGACTGATGAAACTATAAGTGAAATGAACATCGTGATACTTAATATGACACAATTGTTACATCTCTTTTTTTTAATGGGACTAAGGTCTGTTTCCTTCTTTTCTATTATGGTATTGAAATATGATCAGTCTTAGTACAATACCATTTCTCACTTTTGACAGGAAGCATCGATACATGAGCCCTAGTGATCACAAATACAGTGTGATTTGCAGTTTTAGTATCCATGCAATCACTTGTGATGACTGTGTTAGCACCCTGGATACCTTAGAATCAGCCAGAGTCAGGATAAGCAAAAGTCCTTGGTCTTTATTCTTGGTTTTTAGCAGTAGAGGTGAAGGGAATGGAAGTGTAGGATCTTCACAACCTCACCTCTTTGTCTCTCGTCCAGAAGTGACCCTGGCTAGTCTTACTCCACCTCCTAGTCCCTCCTACAATTCTCTATAAACACCAAACGATTGGGCCAGCACAGAATAGTGGGGAGGGCCATTTTCCAAACATATTCTTATAGAGTATTGTCCAATTGGTAATTAGCTTCAAGTGCTCGATTGTCTGACCTCAGTGCATTGACTCAAGAGTTTTAGCCCTTTACATCTCCCGCTTTCTTTTGCTTTAGAACACAGGTGGTCACGCCATTCCTGACTTCTCAGGGAGGTGAAAGCACTAAAAAGGAGATGATCACGCTCTCCCTGACATTGCAGGAAGGGCGATGAAAAGCACCAAAGGGAAGTGGGGATTGCTGGTGGGTTTTTGGGCTGAATGGTCTTATTAGAAACAGGTATGCACAAACCCATCAACATGGGAGGTATTACACAAGCACATAGCAATAAAGCAGAGGCTATTAGTGATGACTCTCCTCACAGTCATTGCAGGCTCGATGAGGTGTAACAAACATGAATTGACATGCAAGTAGTGAAATAACAAACAATATAAATCAACATGGTGTTGTAAAAGATTTCCAGAAATCCTAAAAGGAGGGTATGTAAACAACAGTCACATATACTCCTTCTTCAGCAGCCAAGAGATAGTCCAAAACCAATCTATTGTCCATTGCTTTACGTGTCAGGGAATCCAATGATCCCCACAAGTTTTTGAAGTCTTGCAACAGTTTTTTAATGTGTTAGAGAATCCAATGATTCCTGCAGATTTTGAAGTCCTGCAACAGTTTTATCATTTCTCAGAAAATCCAATGATTCCTGAGGGTTTTCAAGTCTTACAACAATCTTATCATGTTTCAGAGATTCCAATGATTCCTGAGGGTTTTCAAGTCCTACAACAGTCTTATCATGTTTCAGAGAATCCAATGATTCCTGAGGGTTTTGAAGTCCAACAACAATCTTATCATGTCTCAGAGAATCCAAAGATTCCTGAGGGTTTTGAAGTCCTATAACAATCTTTTCATGTCTTAGGGGTTCCAATGATTCCTGAGGATTTTGAAGTCCAACAATTTTTGATGTCCATGAATCAAACGCCATAACTGCCATGCTCTTTCAATAGTGGGCACAGTCAGCAACAGAACCACCTGATGTTTCTTGGGTTTTCTCCTTTGTTTCAAGGGTCTGCTCCATCTCTCTCCAATGGACAAGGTGAATACGTCTTGTTGGCACCCATCTGATTTCTTCTCCATCTGTGGAGATACAAGCAAACCCTCTCCCTCAAGCAGTTAACCTATCTAGTCCCTTCCATTCACCACTTTGTGGGGGTCTCCACATCACCTGGTGATTATCTAAAGATAGTGGAGCTGCTCACACTGGACACTGTCCTTCCAATGGGTTATAAAACCTATCTGCCAGAGCCAGTGCATCTTTGTCAAAAATCGAAAAGTTAATAATATAAAGAGCTAGATTTAGAAGTTCTCTAGGGTTACCTATGTCTCCCCCTTTCTTTTGTTTTTGTTTTTGTTTTTTTCCTGAGGCTGGGGTTAAGTGACTTGCCCAGGATCACACAGTTAGGAAATGTTAAGTGTCTGAGACCAGATTTGAACTCAGGTCCTCTTGAATTCAAGGCTGGTACTCTATCCACTGCCCACCTAGCTGCCCCTCTTTTGTTTTTGGAGGAGCATCTTTTTTTTTTTTTTTTTTAATTTTTTATTATATATATATTTTTATAATATTATCCCTTGTATTCATTTTTCCAAATTATCCCCCCCTCCCTCTATTCCCTCCCCACGATGACAGGCAATCCCATACATTTTACATGTGTTACAATATAGTCTAGGTACAATACATGTGTGTGAATATCATTTTCTTGTTGCACAATAAACATTAGAATCCAAAGGTACATGCAACCTGGGCAGACAGATATTAGTGCTAACAATTTACATTCACTTCCCAGTGTTTCTTCTCTGGGTGTAGCTACCTCTGTCCATCATTGATCAACTGGAAGTTTGGAGGAGCATCTTAATGTCTCTGTTTCTCCTCTCTACTATTGCCTGTCCTTGAGGATTAAAAGGTATGCCAATGGTGTGTAAAATCTTATATTGTGTACAAAAGTGTACAGAATGTTTAGAAGTATATGCAGGTCCAATCTGTTTTGATTGTTTGTGGCACACCCATAATTGCAATTGTATAAGGAATTCAGTGACTACTCGGGCTGTCTCTTTTGCTGCTGGTATTGCAAAAGTGAACTCTGAAAAAGTGTCTACCACAAAATGGATTAAAAAACAGACGACCAAAAGATTTATAATGAGTCGCATCCATTTGTCAAATTTCATTGGGTCTCAAACCATGAGGGTTCTTCCCTGGAGGGAGTGTAGGAGCGTAGAAAGAAATGCAAGCTGTACAGTCTTTTATCTAGCTTTTTCTCTTGTTATTCCAAATTGTAAATGTAAAGCTTTAACAGCCTGATGATATTTAAAATGAGATTCTTGGGCTTCTTGAAATAAAGGAATATTGGCCAACATAGTTAGAAGACTATCTGCCTTTGAATTACCATCAAAAATAGGACCTGGAAGTCCACTATGAGAATGGACATGCAAGATATAAATCTTACCTAGATGCTTTCTCATTTGCTCTTGCAGTTCCTTAAAGAGCTGATATATATTAGAGGATACAAATTTTATTTGGACTGTGGCAATTCTTTGTACCAAACCTACTGAATAGGCGGATCAGATATTATATTTATATCCCCTGGATAATAAGTAAGAGCTAGAATGATTGCATACAATTCATTCTGCTGAATGGACTGAAAAGGAGTTCTGACTACTCTCTTTATAGTTAAGTCACAAGAGTATACAGTGCAAATATTATGTTCAGCTGCATCTGTAAAGATAGTTGATCCTTCAAGAGGAACTTTAGAAAGCTTTTCTTCAAGAATCCATTGCCAATTATGTCTGGTTATCTTTAATGGAGACCCGTGTGTAAAATTTGGAGCCATGGCTAATAAAATTTGCCATTCTGGGATGGTTTCACAGCATACATTAATTTGTGCATTAGTATAAAAGGTGTATATCTTGTCAGGTCTTATCCCAGATAATTGTACTGCTTGCTTAATGGCCTTTAATAAAATTCTAGCCACAAGCACTGGATAAGGAATAAAGCTTTGTTCTGGTTGTGCTGGGAGGTTCACCCACTCTATCACACTGTCTGCTTGATGAAAGACTTCTGTGGGTGCCTCTTGTGTAGCAAAAACTGATATTTCCAAGGTTTTTTGAGTGACTCTTTCAACCACATTGGATAAAGCCAGTTTAACTTCTCTCAAAGCCTCTTGAACTTCTTTTGTAAGCTGGCATGGTGAGTATAAAGCACTGTCTCCCCTTAAAATGTCATATACTGGTTGCAATTGATAGGTAGTCAAGCCTAACATTGGACGCATCCATTGGATATCTCCTATCAATTTCTGAAAGTCATTTAAGGTGTTTAGCTTCTCTGTTCTTAAGGAAAGTTTTTGTGCTATAAGCACCTTAGGATATACTTCATATCATAAATATTGAAAAGGAGCATGTCTTTGAATTTTTTCTGGAGCTATGTGCAATTTGTAGTTCCTTAGTGTTTCCATGGTCTTTTGTAGACATGCTTCTAACATTTGTTCCTCAGGTGCACATCCCAATATATCATCCATGTAATGTAATAACACCACTTTTGTAAATGCTTTTCTTACTGGAGTAAGAGCAGTAGCAACATATATTTGACACATAGTAGGGCTGTTTTTCATTCCCTGTGGCAACACTGTCTGTTCATATCTTTTATAAGGCTCAGCTAAGTTAACGCTGGGCACTGAAAAGGCAAATCTTTTCATATCTTCCTTATTGAGGGATAGAATAGAGCCAATCCTTAACATCTATAATTCAAAGAGGTCATTCTCTAGGCAATTGAGTAGGAGATGGAAGTCCAGGCTGAAGAGTTCCCATAGTTTCTATCTGTTCATTTACCTTTCTTAAATCAGTCAACATCCTCCATTTTCCATATTTCTTCCTTACAACAAATACTGGGGAATTTCAAGGACTTAGAGAAGGTTGTAAGTGTCCTTGGTCAAGTTACTCCTGTACAATGTCTAATAAGGCCTGAATTTCATCGCTACCTAAGGGCCACTGTTCTATCCACACTGGTGTATCAGTTTTCCATTGGATAGGAACAGGTGAAAGTGTTGGCAGGCCTTCAAAAGCAGCCTTGCCTAAAAAACCAAAGTACTCATTTTTAACCCTAATTGTTGTAAAATGTCTCTTCCCACAGATTGATGGGGATTTTTTCAACTATAAAAGGAGTAAAAACTCCTGTTTCGCCTTCAGAAGTCCATCTCAAAGGGGTAGCACTAACTTCAGCTGCTATTGATCCTCTTACGCCAGACATGTAGGTGTCTGCCTTAGTCTTTGGCCAGTGACTGGGCCAGTTGATACCTCTAATGACTGTGCGATCTGCACCAATGTCTACCAATCCTTCTAATGGCATGCCATTTATATAGATAGCGAGCACAGGCCATTATTTATATATATTAGAAATCTAATGTATCTTTGGTAACAGTTACAGAGTCTCCCCACATAAATGCATATTTCCCTCCTAGACAGGCTTTAGTATAGAACTAGTATCCAATTCTCATGCCATTTGTCCAAGAACCAGGGCCCCCAATTTTTTTTTATGTGCCAAACTGTTGGCCCAATTCTTGAGTGACAAGAATGTGTCCCATGGAGGCTTGTGCTTTATAAGGGGCCAACCTGATGATCCTTTATATAGACATACCACTGCAACCCTCCTGCATGGATGAGAGTGTTGCTATGACAGGGTGTCCCCTGCATGCCCAGCATGTGTCACATGATACCTCACCCCCCATGAGACAATCCTAGGCCATGGTGGGTCCATCATGATAGCCCACCTTTTGGCCTCTGTTGCCAGTCTTGATTGCGTGTAACACAAAGCCATATATATATATAGAAAACATCTTGCTAGTGGTCTTGGGGGCATATCTTCTCCTTTTTGGAGTCATCTCTTCTTCCTTCTTTTCCTCTTCTGCTCTATGGACAACTTTGAGATGTCTGGTTGGAATCCACTACTGAAGGTTTTCTGTGGAGATACAAACATATGCTGGCCCCCACATTAGAATCCTATAGGGTCCCTCCTATTCTTAAGGACCCCTTTTCATTACCATAGTCTTGTTCTCTGGGAGCCTTCTTAATGAAGATTGTATATTATCTTTGAGTATTTCATAGCTGGGCTTAAATCATTTGAATCAAATTTTAAGTAATTTATTGTGTACACTGCTTTATCCATATCTTTCTGAGTGACCTACTTCCATCTCCCTTTTTTTGTTTTCTGATAAATCTCTTGAGGGTCTGATTAGTCCTTTCTATAATGGCCTGTCCTGTAGGGTTGTAAAGAATCCCCCCAAAATGATGTATGGAAAATTCTTGTAACAACTGTTTTAATATATTTGAAGTATATGAAGATCCATTATCAGTCTTAATGGTGTGTGGAATACACATAGAGACAAAACAGTGAAATAGGTCATTGATTACACGTGAAGCAGCTTCCCCTTCCCCTCATTGAGAGGATGCAGATACAAAGCCTGAATAAGTGTTAACTGTAACATGAGTGTATGTTTTCCCCATATGTGTACTATCCATTTGCCATATATCATTTGGCCTGTCACCTCTGGGGTTAGAATCCCCAGCTCCACAGGTCTTTGAGAATATGGTACACAAGCTATACATTATTTTACTATGCTTGCTGCTTCTTGCTGGGACACCCCATACAATCTCCAGATAGATCTGGCAGACAGATGCAAATGTTTATGAACTTTTATTGCTTGTTCTAGAGGGTAGAGAAAAATAAATTGTGTAAGCAGACCATCCACTATTTTATTCCCTTCAAATATTAGTCCCAGTCCATCCGTATGAAAGTGGATGTGCACTATATAAAAAAGGGTGGATTCTCATTAAAATCACCTCTTGTACCTCCTGAAACAATGAGAAGATAGGTCCTATTTAAGCCTTTATATATGCTGTCTCTGTTCTTTGGATCACCCCAACTGCATAGTGACTATATGAAATTATATTGATGCATTCGTCTATTTTCAGTACTTGTATAACAACATACAACTCATTTTGCTGTATTGAGGTATAAGGTGTAGTAAATACATTAGAGATGCCCAATTGTGGGGAATATATGGCTGCTTTATTTTGCTTGGTGGCATCAGCATTAGTGCCTTTAAGTGGATGTATTTTTGTTTGGGAAATATTCATTGCCACTATTTATTGAATGGCAACTGGGTCAGGATTTTTCCTGCTCTTACTTCTCCTAACCCTAACAAAATAGTCCAGGCTCCCTGAGTAGTTATTAAGCAATCTAACCTATCCTTGTCTATGTTACTTCATATAATTCCTGTTTCTTCTGTTAATTGGATAATTATTTTTTAAATTAATTAATTGCTTTATTTACCAAGCATATACATGGGTAATTTTTCCAATATTGACCTTTGCAAAACCTTTTGTTCCAAATTTTCCCCTTCTTTCCACTAACGCCCTCCCCGAGCTGGCAGGTAGTCCAATACATGGTAAATATGTTGAAATACATTTTAAATCCTAATTGGATAATTCTGAGCAATATTTTCCTTGTTATTTCAGCTGTCATGTGTTTTCGTTATAATAAATACAGGGGAGTTCCATGAGCTATTTGTTTCCTCAATCTATCCTAATTCTATTTGTTCTTATACTAACTGATATAAAGAGGCTGTTTTTTCTTTGGTCAGAGCCATTGCTCCATCCATACTAGTGTGTTGGTAAACCAAGTCATTTTGGAGCAGTGGAAGCTGCAGCAGCAATGACCCCTCCTAAAAATCTGTGGTGATTTTCATCCCTAATTGATGTAATATATCCTTATCCCATAAATTAATATGTAAGCCATCTATTTATTATTAGAGGAAAAATGGTTCCTGTCTTTCCATCTTTTTACCAATTTACTGGTTCAGTGGTCATCAAGCCTCCTTACTACCTCCTACCCCTACCACTCTATTGTTAGCTGAAGTCATAGGCCACCAATGGGGCCATTGAGAAGCAGCCACCACAGTTCTGTCAGGTCCAGTGTCTATTAATTCTTCAAGCTGTTGGTTATTCAAAATAAGAATCAGTATCAGCCAAGTGAGTGTGATAGCCTTTATAAAATATGTTTGTATAATGGCTTCTGAATTTGGACCCATCTGTGGGACTAATTCACGATTATTATCTTCTGTTTTAACTGTAAGTTCAGATGGAATGACTATTCCTTGAGCTATACATTGTCCCTTGTTAAGATACATTTTAATACTGTCAGTGTTAATCATAGTTACAGACAGGGGCACTTCCTCATGTATTTGTATGACTGGGATAGCTAATGAATACTGGGGTAGTGGAAGATTTATAACGAGGATTTTTAGTTGTCTTCCTCTTTGAAATTGTTGAATGAGCACTTCACAAACAACATGAGGGAGTAAGTGGTAATCATTGCTCTGCAACAATCTGCATTGCAGTTCTCCCATAACAAAGCCTTTAAGATTTTATCTACAATTCTTACATTTTCCATGGTCTTAGCTACAGCATCCTGTAATCGAGCAACAAAATCAGTGGAGAGCTCCCCAGTTTTTTGTCTTATTTGGGTAAAGTTTTCCTTTTCACCTTTTTCTATAGGAATCCTACTCCATGCTGTTCTGGCACACTGGGATATTCGGAGATATGTCTCTTCAGTAAAATGAATTTGATCTCCGGTGTCTGCATGAGTTCCAGTGCCACTAAGTTGCTCAAAGTATAACTTCATGCTTGCTCCTGGAGCAACTTGAGTGGCGATCAACTGAGTCTGTTCTAAAAATTCTGTCATCCAGAACACTGCCTAGCCTGGAGTCAACACTACCCATGCAAGTGCTTTCCAGTCATTGGGGCACAAAATTGCCCGTGACATTGTTTCAAACTGTAACGTACAAAAGGTGCTATGAGCATATTTATGAACCGAGTCTGTAAGCTTGGTTAGAGCTTTAAAGGGAAGTGGTTCATGTCTGCATCTTCTCTGCCCTGAGTTAAAAGGGTCACCCTCCTCTATAACAGGATATAATTCTTCCCACCCCTCTATGTCTTTTCCTTGATCTCTAGCCTGTTGCAAAACCTTTTGAAGTGAAGATAAAGAATATAACTGATTACCTTTTGCTTTTTGTCTGCTAAGTGTTGCTGAGATCTTTGTTTTATATTTCTGATCCTGCTTTTGAGGAAAAAGAATTGAGGAATTCTTATTTCATTTTTTACATTAGGAGAGCCTTTGAAAGGCTGTAGGTCCGAATAGACACAAAAATAAGGTGGGGTTGAAGGCAGTGGTGATGGGGAGGCTATTCATTATCATCCTCAAGCTCAGGCTTGGGAGAAGGACATCTGCTCCTAAGAGATGGGCCTGTCTGTGCTCCAACGTAAATTTTCTGATCTCCTTTTCTGGTTCTGATTTCAGACTTTATTTAATAAGATTATATATAATAAAATGACTTTTTTTTAATTTCTCCTGGGCATTGCTTATCATAAGTGGTGAGCTGTTCACCAAAAAACAATCCATCGCTCACAATTATAACAGCCCTCCTCAGGTAACCATGGAGAAACTTTGTAAGTAATGTCCAGGGATTTCCTAATGTCTCCTAATTGAACTGTGCACTCCTGCTCTTTTATACATTGAAATATAGTTCTGTCATATGCTTCCCTGTCTGAAAGGAGTAGGGTGCTTATTTTCTGCCCCATTGGGCTACTTAACCATCTCTGCTACACTCTGCCTTATCCAGAAACAGTGCAGCTCAGCAGGCTCTCTCTCTGAACCTGTAGAGTTTGTCTTGTACAATTAGCCTGTGAAGGAAATAAAAAATGCAGGTGGACAAAAATAGAGGGACTGGGAATTCTATGTAGTGGTTCACACTCATCTCCCTGAGTTCTTTCAGTGGGTGTAGCCGGTTCAGTTCATTACTGCTCTATTGGAACTGATTTAGTTCATCTTATTGTTGAAGAGGGCCACGTTCATCAGAATTGATCATCATATAGTACTGTTATTGAAGTATATAATGATCTCCTGGTCCTACTCATTTCACTCAGCATCAATTGATGTAAGTCTCTCCAGGCCTCTCAGAAATCATCCTATTGGTCATGTCTTACAGAACATTAATATTCCATAATATTCATACACCATAATTTACCCAACCATTCTCCAATTGAAGGGCATCCACTCAGTTTCCAGTTTCTGGCCACTACAAAAAGGGCTGCCACAAACATTCTTGCATATACAGGTCCCTTTCCCTTCTTTAGTATTTCTTTGGGATATAAGCCCAGTAGTAGCACTGCTGGGTCAAAGGGTATGCACAGTTTGAGAACTTTTTGAGCATAGTTCCAAATTGCTCTCCAGAATGGCTGGATGTATTCCACCAACAATTCCATTCTACAATTTCACCAACAATGTAACAGTGTCTCTGTTTTCCCACATCCCCTCCAACATTTTGCATTATCTTTCCCTGTTATTCTAGCCAACCTGAGAGCTATGTAGTGGTATCTCAGAGTTGTCTTAATTTGCATTTCTCTGATTAATAATGACTTGGAGCATCTTTTCATATGGCTAAAAATAGTTTCAATTTCTTCATCTGAGAATTGTCTGTTCATATCCTTTGACCATTTATCAATTGGAGAATGGCTTGATTTCTTATAAATTAGAGTCAATTCTCATATATTTTGGAAATGAGACCTTTATCAGAACGTTTGACTGTAAAGATGTTTTCCCAGTTTATTGCTTCCCTTCTAAACTTGTCTGCATTAGTTTTGTTTGTACAAAGGCTTTTTAACTTGATATAATCAAAAATTTCTATTTTATGATCAATAATGATTTCTAGTTCTTCTTTGGTCATAAATTCCTTCCTCCTCCACAAGTCTAAGAGGTAAACTATCTTATGTTTCTCTAATTTATTTATGATCTTGTTCTTTATGCCTAATTTTGATCTTATCTTGGTATATGGTGTTAAGTGTGGGTTCATGCCTAGTTTCTGCCATACTAATTTCCAGTTTTCCCAGCAGTTTTTGTCAAATAATGAATTCTTATCCCAAAAGTTGGGATCTTTGTTCAACACTTTTTTTTGTTGTTTTTTGTTTGCATTTTATTTTCTTTCTCATTTTTTCCCTTTTTGATTTTATTTTTCTTGTGCAGCAAGATAATTGTATAAATATGTATGCATATATTGGATTTTACATATATTTTCCCATATTTAACATATATTGGATTACTTATGATACAGGGGTGGAGGTAGGGAAAATGGGGATAAAATTGGAACATAAGATTTTTCAAGGATTAATGTTGAAAAATTATCCATGCATATATTTTGAAAATAAAAAGCTTTAATTAAAAAAAAAAAGGAAAATTCCTTTTCAACTTGAATCTTCCACCATCAGTATGGCAAATACATTTGGAATTGATACATCTCCCTTGTTTTACCTGATATTAATTGTCAAAGGATTTTCAAGCAAGATTTCTTCTGTTAAATCTTTCATGGAATATGTATAAAAGAAACCATGTTGGAGGATAGGCTTTGAAGTAGTGTTTTGCTTCAAAGTTTGGCAGTTCTTCAGTCATGCCAGATTCTTCATGACTTCATTTGGGGTTTTCTTGGCAAAGATTTTGAAGTGAGATATTGAAGTGGTTTTTCATTTTCTTCTCCAGCTCATTTTATAGATGAGAAAACTGTGGCACATAGGGTTAAGTGACTTGCCCAGGATCACAAAGCTGGTGTCTGAGACCAGATGTCTCCAGAACAGAACATGGCCTCCCCCAGTCTAACCTTCCCTCTTTCATTTCCTCAACTTTCTCTTATTTTTATCATCAGCCCTTCCCTCATTTCCTCCTTTAATAGAATGCAGTTATTTCATGAATATTTTGTGAGATATAATTTACCCCATTCTGTTTCTTCCCTTCCTCTCCTTCTTTTCTTCTTTCTTTCTTTCTTTCTTTCTTTTGTTTTGTTTTGTTTTGTTTTGTTGTGTTTGGTTATCATCTCATCAAAGTCACCTTATATTCACACTCTCTATATATACTTCTTCTAAAAGCTCGTAGGTAATAAAGTTCTTATGAGTTGCAAATATTGTCTTGCATGTAGAAATATAAACAATTTAACCTTATTGAATCTGTTATGTTTTTCTTGTTTCTTTTTATCTTTTCATATTTCCCTATTAAAAGATCATTTTAAAAATTTAGGTCTGGTCTTTTAATTAAGAAAGCTTGAAAGTTATTTTATTAAATATCTAGTTTCCTCCCTGATGGATTAAACTCAGTTTTGCCATGTAGATGATTCTTGGTTGTCATCTTAACTCCTTTCCAGTTCTTTAATATAGAAGCCAAATAGCTCCTGTGTAATCCTAACTCTATGATATTACAATTTTTTTTTCCTTTTGGCTACTTGCAATATTTTCTCCTTGATCTGTATCCTTTGGATCTGCCATTCTTAAAACATTTATAATCAGCATCTTGTAATCATTTAGTTGACAAAATGTTTTGAAGATTTAAAAAATTGGTTGTGTTCTTCCAAAGATTATTACATCCAATTATTTTTCCAAAGTTCTCCTAACTCTCCTTCTATTTTAGTAAACATGGGGGAAAGTCTCAAAGTAGTGACATCTACCATCTGTGGAAAGAGAGTTAGAGGTAAGTTATGTTTGTGTCTGAAGTTCCAAATCTGAACTTTGGGACTTAAAGAAGTCAGGAGTACCATGGAGAGGGAGAGATCAGCCTCTCTTCCCTGGTTCCAGCACTGGTCCCAATTATCACAAGTGGAGGTTTCTATCAGTGCTTCTTCCTTTGGTTTATTCTTAGCCCTCCTGCTACTGGTTCCAGTCATAGTTTCCATCTGGTAAGAATGGAGTTTCTAGTCAACTCCAGTTCTCTTTTTACACACTGAGCTTAATTGACCACAGGAAGTCTCTCTATTATAGGGACTCAGAGTCTAATTCCCAGAATATTCAATGGTCATTGTACCACATGGCAGGCAGATACCTTTGTCCATCCATTCCTAACTTCTTCATTCCTGACTGATAGAAAGTAATTTTATTTTTCTTTTTTTAAATTAAAGCTTTTTAATTATCATGTTGCACAAAAAATCATATGAAAAAGGAAAAAAATGAGAAAGAAAACAAAATGCAAACTCAGTCCCCACAGTCTTCTCTCTGAGTGCAAATAGTTCTCTTCATCCAAGACCATTGGAACTGGTCTGAATCACCTCACTTTTGAAAAGAGCCACATTCATTGGAATTTATCATTATATAATTTTGTTGTTGCTATGTACAATGATCTCCTGGTTCTGTTCATTTCACTCAGCATCAGTTCATGTAAGTCTTTCCAACTCTCTGAAATCACCCTCTTGGTCATTTCTTATAGAACAATAACATTCTATCATAACATTCAAAAACCATAGCTTATTTAGCCATTCTCCAAATGATGGCATCTACTCAGTTTCCAATTTCTTGCCACTACTATATATTTGAAAATGTACAAAAGAAGAGAAAGTCAAACATTAGAAATTTGTGCACCCATGTCCAATGACCAATTATGAGTGTCTTACTAATTTGTTTCCTTCTATCATAATTCTGGGGTCCTCTAGGTTTCTGAGTAAGGCTGTACATTGTAGATACCTGCTGATGCTTCAAACTTTGCTTTTCTGTTTAGGCCCCGGCTTCTCAGGACTCAAGTTCCTCCATCTCTTTTTTCCATTTAGAAGGATATGGCCCATATCTACAGCTTTTGGTTCTGCTACCATTCTCGAGATACTCTATACAAGGCCATAACAGAAAAGACTAAATCATGGGCTGGATCTGGAAATAGATTAATTGGTGCCCACAATTCTGTACCCTTTGTTCTTCTTGGGACAGAACATACACACACACACATATACATACATATACACACATATATATGTAATCTTTTTAGATAGGGTTCACTTCTTATTAATTAGTAATAGCAAAATTTATTGATTTACAATGGAATAGGTTAGGATCATAGCACAAAATAGGCAATAACTATAGCAATCTCATGTTTGACGAACCCAAAGACCCTAGGTTTGGGGGTAAGAACTCACTATTTGACAAATACTGCTGGGAAAACTGGAAACTAATATGAAAGAAATTTAGGGCTCTACCCACATCTAACATCACATACCAAGATAACAAATAAATGGGTTCATGATTTAAACATAAAGATTGATATTATAAGCAAATTAGAGGAACATAGGATACTTTACCTCTCAGATCTGTGGAAAAGGAAGAAATCTGTGTCCAAAGAAGAACTGGAATTCATGATTGAACACCAGATAGATAAAAAGTTTTTGTACAAACGAAACTAATACAGACAAGATCAGAAGGGAAGCAATACATTGGAAAATCATTTTTACATTTAAGGGTTTTGATAAAGGCCTCATTTCTAAAATATATAGAGAATTGACTCAAATTTGTAAGAATCCAAACCATTCTCCAATTGATAAATGGTCAAAGGATATGAACAATTTTCAGATGAAGAAATTAAAACTATTTCTAATCACATGAGAAGGTGTTTTGAATCACTATTGATCAGAGAAATGCAAATTAAGACAATTCTGAGATACCACTACATACCTCTCAGATTGGCTAAGATGACAGGAAAAGACAAGGATGAATGTTGGAGGGGATGTGGGAAAACTGGTATACTAATACATTGTTGGTGGAGTTGTGAACAGATCCAGCCATTTTGGAGAGCAATTTGAACTATATTCAAAAAGTTATCAAACTGTGCATACTCAGAAGTGTTTCTATTGAGCCTATATTACAAAGAGATCTTAAAGGAGGGAAAGGGACCCATATGTGCAAAAATATTTGTGGCAGCCTTTTTCCTAGTGGCAAAAAACTGGATGCCCATCAGTTGGAGAATGGCTGAATAAATTATGGTTTATAGTGTTATGGAATACTATTATTCTATAAGAAACGATCAGCAAGATGATTTCAGAGAAGCTTGGAGAGACTTACATGAACTGATGCTGAGTGAAATAAGCAGAATCAGGAGATCATTGTACATGATAATATCAATATTATATAACAATCAATTCTGATGAATGTGAGTCTTTCCAACATTAAGATGATTTTTGCCAGTTCCAATGATCTTGTGATGAATAGAGCTATCTACATTCAGAGAGAGGACTGTAGGAACTGATTGTGGAGCACAATATAGCATTCTTACTCTTTTTGTTGTTATTTGCTTGTGTTTTGTTTTCTCACTCAAATACTTTCTTTTTTTTTTATCTGATTTCTCTTGTGCAGCAAGAGAATTGTATAAATATGTTTATATATATTGGATTTAACATATATTTTAACATATTTGATATATATTGAATTGCTTGCTATCTAGGGAAGGGGTTAGGGGGAGTAGGAGAAAAACTGAAATAAAAGGCTGTGCAAGGGTCAATGTTGTCAAATTATCTGTGCATATGTTTTGAAAATAAAAAGCTTTATTTTAAAAAATCTATTGATTTATGTTCCCACTGACCACACAGAACAAAGTAAAGAAGAAGCAGCAACCTTACATCATTTTCCCAGGGACCATTACATGACAAATAGATGATTTATCAGGTCTTCATGGGTTCCTTGTACTTAGCATAGGGGTTTCTGCAACAAGTTTGCTGATCTAGTAAATATTCTTAGATCCTTCTCCCTCTGGTGAGTCTGTAAGAGGTATAAGCAGTAAAAGGATGCAAGTCAGCTTTGTTTAAGTCAGGATTTCTCATAGCAGCATACATGTGTGATGTTGGCATATCTTAGCATGCAAAGAGTTGAGTCTTAGGGATGGCTATATGGATTAGGACTCCTACTGTAGGGTGACCCATCTGATGATTTCTACTTCATCCTGAGGATCCTTCAATAAATACTTCTTAGAACCCTTAGTCTTTCCAATATATTAATTTCAATCATTATGTAATTGAAACTCAAGCTTTGATGGCTGGCTAGTCTATCAGAGTAATACATACCACCACACTGATCATCCGTGCTGGGATTTCTCCACTACTTTGCTCATATGAGAATAGATATAGAGTTAAAAAGAATCTCAGAAGCAACATAATCCAAATTTCTCATTTTACAGGTGAGGAAAGTGAGGCTCTGAGAGATTAAAATGCTTGGCCAGAGGACAACAAGGCAGATAGATAAAGCACTGTCAAGAGGATCAGAGTTCATATCTGCCTTCAGACATTTATTTATTAGCTAATGACTTTGGGCAAATTACTTAACTCTTGACAGCCTCCCCCAAAAAGTTACTTGCTCAATGTCATGCAATTAGCAGTAGGATTTGCATCCTATCTGCTGACTCAAAATCCATTGTTTTTCTGGCTAGTCAAGGTCATCTCAGGACTGCATCACAGGCTTCTCCTAGAGATGGCACTGAATAGATCAATTCAATCTTGTTGTCCTCTAGGAATGTCTCACTACTAGTGATCCCAGTGAGCCGGGAGGGCCTAATACTTCAAGAAGAGTAATGACTTTGCATGAATTGAATGCCTTTCCATGTGACTCAGCTAAATCATAGCATAATAGATGCAGAGTTGGAAGGGACTTAAGGGGCTATCCAGTCGACTTCCTCACTGTACAAATGAGGAAACTGAGGTCTAGAGAAGTTAAGTAATTTAAGGTCATGCATAGTTGAGATTTAAATTCAATTCTATAACTCCAAACCCAGCATTCTTTCCCCTGTTTTTCTTCATATTTTCATGGAAGGAGCAAGCAGCTCAGAGAGAGTTCCAAGAAATTTCTGATCTGGGCTCCAAAACTTCCTGAGTTTTGGAATAATGGTCCAAACAAGCTTATTCTTTGGCCTCTTTGCTCTGAGTATGTGTATGCAACCATTTTGACACAGTACTTTGATGTTGCCTCTTGGGGTCTCATTTTATCTGACAAATGCCCATATGCACTAATGAACTGTGAAGACTTTCTGGAGTAGGAGCTAGCTAAACTGCTGAATTCCAATAGAGTAATAGCACTTAAAATATGATACCAGTAGCCTCTGCTCTCAATATGTTGGACAAGTTGCATCAGACCATCCTGTTCACTAAACTGAATCCAACAGGGAGAGGAAAGAAGATGGTTTTTTCAGACCTATAAGGGATATGCTTATTTAAAGCATTATTATGCTGTAGTTAGGGTTTTGGACTTTAAAACAGGAAGATCTGCATTGGAATCCTGCCTCAGATAATCTCTAGATAAGTCATTTAAGTATTAAATGTTAAATTGAGTTTCCTCAACTAAATATTATAATGCCAGCTATTATTATTATTATGTGCAGCAGGTGGCGCAGTGGATAGAGCATCAAGCCAGGAGACAAGAAGATAGATTCCTGTTCTTGAGAGAAAATCTGGCTTCAAACACTTGCTAATTTTGAGAACCTGGGCAAGTCACTTAACCCTGTTTATTTCAGTTTCCTCATCTATAAAAGGAACTGGAAAAGGAAAAGGCAAAACCATCCAACACCATTAGCAAAAAAACCCTAATCGGGGGTCACAAAAAGTCAGACTACTGAAAAATGACTAAATAATAATAAAAAATATTATTATAGATAGAATGGGAAGATGTGAGCTAGATGACAAAACACTCAGGTGGATTCATACCAGTCCGACCACTTGGAGAGGGTCATTAATAATAGGTATCATCCATATAGCTCTTTAAGGTTTGTAAAACTCTGTGTGTGTGTGTGTGTGTGTGTGTGTGTGTCTATATATATATATACATATATATATATACATATATATACAAATATATATGTATATATATATGTATATATATATATGCAGCAGTATAGGTTTAGAGAAGGAGTACTTAACCTGGGATCTCTAGACTTTGAAAAAGTTATTCAAGATCTTATTGGCCCAAGCAATTCTTTAAGACTATAAATTGCAGAGTAATGGCTAGAGTTCATTAACAAGAGAGCTACAAAGATAATGAGATGATCAGTCATTTTAAAATAGGAAAGAAGCAGCATGATACAAACAGAAGAAACAGGGGTGCCATGCCTTCATGGCCATATGGTGGCCAAGGAGAAGCCCCAGGTCTCTTTCTCTCACCCAGAAGCCCATCATAATTACTGCTTTGTTTCTCATCAGGGAATTGAAAGAACCTTATGAATGCTCACTCATTTCTGGGTCAGCATCCAGCTAAAAGCCTGTTAGTCACCTACACAGTAAAACAACAGGAAACAGAGTCTGGAGTCTGCTCAGAACTGAAGAAGAATTGGGACCTTCCATTATATGTTTATGAAAGCAGGTTCACCAAACCTACTTAAGGATTTGCTGCACATTTTAGGATATTATATGTGCTCTAAGGACTGGGCTTTCCTTGTCGAGTCCCCCTTATTATACTAGTTTCACACTTGCATCCACTTGATACTACTTCCCACCTATCCCCCTTCCCTTTTCTTTCTTTTTCTTAATTCAATTCAATTTATTTATTATTATTTTAAAATTTAACTACTTAAACTTATGAAATAAAATAAGCATTTCTATAGCATAGCAGAATTTAAAAAGTAGATGATTGCACCCAAAATTATAAATCTTTTATTTGAACTTTCCCTTTCCTTTCCAGCTCATCTACTTCATAACTATAGAAATTGCCAGGGGGGCAACCTTGTCTTCCTTTTTTTTTCTTTCAAAAATGTCTTATTATTGTTCTTTTTTTCATATTATTGTCATTTCCCAATGACTCCTTATTCCTTCTCCCCCCCAAAAAAAAACACCCAACAACAAAAAACTCCAATGAGAAAAACAAAATTAACACATTGGCCATATCTGAGAAGGGATACCTTATTCCATAATTATTATTTACCACCTCTCTGCAAAGAGGTGGGAGACTTGCTTTACCATCATGGTTTTTTTTTTTTTTTTTTTTTTAACATTACTATTGCTTACTGCACCAATCTCTTTGTCCTTTGTAAGCCTCTGTGGCTTTTAAGATTTCTTAAAAATAGCCTGCAACACTCTCAGCTAGTTACCTACCGAAAATAGTACAGAGGTGAGTAAAGGGAGAGAAAGAGCAAACACACCCACCCACCCACACACTGTGTAGTTTGAATAGAATGGAGTATTCCACGTGGAGGAGTGTATCATTATGCTGTAAGGGAACTTGGCAATAGGCAGGACCATACATTGTCCTCTTTCTGGTTCCTTACTATTGCACCAACAATATCTAGTCCTTTTTCACTAAGCTGGCCTAAGATATAATCAGGTAAACTACTGATTCAGAATATACTTCAAGATTGAATTTATAAAGTTCTGGGAAGCCACCAGAGGCATGCAGAGCCCAAAAGCATAACTGTGCACTTAGACTGTCTAGTCTGAAGTGCTATCCCCCACTGACCTCCGATCCAAACACAGTTACAGATTCTCCCCAAACCCAGCTTAGTGAAGAGAATAAACTTATGCAACTGGGCTGGCAGAGAGTTAGAATAGAGGGCAATGAATCCATCTTATATTAGTGTTAAGGATCTGATAGTCACATCAAGCACTTCAACTCCCAGTTCTTTTTCTTTATGAATGGCACAGAGATCCTGAAGGGAGATAGAAAGATCAGGGAATCCATTATGCATATTTTTATGCGGTCAGAAAATTTAGAAACTTAAAATTGTGCACTGACATAAGCTAAGCTTGCTTCATAATGGCTTATGCATCTAAATTAATTTCAACATGTAAAATATTTTTCCAGTTACTCCCTTCAAGTTGCAATCAGGACTTTTTTTTTCTACTTCTCACTGAATTTTCATCATATGATTATATTTGTACTTCATTTCCATGATTATCCTTCTCTAGCCCAACTTTGCATCATATCATAGTACAAGTGGACATTCTATCAATTATAGTAGAGGGCTAGAGTTTCTCTATTGAATTGATCAGAAGTATAAATTACTAGTAAACTTCTTGCATGATAACTATTAATGACCCACGTTTACCACATAATAAATGCTAGCCGGCATGACCAAGGCATTGTTGTTGTTCAGTCCTGATTTTTTGTGATGTCATTTTGGATATTGGAGGGATTTGCCATTTCTTTCTCCAGTTCATTTTACAGATGAAAAAACTGAGGAAAACAGGGTTAAGGCAAGATTTGAACTCAAGGTGAGACATCCTGAATCCAAGCCCAGGATTCTATCCACTGTGCCACCTAGCAGCTGCTGAACAAGGCATAGATTGCCACAATCAGTTAACCAAAGGCATTAAATTAGGTGGAAATAGCTTAGTCAAATTTTGAAGGATAGAAACTGTTGGATGAAATGAAAGAGCTACACACAGAGTATATTGGGCTTCATTGAGGAGACTCTGGCAGGCACTATTGTATAGGATAGCAAGCTGGTTGCGATCCAGCATTAGTGTGTCTGACAAATTAGGGAAGAGAGCAGTCTGGCCAATACACTTAGAGGGAATCATGTGGGATAAAGGAGGTGGAGAAAAGAAAATACCAACTGATACCAGCCGATTTTGGATGGGAAATTATGACCAACTAGAGGGAGCAAGAAAGGCTTCGTGGGTGCTGGGTATATTTAGAAAGTGTCATTTGGGCTTTACATTATCTTTCTCCATTACTCTTTCTTCCCTGCAATGCTGCATGGGCTTTTCTAGAATGTTTCTCAGGATGTACAGGTTTAAAGGGAATTAAATATAGCTCATGAGAAATCTTTTATTTTCTGAGATGTAGTTGGGAAGTGTTTATCTATTATGGAGTACTGTTTGATGAGATTTAGATAGTGTCCCCATTGGCTCTACTCTCTTTATTCCATCACAGATGGGATCCATCAAGCCTGTACAAATTAACATAGTACCCAGTGTTAATGCTTGATAAATATTGGCTGACTTTGTGAAATTGTTCCATCAAG
Source organism: Sminthopsis crassicaudata (assembly GCF_048593235.1). Lineage (NCBI taxonomy): Eukaryota > Metazoa > Chordata > Mammalia > Dasyuromorphia > Dasyuridae > Sminthopsis > Sminthopsis crassicaudata. Next base: position 436,339,763 of record NC_133618.1, on the reverse strand, counting down.
GCCAAGTGCTTCCACTGAAAATCCTGGGCCAGGACTTGGCAGAAACTGGAATTCTCCATTTTGGAGACACTCCTTTGCTAGAGCTAGTAGATGTGTTGGTTGGAAGACTGAAAAATAATCAGTTTTTGGAAAACTTGTGGTATACTTGCAAGATTCCTTTAAAGTTTTGCCATGGACTTGCTCACCCATTAAACTCTGCTGGGCAGTTGATCTTGGAAGACCTGTTGCTTGACTAGAAAATTTCTTGGGGGCATTCATAGAACTGCTCCATTCTGTGCCACCCCCACTCTAAGAATTCAACAATATTCACTAACAAGCATTCTTCTCATATACAGTGGTTATCCTATTCTGGTGCAGTATTGTGAGAGCTACTGCTGAAGGGTTTCCAACCCAGTCACCAGAGCTGTCATATCCTAGGGTAGAGTCGCAGGCTGTCAATGAATGGGATCTAGGCTGCCTATTGAACCCTCATTGATGTGGGAGTCAGATGAGGGGACAATTGCAGACCACAAATGGCTGTATGTTTGAGGGTCCAAAACCTAAATTAAAAGTAGACTGGAGCAGAGAAAGGAAGGGGTAAGTAAAGTATAGGCATGGTTTACATTAGGAATAATAAAATTCTAGGTAGTAAAATGTAAACTCCTTGAGGATAGGGACTGTTTTCTCTTGGTAAATATCCCAATATAGTATGTGGCATATTTATTTATTTAGGTCCAGACCTGTGATTTTATCAATGTGGAATACATTTGGGGTGGAAACTCTTGACTGTTGCTGATATAGATGACCAAAGCTTCTATAAGTCAGAGTCTGAGAACTGTCTGGGGACATTAAGTGACTTGTCTACAAAGCTTGAATGAAGGCAGCCTAAACCCTGCCACTAACTTCCTGCTGATCCTACCTAGAATCTTATTATTCCATATTGACAACTAAGATGGCTTGTGAGGCGCTACACTGAGGCAACCAGGGATGGAGCCTGCACCTAAAAAACAAAATACTTCTTGTAGCTTGTGGTGAACTCTTATCGACCATTAGAAAGCCAGTGGGAAAAATACAAATTTCAGTTCCATAGGAGAAAAGATTTAGGAGGGATATTATCTGTTCTTTTTATATAATAAAAGGCCTGATATAATGGGTCAATGCATTATTATTTATGAAATACCTATTATGTGCCAGATGCTGATGTAAGTGATGAGGGTATAAGTACAAAGAATGAAATAATCTGTACTCTCAGGGAGCTTGCTTACTTAATAGGGGTGGTGATGAACTAATTCATAGAAAAATGTATGCAGCATAAATGCATATATGCAAATATAACTCAAAGTCTTTAAATATAGGTAGTTTGGGAAGAAGGGCAGCAGCAGTTGGGAGGAAAGACTTCCTGCAGAAAATGGCATTTGAACAGCTTTTTAATGGAAAGAGGGGAAAGGGCAAGGATACGAGATTTTATAAAGCATTTAACTATTTGTCCGACACCGTGATAAGTGCTTTACAAGCATCTCATTGAAAGAGAGAAATTCTGTAAGGAGGAGGAAGAGGAGAAAGAGGAGAAGGTAAAAAGGAAGAGGGACAGTCATGAAGAACAGAGAAGTCATCCAGGAAAGATCTAGGACCACAGAATGGAAATTGCAAGGAGGTTTTGATTCCTTGTAAGGAAGGACTTCCTAACGATTAATTAGCACTATCCAACAATGAAGTACTTTTCTTCTTGTAGATGTAAACCAGCAGGGATTATGTGATGTTAGAGAGGCTGGAGAAGGGAGAGTGGGTGGGAGATTAGGCTGGGGAGTTTCTGAGATTCCTTCAGGATCCAAAACTCTATGATTTATTGTAGACTTAAGGAACTGGATGTGGAGAAAGACGAAGAAAACATAAGCAATGAGAAACCAATCAGAAAGTCTGGGAGCAATTTCTGTCTAAAGACTCTGGGTCTCAAGACTAATTCTTTGTTTAATAAAGGTCTTCTGCCTTAATTTAATTCAATTAAACATTTATTAAGTGACTAATGTAATAAAGCTGGTTTGAAATAGAACCAGCTTTCATTTACTAAGGTCTGAAGGAAAGCAAAAGAACCTCTTGTTTCAACAACTAACCAGCTGTGGAGGTAGAAATATAAACAGAAACTCTTATCTTCTTTCCCACTGTGGCAATTGGCCGGCATCAATCTTTAACAGGGCACACATTGATCTGCTGCTAGGTAGCTCCTTTTCTTCCCTTTGTTTATTTTAGTTTAAGGCTAGAGTAAGAAAATATCTACTTGTATGTTCTGGCTAATACAAATGGTCTATTAATATTTTCTTAATAAAAACAACAACAACAACAAACTAAAATGGTTTTAGTTGGTACTTTTTTTCCCCTTCAGTTTTTAAACTGGCCTATTTAAAAGGAAATACAATTTGTGAATTTCTGATTCTTTTGTACATATCTCATCAAAGTGGTCTTTCCAAAACCATGGGAAACCTCCCAGGGTTCTTTTGAACTTTCTTTGTGACATATGTAGAAGCTCAGATTCCACAAATAAGCACTTTCTTATCCAAGAAAAAAGAATGAACCCCCACAGGTTGGAGTTTGGAGCTCTGAGCATGGAACCCATAAGATTGGAAATGTTCAAAATTGGATCAAATGTTTTCATCTCACTTCACTAAGGAGAGGGTTTGAAATTTCATTCCTCCTCTGATATAGAAAAAAGAAAGAAACCGCTAGACTATGTTCAGCCAAATTCACCCACCTGGTTCTCTTTGCCTTCATCCTACATCCTGTGCTTTATGAGTTCCAATAGGATGGCACTGGGGGGAGGTCAGAGTCTGAAGACCCAGGAAAGTGGTCTGAGAAAAGGAAGGAGAAACTAACAGTAAAAGTTCTCAGTGCCTCAGGAAATATAGAAGATTTCAAAGTCAGGGGATCTTCCCAGGTTAGCCAGGATGACCCCATTCTCCTATGATTATCAACAGGGACCTTAATTATCTTAAACTAAAGAAAACTGTATTCCTTCAGCTTATTCTCCAGTTCAATGGCTTCTCTCTTTCAGTTATTTGCCCAAGAATATAAGCCTGGTCAATGAAAAAGTCTGGGCGGTCCCTTTTCAGCAAACTAAGTAAACCACATGGAAGGGAAAAGTTCCAACTTTTAAATAGGTTCTGCAACCATGTCAATAATATTTCTGCAGCTAGATGGCTTGGTGGGATTGGGAAAGAACAACAGTCATTTTCTGTGAGTTCTTTTCTGTTGAAGGTCTCATCTCTCCTGAGTCTAGAAAAGATTAAGGAAAATAGGCAAGCCTTCCAGCCAGATCCAATCCCCCTGGAACCTCCTCCCAACAACAACAAAATAAAAGGAAGCTGGGGCTGTTTCTTTTATCCCATGGGGGTCTTGTGAAGGGGAGTTAGGAACCTTCTTCCTGCTTTTTACTTCCCCTCCCCTCTCCTCTTCTCCATCCCTCCCTGGGAGATTTCATCTCTGTTTGCTTTGCCGGACTGTAACCAGGCCAGTCAGAAAAAGAAGGCTGCAAGTTTTCCACTAATGAATTCCAGACTTCTGGTCTGTAATCACAGCTGGATCCTGAAGGAATGTTGTCAACAAGTGAGCCCAGCTGGATGGAGGGAGAGAGGGGAAATATGGACACAATTTTGTGTTTGTACAATTCTGTACTGAGCAGCTTATATTTTAATATCTTTTGGAGAGAGAAATGTGTGTGTGTGTGTGTATGTGTGTAGCAAAATTTAAAACAGAAATTAAGTTTGTGTGAATAATATTCATCAACTTCTAGAACACTACAGCTGGGAGGAATGTTAGAAGTTGCTTAGTACAATTTCTACCTAAAAGCATGAAATCTTTTTTTAAAAAATGAAATTTTTATAATTACTGATTATTCAGCCCTACTTTGAGTGTAAGCTCCTTGGAGTCAGGAACTGCTTCTTTTCTTTGCATCCTTACCTTCTAACATGGTGTTTGGCATTAACATAGGGGCATGAAAAACTTGGATGATTGATTCAGTGATGGAAACCCACTTTTAAAAAATTATTTTAAAAATAAAAATGTGCATTTACTTTGTAAAACAGTGCATTCCATTATAGGTACCTAGGTGGTACAGTAGATAGGGTGCTGGACTGGAGTCAGGAAGACCTTTGAACTCAGATACTTACTAGCTGTGTAACTCTGGTCAAGTCATTAAACCCTGTTTGTCTCAGTTTCCTCATCTGTAAAATGAGCTGGAGAAGGAAATGTCAAACTACTCCAGTATCTTTACCAAGAAACCCCTCCAGAAGAAGTCATGAACTGTTTTACTTGACTGAAAAAAAAACTGAATAGCAATTCTATTATATACTAAACAACTCTGCTTGGGAGACAATCATCACCAATCCTTCAATGGATCTTATGCCTTACTTAGTTCCCAATCCTATTATCATCCCAGTCACTCTTCTCTACTCATTTTCCAGCTTGTCCACATTCTTTTTAACATGTGGTATCAAACATAATACTGGAGATGTAGTATGACCAAGAAAAGGATGGCAGGACTATTATTTTTCTCATTTTGAATACTATCCTTTTGTATCCCATGTATGAACTAGATCATCATTATCTCATCTCTCATCCTCCAGAACTTTGCAAACTACAAAGTTTCTCCTGAGAGTCCTTGGGGTATCTATAAGTGGTCAAGAGTGACATTCTAATGCTATTGACTAGAGTCCCCACCAGTGTGTGTCTCCCCAAGCTTCAGTTGAGATCTTTAATGCTACAAGTAGGTTTTAGAAAGGATATTTACTAAGGTGGTTCAATAAAAACAATTGGTACAAAACATGTCCCCAAAGATGTGTGAAATATTTTCCTTAGAGTACATACAGGAGAAAGTGAGATTATGCTTAATAAGCACATGGAAGTAATTCAATTCTGGTTACTGAAAGTCCTCTTCTCTCATTTGGGTCAAGACTCAAGAAGTTTCCCCTTAGGCATGGTATGATTTTCTTGCTGGATTCTTATACAGAGTCATGAGTCCAGTCTTTCTGAGACTGGTCTAGAAACACTGTTTAGGATGCAGATGGTGACAGGGGATTTGATGCTGTTCTGAAGGGTATGATTCTGTAACACCAATGGGAAAATAGGTAGTCTAACATTTTCCAGATTCTTTAAAGCTGTCAAAGTCCTCCAAAAGTCATGGGATGGGGAGGAAACATGGTAGAAGCCAAACTTTCTCCTTTCCCTCCAAGAGATTCCTCTTCCACAGTGTATTAGAAACCACTAGGGCTTTCGACTGGAACAAGTCATAGCTTGTTTCCTCATCTGTAAAATAAATGTTTTGGACTAGAGAAACCAGTTGTAAGTGGAAAGAACATCTTATAAAATCAAAGTCCCAAAAGGTTAAGTGATTACCAAGGTTTCACATAGAGGTAATTAGAAATGGTTCTAGAGAACCCAATGTCCTGACCACCCATCCAGTATATTTTCAGCTGGGTTCTTTCTCTTGTGGTAGTTGAGGAATCTGGGAGCAAGTGGGAAGAACTCCACTGACTAGCAGTTCTCTCTAGGGCAATATTTGGGGCCCCCAGAAGACCAGCATAAAACCTTGGCTTGTCAATGGATACATAACATCCAATGTGATACAGTGGAAAGAATGCTAGCTTTAGAGCCAGAGAACTTAGATTTAAATTATCTGTCTACCATTTACTATCTTTGTGACCTTGGATCATTTACAAAGGAAGTGATTGGACTAGATATCATCTAAATTAACCTCCAGCTTTAAGTCTATGCTCTTGTGATCTTCTGTTTCCATATTTCTTTATACTGACTTGAATGTGTCCATATAGTCTCTGAAACTCTGGACAGTGAGTAGCCATTCATTTTTTTTTAATAGGTGTGAAGTTTATTTTTTTAAAGCTTTTTATTTACAAAGCATATGCATGGATAATTTTCCAACATTGACCCTTACAAAACTTTCTGTTTCAAATTTTTTCCTCCTTCCCCCCCCCCTTCCCTATATGGCAGGTAGTCTAATACATGTTAAATATGTTAAAAATATATGTTAAATCCAATATATGTATACATATTTATACAGTTATCTTGCTGCACAAGAAAAATCAGATCTAGAAAGAAAAAAAAAACTTGAGAAAGAAAACAAAATGCAAGCAAACATCAACAGAAAGTATAAAAAAGCTATGTTGTGATCCACACTCAGTTCCCACAGGCCTCTCTCTGGGTGTCTATGGCTCTCTTCATCACTGAACAAGTGGAGCTAGTTTGAATCATCTCATTGTGGAAGAAAGCCGCGTCTATCAGAATTGATTGTTGTATAGTATTGTTGTTGAAGTATATGATGATCTCCTGGTTCTGCTCATTTCACTCAGCATCGGTTCATGTAAGTCTCTCTGTATTCATCCTGTTGGTCATTTCTTACAGAACAATAACATTCCATAACATTCATATACCATAACTTATTTAGCCATTCTCCAACTAATGAACATCCACTCAGTTTCCAGTTTCTGGCCACTATGAAAAGGGCTGCCACAAACATTCTTGTACATACAGGTCTTTTTCCCTTCTTTAATATCTCTTTGGGATATAAGCCCAGTAGAAACACTGCTGGGTCAAAGAGTATTCACAATTTGATAACTTTTTGAGCATAATTCCAAATTGCTCTCTAGAGCCTTTCATTCTTTATGAACATGGCTCCTATCTTATTCTATCATCTTCTAAGACCAAAATAAAGTTGGTTTTGTCTAATGCTGCTTAAGAAGCCCAGAATTAGTACTTATTTCTAGTGTCATGGATGGCTTCAGATTCTAAGATATGGGCGACAGCCAAGGAGAACACACTCTGCTAGAACCCAGGCCAGGCTGCTCTTTCCATGAAAGGCAGAGGCTCTGAAATAATTTATGTCAAAATCCAAAAATAAGAGTTAAAAGGAACCTGACTTCTCCTGGATAGAACCTCTAATTCTGGGACACTTGAATACATGAATATACATATTTATACACACAGATATGTATGTACAGATGTTTGTGCACAGTGACACATATACACATGCACATATAGATATACATGTGGAAACACATTCAACTCATCTTTGTATACTAATGCAATTTCCTTGCTTTACATTTAATTTACTGAATATTGAAGTCCTTTCATAATTGCACTATAATATGCTTATAAATTTGTATTGATATCTTATTTTTATAGCACTTATTTCCAAATAGAGAGCCTTCCCTAAAAAGAGGGGGGGGAAACCAGTCTAACAAAGCTAACTGAAATATTAAATAAATCTGATAGTACATACAATATTCTATACCCTTATTTCTTCAAAGAAAGGAGAAAGGGGCGTTTTTTCATCCTTATTTTTGGTACCAAGCTTAATAATTATATTTACATAGGATTCAGTTTCACAATTTTTTAAAATAGTTCTTTACATTTGCATTTTTTTTTTTTTTTTTTTTTTTTTTTTTTTTTTGCTCTTGAATATACTGCTTTTCTGGTTTTGCTTACTTCACTTTGCAGCAGCTAATCTAAGACTTCTTTTTCATAGCTTGTTAAGATGTAGTAATATTCCATTTCATTCATATTCAAATTTGATTTTTTTGTTTGATTTATCCTGCTCTCCTTCCTATATTCCAGGTTCCAGCCAAACTCAACTTGCTCCATGATTTGTTCATTCTTATCGTTCTCTCCACTTAAAACTCACTTCCCTCTCACTCTCCCCAGTCTTTTTATCCTGTTTTTCTTCATTCTTTAAAGCCCAGGTCAAATATTACTTCTTCCAGAAGTCTTTTTAAACCTTTACCTGCCCAACCAATAGTTGTTTCTCCCTACTCAAAAATAATAATTTTTTTTTTGTTGACTTGTTTCCATAACTAATAATCTTTTTCATGGTTCTAAAGGTAACTTTGACAATCACTAAGGTACCCAACGTTGTAGTTAATAAGCTTCCCAGGGACTTCCCATTTTTAAACAGTTGAATTATATTAGTTTTTATGAATAGGATTTATCAAGAACAATTTTTGTAAAATCACTCTCCATCCCTAATCCAGAGCACATTAAACTCTCTCCTTGCACATTCTAAATACCTAGAGAGAGTGAACTCAAAGTTAAAATACAAAGTAATATACATGAAACTGAGGAATATCTCAAAATTTCTATTCCTGGGAGTCCTTTTTCCTCTTAGGGAATCTCTTGATCATCCACTTAAGTTTACCCATCTGATGGACTCTAAGTTTCAGTTCCTTTTTAGAGTCTGCAGCCATCCCTTCTCTCTTTAAGGGTCATATCCCTAAATCTTTTACCTTTCTCAGGTGACTAGCTTTCCACATCCAACTCTATAGTCAACTGCTTTTGGTAGACTCTGCTTCTGGTTCTGGTTGCCACTGGCTTAGCTAATGATTCTTTTGACCTTTCAAAGTTCACAAAGTTGTAACCTGGTTAGTTATGAAACAGAAATGCTTTGGCCATCATTGACTATTTGCTTCAATTACAGATACAGGAAGTATGGCCAGCACCTCTGAAAGATGCTCTTTAGGAGGAGAGTGATGTTCTGAGGTCTAAGTGTAAAACAAAAAAGTCAACCATTCCATTATTAAAAAAATTATTAAATGGCTATCATTGCTAGGTAGCTTAAATATGAAAACAAAAAGTGAAACACTCTCTATTTCAAAAAGTTTATATTCTATTGGAGAAAAGACTTAAGCCAGAGATTTTCAATGTCTATGGTCTAAAAGAGCTATAATACTTTTAACAGAGGAACCTCAAGTCATATGCCTGAGAGCTGGTCCTTGGAGAAAAGAGTAACCAGAACTCTTTGTAGAGGAAAGCCAAACAGCAGAAACCAACATAATGGAAAAATGATAACATTAAGAAAAAGCCATAACAACTGGGAATAGATGTAACTATTGGGAGTAAAAAGTAATGTTTGTCATCCTTTGTTCTTCAAGAGGATAAAGTGACATCACTATGTTAGGGTCAAGGTACAGTGTGTCCAACCGTGGCTGATCAGACTAATTCGAGCTTGGAAGGTTCTACCACTGGTCAGGCACAAATAGTCTGTGTGAATATTTGGAGTGGAGATGTCTCTAAATTTGTGAAAATTTGTGCTATGCTCATAGAGTATAGCACCTTCTTTGATGCAGATCTATGACAGTGTCTCCCATACCTCACAATTGAATCCAAAGTTCTTCAGAGAGACCTTGAGATTGTCCTTCTGGCCTTTATGTGATCACTTGCCTTATGTGAATTCTCTGTAAAATAATCTTTTAGGCAAATATACATTTGGCATTTAAACCATGTGGCCAGCTCATTGAAGTTGTGCTCTCTGCACTAGAGTATGAATGCCTGATCAGCTCAAGAGAAGATTTCAGTGTCCAGTCCCTTATCTTGTTAGGTGCTCTTAAGAATCTTTCTAAGGCAATTCAAATGGAAGTGATTCAGTTTCCTGGCATGGTTCTGTTATGCTGATCAGATTTCACAGACATATGATAAATTCCACATAATGGTTGGTCCCCCTAGACCTTCAGCATAATGGGCACCCACCCCTTCCTCCCCCCCCCACTCTCTCTTTGCTGGAGCTCCACCCAAATGATTACTGTGAATTATGGAATTATGGAAAATATACAGATCTACTAAAGTAGAATCTCTTGACATCTGGTCAGAGATTATGAGTCTTTTGTAGGAGAAGTCTATCAGAGAAGGAAAAGAAGAAAAGATAATGAGCTAAATAAAAGGAATAGAATGATGTAGGTAAATTAGAAGGGTTTAGATTTATAAAGTACAGAAATCAAATTTGGTGATGAGATATGAATAATATGTAGAAAAATAAATCATCTTCAAATCTAGATTTGACTCCCTGCTTCTGTGAGAAAGGAATAGAATTTAGGAATGAAAATCTCAAGAAGGAAGTAGTTGACAAGGAAAGAGCAAGTGGAACAAACTAGTAAACTAGTAACGCAAACCAGCGGAGTGAACTGATGCTTGGTACAAGTGGGTGAAACAAATAGGAGATTGATATATAGGGGAAGACAGGTAAATAGACCTGTGGAGCTATTAAGATTAAGGAAATGAAGTTTGGAATGGCTGTTCTGATAAGGTATAATCTATAAAGATTTTAAGGAGATGCTCGGGTTTAAGCTAAAAGTGTGCCAACTCCTCCCCAAAAAGACTGAAATTCTTTTTTTTTTAAGACTAAAATTCTTAATCAGCATGGAGATCAATGAATTTTTAGTCACTTGCATTGACTGTGCAAATGTTTTTATTTTTGCCACAGCTAACTGATTGCTACACATGTTCCATGGTTAGCCTATTCTTTCTGGAAAATCTAGGGATTCAAAGAGCACTCCTCAGCACTCAAGAAAAAAAAGCATAACTTTAACGGGGAAAAAAGTTCTGAAGTGGTAGGAAGGAAATTTGATCCTTGTCGAAATGCTGGAAAGTAAGAGAATATAACACAGAAGCAGATTAGGACAACTGCTCATAGTTGAGAATTATATATAGTTTTTAAAAAGATAAACTTGAAGCTCTTTTTAGTATAGGGAGATAAATTTGCTTGCTTTTCAAGGAATAACAAAGTAAAACTTAAGAAACACTCCAATGAAAGATCAACCAGTAGGAATTAGAATAAAATGCAAAGATTAATGGTAGTTGGTGGCTCAGGAGTACCAAGGCATTCATTTATCTACCCAATAATAACACTTGAGAAATCCATTGTCTTTCTAGGGCAAGTAGCGAAGAAAGAAAAGAGACCCTCAAGAGATGTATCAAAAGAGATGACCCTGAACTCACTCAACGCCCTCTCCCCATCTTCCACATTATTGGCAGGCAGCCTACACTAGCAGATATGAGGAAAAGACACAGACTTACATCAAAAACCTACTCCTACACCCTCGTTTTTCCAGTATTGTGAAGAAAACATTGAGCTTCTGGTTTCAGGCTATGGAAATTTGCTAAGGTCTTAACAGCACTGTGGTCACAGCCCTTTAGAAGCCAAAGCCTTCTGTGAGCTGCAACCCAGATGCACCAGAGCTGCAAAGCACGGAACTGGCAGTGCTGAATGAGAAAACTAAGAAACAGAAGTAGTGGAAGAGGTCACCAGGATAGGACACCCTGTGTGTGGAGGGGAGGGGAGGGTGGAAGAAATTTTTGCAGCATTCCACCATATATGAGGGAAAGAGTATAGCACCCAGATGTGGCCAGTTCTGACATGCAAAAGTCCTTTGGGACATAGATCTAAGCTGGTAAACCACAAATTGTTCAGTGTAGGAGGAGGCTGAGATACTTTAATATCTATCCCCTACGGAAACCACAACCACAAGAGAGGAAGTCAGAACATAAGAGCTAAGGAAAACAAATGGGCAAGAGAATGAAATTTCAAAAATTTCAGGAAAAAACTCAAAGACTTTGAATAGAAGCAGATAAACCAGCAATAACAACAACAAACACTAAGAACAGAAGGAAATAGAGGTTGTAGACCGAGTAAACTAGTTCAGACATCTATAAAATAAATACTATAAAATAAAGGGAAATAATCTAACATTGTGTGACCCAGAGGATGCTGTGAAATTTGAGGGAACACAAAACAACAACATGTTGCTATTTATTCATAGATGCCTCTATGAATTTTTTTTAGAAATAAGATTTACTGAGAAAGTATAGAAAAAAGTCAGCATAAAGCATTCTGTCCAAACTGGGAACATAATCTCCCATTGCATATAAGCATCTTGGGAATGAAAAGTTCAAACTTAAAAATATAATTTTAGTGTGACATTTATGTAGAGAATGTATATAGAAAAGGAAAACTTCTGATACCTGGATCTAGAAGTTCTCTCTGTTCACAGCATCCTGATAAAGATCCCCTTCATTGTAACTTTCTGCTAAAATACCTATTTAAAAATATTTTTATTTACAAAACATATGCATGGATAATTTTTCAACATTGACCCTTGCAAAACCTTCTGTTCCAAATTTTCCCCTCCTTCCCCCCACCCCTTCCCCTAGATGGTAGGTAGGTAGTCCAAAACATGTTAAATATGTTAAAGTATATGTTAAATCCAATATATGTATACCTATTTATACAGTTATCTTGCTGCTTAAAGAAAATCATATTTAGAAAGAAAGAAAAAAACCTGAGAAGGAAAACAAAAATTCAAGCAAACAATAACAGAAAGAGTGGAAATACTATGTTGTGATTCACACTCAGTTCTCACAGTTCTCTCTCTGGGTGTAGCTGATTCTCTTCTTACTGAACAACTGGAACTGGTTTGAATCATCTCACTGTTGCAGAGAGCCACATGAGATACCTTTTTAAGGATTAAGGTCAGCATTTAACTCTTTCAAGAGTCATTCTCTGAAGCCATCATCCTTGAATGATTTTTTTTTTTTTTCTCTGACAGTCTGAAGCTACTTCTATTGTTGCCAGGCATTAGCTTTGTTGACCACTGATACCCCCTTTGGCTACTTTTATGATTTCTCACAATTTTGGCTTGAACAGATCTGTCTTAAGAATGAATGTTTTTAGTCATTTACCCAAGTAAGAAGACACAAAAGAAAAGAGCCTTATCCCATTTGCACATTTTCCTAGTCAAGACATATTAGCTACCATGGCCAGATGGAAGACAGAGAAGCTGCTTTTATCACCACTTAACTCTAAAGTAGTTCTACTCCTTAGAATTACAAATTAAAGAGATTTAGAGACGAGAAGATTGTCTCATTTTGTGTGCATCCTCAATTCTGGCTCAGAAATTCATGAGTCATCAATTCTTGGTTCTGCAGTCAATTAAAAGACTTTTGTTTTGGTCATAACATAGTAAAAATCCCTGAATCATCTACATGTTTTCTTGGACTGAAACTAAACTAGGAATGAAGCACACACTTTAAAAATTATTTCTCATAAGCCAATCACCCCCTACTATAGTCATATAAAATTGTTTTTTTTTTTTTTTGTTTTTTTTTTTTAAATCATTTAAAAACATTTGTTTTCTGTTCCTTTAACTATTCCTCCCTCCTCTTGTCCGGACTAAAAATACAAAAAAAAAAAATAATAAAACAAGTTCCCACATTGGCCACGTCCAAAACTCTGTTTCTAATATCATCTATTTTTTCCCCTGAGGCAATTGGGGTTAAGTGACTTGCCCAGGTTCATTCAGCTAGGAAGTGTTAAGTGTCTGAGGTCAGATTTGAACTTGGGTCCTCCTGACTTCAGGGCTGGTGCTTTGTCTAGTGTGCCACCCAGCTGTCCCTAATATCATCTATTTAGTCCATTACCTCTTGGTCAGAAGATGAGCAGTATTTTTCATTTTCATTGCTCTGGAATCAATAAGATGTCATAATTCTTTCAAGATTGCTTGATTTAAAAAAGCAATATTCTTATATTATAAATTGTTCTTCTAATTCTACTCATTTAACTTTGCATCAGTTCATACAAATCTTCCCAAGTCTCTCTGAAATCTTTCTCTTCCATTTATTTCTATTGTTTCATATGGCAAAATAATATTCCTTTATACTAATATGCCACTGATTTGTTCTAATACTTCCCAATTGTTTAGTCCTTCTTCCCTTTGTCTACTACCACAAATAGGGCTTTTATAAATATTTTCACAAATATATGATCTTTCACTTTTATTTGATCTCTTTGGAATATAAATATAATAGAGGTTTTAAAGGCTTTTCAAAGGATTGCACAATTTAGTAGCTTCTGGAGTCTAGTTCCAAATCGCTTTATGGAATGCTTGTATGAAACCACAGTTTTACCAACAATGCACAACTGTGCCTGTTTTCTTGCCCCCTCCTCTAACATTTATCATCTTCTGTTTTTTTGGGGGGGAGGTCAAGGTTGCCAATCGAATAGGTATGAAGTAGAAACTCGGAACTGTCTTAATTGTATGTCTCTTGTCATTAGTGATTTGTAGCATTTTTTTTTTTCATATGGCTACAGATAGTTTAGATTTCTTCCCCTGAGAATTGCCTGTATATATCTTCTGACCATTTATTAATTAGAGAATGGTTCTTGTTTTTATACATGTGAATATGTACCTTATGTATCTTGGAAAGATATATCCATCCATCCATACATAAATATATGTGTGTGGGTGTGTATAATGTATACATCCCATTATTAGGGAAACTTGAAGCAAAGTTTTTGTTGTTATTGTTTTAATTGGCTATTTCCATTATGATCTGAATTGCAGTTAGAATTTCTTTGTGCAAAAAAACCTTTAAATTTTGTGTAATCAGAATTTTCTTTCTCTTCCATGGTCCTATCTACTCTTCCTTTATTTATCAATACTTACCTTATTTGTAGATCCTAAAGATAATTTCTTCTTTGCTCCTCTAATTTATTTGTTTTATGATTGTTTACATCTATGTAATGTATTCATTTGAAGCTTATCACCAAATTTCTCTCCAGGTTTCTCAGGAGTTTTTTTTTTTTTTTTCCTTTTTTGGGGGAGGGTCAAATTGTGATTCTTTACACCAGTAACTATGAATTTTTGGTTTATTATTACTAAGCTACTATTTCTGTTTGCTGTTTTATGTTTTATGTGTCTTTAATCTGTTCTATTGAATAACCTATTTTTAAATTACTATCAAATTGTTTTGATGATTACTGTTTTATACAATAATTTGAGGTGCTACTGTTGCACCCTTTTCTTTCCCCCTTTTCCTTATTTCCCTTGATATTCTTGAATTATTATCCCTCTAAATAAATTTTGTTATTATTTTTTTTCTAGTCCTACAAGTAATCCTTTGGTAGTTTCACCACTGTGGTCCTGAAGTAGAATAACTTAATTTACTAATTAATTTAATTAGTATTAATATTTTGTTGTATCAACTTAATCTACCCATGAGCAATTTAAATTTCTGCAATCATTACCATAATGTTTGTTTTGTAGATGGATTTGTATAATTCTTAGGTGCATCTTGGTAGGTAAGACTTTTAAAAACTATTCTTATTTGAAGTCTGGTGATCCTGAGAGCTTTTCAAGGGGTAGAGGGGTGGTGGAGGGAAAGACTAGAAATTACCTTTACCATTTTCCTTCTGAGTGGGAGCAACAAGACAGAGAAATGAGTGGTCCCCAGGCTCTTCACATCAAGATGGAGTTTCTTCTATTTTTTTTTTTCTTTTTTCACATTTATTTATTTTATTTTTAAGTTATGGAGTGAAACAAGCATTTCTATATCATAGTATAATTAAAAAGGTAATTGCACATGAAAGTACAAATTTATTGTGTAAATCTTGTTATTGCTTTAAATTTTAAAAAATAATAAAGTTATCATGTAAATTTATTTTTCTCCTTTTCAAAATTTCTTCTTCCTTTTTTCCCTACCCTAGAGATGGCTACCATAGGCAGAAATAGGTATATATGTTAAATTATTTTATACATACTTCTATTTATCAGTTCTTTCTCTAAATGCAGATAGTGTTTTTTTCTTCTTATGTTCTTTACAGTTAGTTTGAATATTTATAATAGTCAAAATGACTTATCTATTCAAAATTCTTAAAACAATATTGTAGTTACTATATGTAATGGTCTCTTGGTTCTGCTCATTTTACTCTTCATTATTTCATGCAAGTCCTTCCATGTTTTTCTACGATCATTGAACTCATAATTTCTTATAGCATAGTAGTATTCACAGTCATATACAACTTGTTCAGTCATTCTCCAATTGATGGACATGCCTACAATTTACATTTCTTTACCAGCATAAAGAGAGCTGCTATCAACATTTTAGAACATATAGGCTATTTTCCTTTTCCTCTAATCATCTTTGGGTAGACATAATAGTGTATTGCTGAGTCAGCAAATACAAACAGTTTAATAACTCATTGAGCATAATTCAAGACTGACCTCCAAAATGGTTGGGATTAGTTCACAATTATTAATATCCCAGTTTTTTTTTTTTTTTTTAACATTCTCTCCAACATTTGTTGTTTTCCCTTTTCAGTCATTTTAGCCAATTTGATAAGTGTAAAATGATACCTCAAAATTGGTTTTAATTTGCATTTCTCTAATCAATAGTGATTTAAAGCATTTTTATTATCTGATATAAATTGTTTTGTTTTTTTTTCATTGGAAAACTGGCTATTCATATCCTTGAACTATTTATCAATTGAGGAATAACTCATATCTTTCTAGATTTGACAAAGATCTTTATATATGTGAGATATGAGACCTTTATTTGAAAAACTATAGTTAGATTGATCTCTTTTGAATGCCTAGGAACTATCTTGTTTCAGGATCAGTTACAATTGATACAATATTCACAAATAGGAGCTTTTATATGATCTCATTTCCTAGGGATATAAAAACAAAAATGAAATATTCTCTGCCCTAAAGGAGCTAATATTCGACTCTAACAAATGCTGGTAAAGAGACTGCATGAGATGGAAGTGGTTCATATGCATTCAGAAGTTAATAAGTGAGACTTGGGGGGGGCAGAGCCAAGATGGCAGAGTATAGAAAGTATCACAGTAAAGCTTCCCAACATTCTCCATCAAACAACTTCAAAATAATGCCTCAGATCCAAATCTGAAGTGACAGAATCAATGAAACAGAGTGAGAATTTTTTTTTCAGCAAAAGGAAATTTATAAGGTTGGAAAAAAAGGTCTGTGACAATGGGGGCAGAGCGAGAACCAATCCAGAGCCCACATTGTGGTAATACCTTTGTGGGCTTTGGTGGTTGGAACAGCAGCAGAAACAGTTTTGGAAACTTTTAAGCCAGAGATGGTAAGGAGCTCAGCCAACTGATCAGAAAGGAATTAAAGGGGATCTGTGAGTTAATACTAGATCCATTTCTGTGTCACAATTCCAGGACAGAGAAGAATGTTTATACTCACAAGGGAGTGGGAGCTCCAGGAACCCAGTTTCAAGGGAGCCAGAGCTCTGAAGAGCAGATCAAGGGTTCTTCCTGAATAAAGACCAGAAAACAAGCCAGGAGAGCATTGAAAACATTTCTCCCTGGATCATACCACCTTAGAAGCACTTGAAAACTTCCAAACTCCCAAAACTAGCTCTAAAGATAGCAATTTAAAAAATAATTAATTTTTAATACACATTGCTTTATAAATTATGTTGGGAGAGAAAAATCAGAACAAAAAGGAAAAACCATGGATGAGAGGAAAAAAAAAACAGAATAAAAAATTGAACATAGCATGTGTTGATTTACCTTCAATCTTTATAGTTCTTTTTTTAGATGCAGATGGCATTTTCTGTCCAAATTCTATTGGAATTGCTACTGGAAGACAGCAATTTTAAAAAGCCTTGAGATTGGGACAGTGCTTCTCTCTGGGAAGAGAACCCACATTTAACATAAAGTTTAAAATCAAGAAATAAGTTGGGAAAATGAGCAAATAGCAAAAAAAGAACCTGAACATAAAAATCTACTCTAGTGATAGTGGGAATCAAGACACAAACTTTGGGAAAAAATTATCAGAACAGTAAAGTCTCAAAGAAACCAAAAAGGTGAATTGAGCACAAGTCCAACAAGAATTCTTGGAAGAATCAAGAGAAGTAGATAAAAAATTTGGAATAGAAATGAAAGCGATTCAAGAAAATTACAAAAAGACAATTAACAGTTTGACAAAAGAGGCACAAAAATACTGAAGAAAATAACATTTGGTCTTATGGTAAATAAGGGACAAAAATTCACTGAATAAAAAAGCTCCTTAAAAAGAGCATTGGCCAAAATGAAAAAGAGATACAAAAACTCAATGAAAAAAATAATCCCTTAAAAATTAGAATTGGGCAAATGGAATTTAATGGCTCTGAAACTCAATAAACAATAAAATAAGGGCAAAATAATGAAAAAAATAGAAGAAAATGTAAAATATCTCAATCAGAGTAACAATGCATTGGTGTTCCAGTTTTCTCACATCTCCTTCAACATTTATTATTATTTTTTCTTGTCGTCTTAGCCAATCTGAGAGATGTGAAGTGACATCTCAGAGTTGTCTTAATCAGCATTTTCTGATCAATAATGATTTAAAGCATTTTTTTACATGTCTAGAAATGGATTTAATATCTGAAAATTATTCATATTGATGATTTTATATTTTTGATTTGATTATTTATCAATTGAGAAATGCTTTGTATTTTTATAAATTTGAGTCAATTCTCTCTGTATTTTACAAATAAGGCCTTTATCAGAAACACTGGCTGTAAAAATTTTTTTCCTTACCTTTCTGCTTCCCTTCTAATCTTGGCTGCATTGGTTCTGCTTGTATAAATCCTTTTTAATTTAATGTAATCAAAATTACTAGACATCATATTTTAAGAAATTATAAAGAAAAACTGCCTTGATATCTTAGGTCCAGAGGGTAAAATAAAAATTTAAACTATCCACCAATCACCTTCTTAAAGAGATCCCCAAATGAAAACTCTCAGTAATATTGATGAGAGTTAGGAAAGGGGGAACCCCTTTTGGGTCAGTGCAAGGATAGTCCAATGACGGTGCAGAGTCCCCTGTAAAGGAATTTACAGGCCCAAAAACCTAGATTGATAAAAAAGGTTTATTGTAGGGGTTTGGAAGTAAAGTTTAGTTAGTAAAGTTGAGGGTAGAGATAAAAGGGCACCGGAATAGATCCAGTGGGCAGAAACCCTTGACATGACCGACATAAGGATGCTATGTTTGGGACTTCTGCAAAACGTGGACTCCAGGATTGCCCTTTTTATAATGGAGGCTCTTGGTGATTGAAGGTGTGTGGAGTCCCAGGCTCCTGGTGGGTTTTCAGCCAGGGTCAACAGTGAATAGAATTTAATGGGTTTTCAGATAAGGAAGAAACTATTTGTGGGGGTTGGGAAAACCCAAGTTGGCTCAGATCTGGTGGAGGCTAGGGAAAGCCCAGATATCATTGGAATTCAAAAGGGTGCTTTTTTACCAGGATTTGTAAATCAAAAGATTCTAGCTTAAAGGGACCTCAACCCCCATCAATATTATAGCTAAATCTTAGAGCTCCCAGGTCAAGAAAAAAATAGTGCAAATAGCCAGAAAGAAAAAGTTCAAATATCATGAAGTCACAGTCAGAATCATACAAGATTTAGCAGCTTCCCTGTTAAAAGAGTAGAGGATTTAGAATATGCTATTCTGGAGGACAAGGGAGCTAGGATTACAGCCAAACAATCACGTATGCAGCAAACTGAGTGTATGAAAATATACTCAGGAAAATATGAATATTTAATGAAATGAGTGTCAAGCATTCTTGATGAAAAGACCAGAGCTGAATAGAAAATCTGACATTCTAACACAGGACTCAAGCATACAAAGGTAAACTTGAAAGAGAAATAAGGGACTAAAAAAAGTTAAATGATTTATATTTCTATATGGGAAGATCATACATATAGCTAGCTAAAATTTTTTATCATTAATAAGGAAATTGGAAAGAATCTATACAGACATGAATTTGAGTCAATTATGTTGGGACGATCTCAAAAAAAAAACAAAAAAAAAAAAACAACTCAAATCCTAAGGAGTGTGTAAGAAGGATGCACTGGGAGAAAGGAAAAGAGAGAAGTAGAATGGGGAAAATTTCCTCACATAAAAGAGGCATGCAAGAAAGGGGGTGAGGAAGGAGGAAGTGTCAGGTAATGCTTGAATCTCACTCTCATCAGAGTTGAAATTGGTTCAAAGAAGGAAGAATATATACCCACTCAGCTGGCTATAGAAATCTCTTATCTAACAGGGAAATACAAAGGAAAAGGGATAAGAGATATGGGAAAGACGTGATAAAAGGGAGCTCAGATTAAGGAAGGTGGTGGTCAGAAACTAAACATACTTTTTAGAAGGGATCAGATAAAAAGAGAGAAAGAGAAGGATACACAAGAAAATGAGATGGAAGAAAATATATACTTATTAATTATATTTACAAATATGGCTGGGATGAATTCACCCACAAAATGGAAATGGAGGGCAGAATGGATTTGAAACTAGAATCCAACAATATATTGTTGTTGTTTTTTTTCTTTCTTTTTCTGAGGCAGTTGGGGTTAAGTAACTTGCCTAGGGTCACACAGCTAGGAAGTGTCTGAGGCCAGATTTGAATTCTGGTCCTCCTGACTTCAAGGCTGGTGCTCTATCCACTGCGCCATCTAGCCACCCCAACAATATATTGTTTACAAGAGACACACTTGAAACGGAAAGACACATACACCAAGTTAAAAGTAGGGACTAGGGTAGAATCTATTATGCTTCAACTGAAGTAAAAAAAGCAGACATAGCAATCATGATCTCAGATAAAGCAAAAGCAAAAACAGACCTAATTAAAAGAGAGAATCAGAGAATCTACATTTTGCTAGAAGGTACCATAGACAATGAAGCAATATTAAAAAGTTTTGCTGCAAATTTCTCTGAGGCCTCATGTCTCAAATATATAGGGAATTGAGTCAAATTTATAAAAACAATAGCCATTCCCCAATTGATAAATTATCAAAAAATACGAACAAGAAGTTTTCAGAAGGAGAAATAAAGTTATCTGTAGTCATATGAAAAATGCTCCAAATCACTATTGAGTAGAGAAATGTGAATGAAAACAATTCTAAGCCATCACCTTACACCTATCAGAAATAACAAATACTAAAGGAGGTAGGTAGACTAATAAATTGTTGATAGAATTGTGAACTTTGATTATTCTGGAGAATAATTTGGAACTATGTCCAAAGAATCATAAAATTGTACATACCCTTTGACCCAGTAATACTACTCCTACATCTTTATTCCAAAAAGAAGAAAGAAAAGGCAAAAGGATCTAGGTATAAAAATATTTATAGCAGCTCTTTTTGTGGTGGCAAAGAATTGGAAATTGGAGGGGTGATCATTAATCGGAGAATGGCAGAATGAGATGTGGCATATGATTGTAATGGAATTATAATGGAATGATATTATGCTGTAAGAAGTGATGAGCAGAATGATTTCAGAAAAACTTGGGAACTGAAGGAAAGTAAAGTAAGAAAAACAGGGAGGACATTATACACAGTAACAGCAATATTGTAACAGTGATCAACAGTGAAAGACTAATACAATGAAACAAGACAGCCCCATAATGAAAAATGCTATCTACTTCCACAGAGAGTATAGATTTAAGCATACTTTTTCTAGCTTGTTTTTATTTTTTTAAATCTTATTTATTTATTTAATATTTTCCCTAGTTACATTTAAAACTCTTTTTCCATTTGTTTTAAATTTTAAATGTTTGAGTTCCAGATTCTCTTCTTTATCCCCATCCCCAGCCCCTATTAAGAAACAATTTGTGAAGTTAAAGTACTTATAAAGTAATATATCATAAAACATCAGTAAAAGTCATATAATAAAATAAGCTTTTTTTACTCTATTTTTCTTGCTTTTTTGCAGCATGCTTAATGTGGGTTTATGTTTTGCATAAGTTTGACATGTATAATTTCTATCATGTTGCTCACTTTCTTAATGGATGGGAAGAGGTAGGAGTGGGGAAGAAAATTTGGAACTCAAAACTTTAAAAAAAAGAATGTTAAAAATAAAGAAAAAAAGGATGTGAAAGAATAACAACGTTAAAACTGTCATAGGAAAAGGAAAAAATGCTATTCTCCCTCTTGAGCTAAGGGAAACAAATCTTACTAAACATGTTTTCAGTTTAGATGGACTTCTCCCCTACCTTAAACATTGTTCTGTTTGTTCATTTAATATCATTGATATTTGTAAGAAAATGGAGTACAATTTTGGAAGATTTAGCTCTTTTTGAACGGAAATAAGTCATTTGGTGATTTAGAGCCCAAACTAATTTTTCATATTCCAAATACATAGAATCAATTCAATGTAATACAATTAATATTTATCAAAGATCTCCTTTCTTCTTCCTCTTCTAATCTCTTTCCTTTAGGCTCTATTTATTGTTTGTTCCCTAATTCTTGTAGCTGCTAGCATTTACCTCTCCTTTTAAAATTTATTTAGTATTTATATTTTAAATATTTTTATAGTATTTGAGGGCAGACAATTTGGTTTTTTTTTTATCTTTCTTTTTGCTATTTTGCCAAGTATCAAGCACAGTACTGGGCACATTGTGAGCCTTTAATAAATGCTTGTTGATTCATGGACCTAATCTGTGCAACATCAGATCATATCATAAATTTAGCCTAGAGATAAAAAGTTTTTGGGGCAGCTAGATGGTGCAGTGGATAGAGCAAAAGCCCTAATGAGGAGGACCTGATTTCAAATACAGCCTTAGACACTTAACACTTACTAGTTGTGTGACCCTGGGCAAGTCACTTAACCCAATTGCCTTTTCTTTCCCTCCCCTCCCCCCCCAAAGAGGGAAGAGATGAAAATATTTTGATTTAAGCCCTGCTTCTGACATTGATATTGGCCATGGGCAAATAAATTAACCCATCAGTACCCCCCAGAAACTACAATTTGCAGTGTAGATGCTAATCTGCATAGATGGGGAAACAATTGGGAGATCTTCATAGCAATAAAATATGTAGTTCATCAAGATATGTAAATAATACTTTTAGGAACCCATAATTTCAAGGACTCATATAAAGATTTACCTTCTTTACCTTCACAATTTTTCTAGATCTTAGTAGAAAGTCTTCTCAAGTTGCCATGGCCAAAAATCTTTTCCACCTGGTGCCAGACTTTTGGTGGTTAATCAGTCAGTCACCCATATTCTTCTACCCTAACATGTCAACTCTATTTGTGGGTATGCTGATAAATGCTTAATTATTGGTTCTTTAGGGGAAAAATATAGTAAGACACATTTCCCCATAATTTTCTTAGATCCAGAAATCAACAAAATAATTAATCAATCCCTAATTTGGAGTATCTGATAATTTACAGGGTATAAATGCTTACATTGATCTTCAGGCTGATTTCAGCACCTAGACCTATCTTTCACAGACTCTGATCAAATTCTGCTTAAATTTGTATTTGAAACTACTCTATAGAATTCAAATTCTGCTGGTTTTTTTTTTAATATTACCCTCCTTATTAGATCTCTTCCTCTCAAGTTCCCTTCATGTTCTTGTAGTCTCAGTGCTCTGACTTAAAGAAACTTTACTCTTTTCAGTAGTGTATGTAGTCTCTATTTCCAGTTATCTACCAATTATCTACCACCTTCACTCATCATATCTCTGCATTTGAGGTTTACTCTATCTAGATATATCATCCTATATAGATCCAGGAGAGAAGGGAGCCACTATTACCTGACTGAACCCAAGTCACTGTCCCTCATTTAAGTCATTCTCCCTCATTTCTTGAATATTTATCTTCAAATACCATTCAACTATATGCTCAACTCATTTTCCTCATTGCTTCAATTTTCTCAAATTTGATCAATACCCTCCACACCAGATCTGCACCTCTGGTCCCTTGATTGGTGGGTGAATGAATATATACTAGCTGTATAATCTCTGGTTGCCCTAGATATCTCAATCAGTCAAAAACCATTGATTAAACACTTACTATATGCTATGTATTATTCTAAGCACCAAGCTGACTAATTTCACTCAGACATTCACCTAGGTCATCTTATTATCCACCTTATACTGCATAATACCCTCTTACAACACATTCCTCCCCTTAACCCCCTTCACCTCCTTAATTTTTCACTTCCTATTTCTGGAATAGAATTGTCCTTAGATTGCATTTATACCTCAATTTATCATCTCTGTGAGTTCCCAGACTAAAGCTCCCTTCTTGGCCACTGGTCTTTCACATGTGTTACTCTCCATTATCAAAATATAAATTCCTTTAGGGCAAGGGTCCTCAGTCTATAGCTTCACTCACTTTCACAAACACATTTTTAAGAAAAAGCTGTCTTTTTTTCTTCTTGACATTTCTTCAACTTTTAACATTATTGGTCCCTCCCTCCTCAAAACTCTTTCATTTTTTAGGTTTTTAAGATACTGTAATGTTAAAGTATCTTCTCTCCTTTATGAATGGTCTTTTTCCTCCCAAATTTTTATTCATGTTCCTCCCTCAGGAACATCAGATACCTTCCTTAGGTTCTCTCTTTTTCTCTCTCTCCAGAGGTGTTTCTCTTGATTTCATCAACTCCTATAAGATCAACTGTTATCTCTATATATGTCTCCTAAATGTACTCATCTAGCTTTTATCTCCTCAGGTCTAGTATATCTCTACAGCTTCTCATCAGCCATCTTCATGTGGATGTCCCATAGGCATCTCAAACTCAACTAGTCCAAAACAAAACTCATTAACTTGTCCATTACACTCAACTCTCCTTCTTTGTCTTTCTTCATATCCCTAGGGTTAAGCAGGATTTAAACCATATCAGGCAATTAAAAACTACATGTTGACTAACTCCTAACTCCCTTATTTTTACAAAAGATTTTTTATTGATATCTCTTTTTATTCCATCACCTTCACTTTCAAATATATCCTTCCCTCTCCCTAAACCAAAGAACCATTCCTTGTAACAAAGCATAAAAAGAGGGCGAAAATTAGTTCAGCACAACCAATAAATATGTCAACTGAATCTGACAGTAGACAGTTTTCCAAACATATAGTCCCCTACCTTGACAAAGGAGAGAGAACAGCATTTTCTCCTCTCTCCTTGAAAAACAAGCTTTATTATAAGCAGACCGCATTCAGTTTCTTTTTATTTTTTTATTTTTCATTTGTATTATTGTCATCATGATTATTATTTCCCTGATTTGATTTATTCTACTTTGCACCAGTTCTCATGAATCTTACCAATCTTCTCTATATTATCCATACTATAATTCCTTTTAGCAAGCAAAATTCCATTACATTCATATATCACAGTTTGGTTAGTTGTTCCCCAGTTGATAGACATCTACATTATTTCCACTAAATTCTTTGTTTCTGTGGACAACACTAATGATTTTTTAGTCACTTGGGTCAAGTGATCTGGAATCATTCTCAACTATTCATTCTTACTCACCCTCCTTCATAACTGTCATGCTTTGTTAATTAACCTTTCTACCTTTTCTCTGCTGACAATACAGTTGTTTTAGTTTAGGGACTCACAATCTGGCCAATTGCACTAGCTTTCTATTGATTTCCCTGTTGCAAGTCTCACTTCACACTAATCCTTCATCACACAGCTACCAAATTGAAATTTTGAAGATGTGAGTCCCCTACTCAAGAATCTTCAATGACTCCCCATATAAAATAAAATATGAGTTTTACTGTGATAGATAGTAAAAGTCCTTTGAAACCTGTTATTTTTCGGATTTCATTTAATTTCATTTTCTCCCCTAATACCATACATTTTGTGCTCCAGCCAAATAATTGTTATTCCCCATAGATTACATTCTACCTCCTGAGGAAGGAATTTTTGACCAAAGAAGAACTAGAGATCATTATTGATCACAAAATAGAAAATTTTGATTATATCAAATCAAAAAGCTTTTGCACAAACAAAACCAATGCAGACAAGATTAGAAGGGAAGCAATAAACTGGGAAAACATTTTTACAGTCAAAGGTTCTGATAAAGGCCTCATTTCCAAAATATAAGGAGAATTGATTATAATTTATAAGAAATCAGGTCATTCTTCAATTGATAAATGGTCAAAGGATATGAATAGACAATTTTCAAATGATGAATTTGAAACTATTTCTAGCCATTTGAAAAGATGCTTCAAGTCATTATTAATCAGAGAATTGCAAATTAAGACAACTTTGAGATGCCATTACATACCTCTCAGATTGGCTAGGATGACAGGAAAAGATATACTGAATGTTGGAGGGGATGTGGGAAAACTGGGACACTGATGCATTGTTGGTGGAATTGTGAATACATCCAGTCATTCTGGAGAGCAATTTGGAACCATGTTCAAAAAGTTATCAAACTGTGCATACACTCTGATCCAGCAGTGTTACTACTGGACTTATATCTTAAAGAGATCTTAAAGTAGGGAAAAGGACCTGTATGTGCAAAAATGTTTGTGGCAGCCAGTGGACAGAAACTAGAAATTGAATGGATACCCATCAATTGGAGAATGGCTGAATTGTAGTATATGAATGTTATGAAATATTATTGTTCTGTAAGAAATTACCAGCAAGATGATTTCAAAAAGGCCTGGAGAGACTTAACAAGAACTGATGCTGAATGAAATGAGCAAGATCTGGAGATCATTATATACTTCAACAACAACACTATATGATGATCAATTCTGATGGACGTGGTTCTCTTCAATAACGAGATGAACCAAATCATTTCCACTTGTTCAATAATGAAGAGAACAAGCTACACCCAGACAAAGAACTCTGGGAAATGAGTGTGAACCACAACATAGCATTTCCATTCCCTCTGTTTTTTTCCCGCTTCCATTTTTGATTTCCTTCTCAGGTTAATTTTACCTTATTTCTAAGTCCGTTTTTTCTTATGCAGCAAAATAACTGTATGGATATGTATACATATAAAGTATTTAACATGTACTTTAACATATTTAACGTGTATTGGTCTACCTGCCATCAAGGGGAGGAGGTGGGGGGAAGGAGGGGAAAAGTTGGAACAGATTTTGCAAAGGTCATTTTAATCATACTTCAAAAAGGCACAGAGAGTATAGGGACAAATGACACAAAAAAGTATAGATAAACACCATGGGGGCACAAAGACAGATAACATGGGAATGGGATGAAAATAGGGTAGAAGAAGAAAAAGGATAAGAATGCGGAAGAGAATGGAGATACTAAGAGTCCACAGAAAGTCACAACCATATATTTAGAGTTGGGAGCACTGGTAGCACAGAACCTTAGGATGTGGAGGAGTACTCAAGGGAAAGAAATTTGGGGTCTCATTTTTATAGGGTTTGGTGGGGTGCATTCTGGCTCTTATCCATGACATCTGGGGGTTACTTCATTAAAAGATCATTTTAAAGTTCACAGTAATACTTTAATGTTTGTTTTTTAACATATAATCTCAGGTTTATCAGCAATATTTGGTGTTCTGCTTGGTTTTATTGCAGATATCTGAAACTTATCTGAAGTTTACAGATCATGGATGAATAGATCTAAAAGACCCTGACAGCAAAGCCTTGCTGGAGTCCCCTGATTTAGTACATAGTCTCAGGATAAATTTTTTTTAAGTTAATTTATGATAAGGTCTGACAAGTAATCATCATGCTTTTTTGATCTATGGAATAGTCAGCAAATCACTTCTAGGTTCCTCTGAGCAATCTTATTTCTTGCTATTATAACTTAATACTGAATACTTAGAAATTTACTTATTAAATATTATTGTTCTAAAAAAAATGATGAGCAGGATGATATCAAGAAAAACCCTGGAAAGTCTTCCATGAGCTCAAGCAAAGCGGAATGTAGTATGTACATAGTAATAGCAAAATTGTAGGATGATCAGCTGTGAATAACTATGCTATTCTCAGCAATACAATGATCCAAGACTGCTCTGGGGGACTTATAATGAAAAATGCTATCCATATCCAGAGAAATGTGTCTAAATACAGATTGAAACATACTTTTTATTTACTTTCTTTTTTCTTGAGGGTTTTTTTTTTTTTTTTTTTCAACATGACTTTTGTGGAAATGTTTTGCACAGCTTCACATGAGCCTTCTCAGTGGGGGGGGGGGTATAGAGAAGAAGGGGAGCAACTCAAACTTTTGAAAACAAATTTAAAAAATTGTATTACATATAAGTCCATAGTACCTATTTATCCACAATACCATAATATTATTTCGGAAATTCATCCCTTTTTTCTTATACTACTATAATAGCCTCCTAATTAGTCTCCTTGACTTTCTTGGTCTTTGTCACTCGAGTTCATCCTGCACAGATTTCCAGAATTATATTCCTTATTCAGGAGTCTCCCATCAGATCATTTTTCTACACAAAAACCCATTGACAAAATGAAACCCACATTCCTTATCCTGGCATTCAAGAACCTCTTATCTCATATTTGGTCCCAACTTACTATTCTAGCTTTATTTATTAATCTAGTGTAACTGGCCTATTTATTATTTTAAAATACATAAAATTTCCCACTTCCACACCTACATTTATGCTTTTCTTTTAGTTAAAATAGCTTAAAGAAGCCATTCAAATCTATAACATCCTTCAAATCCCACTTCTAGGTTACCTTCTCCAAAAAGATTTTATTTATCCTCTCAAATGGAATTTATTTCTTCCTCCTTTGTACTCTCATTGCATTTTGTACATCTCTCACACTTTACCTTACTGAGACATGCGTATATATTGTATCTCCACTTCTGAACTCCTTGAAGACAGAAATGATTTCTTTATCTTCTTCCTCAGAAATTTGCTAACTATATGATCCTATGTAAGTCATTAAGCCTCTAATTCCTCATCCAAAAAAGGGGGTAATAGTAGCACCTACCTTCTGGAGCTATTATGAAGATAAGATGAGATATCTGTAAAGCATTTTGCAAGCATTAAAATTTGTCAACATTAAAATGCTATATAAATGCTAATTATTGATATTATTATCCCTTTTAATACTTGGTACAGAGTCTTGTATTAACTATTTAATAAAGTTTTATTTGCTGAAAAGATAGTTGTGAGGATGAATATATGTTAGATGGATAGATGAATGAATGGTTAAAAGGGATGGATGGAACTAATGTACACATGTTCAACAATAATTCTATATAGATATGAATAAACTGATCTTTTTAATAACTGAATTGTCATCCATAATAAAATCATATGAATTAGACTCTAAATTTGCTTTTTTCCATATTCCGTCTCTTGAAATCAAAAGAAATTTACATCTCTCCCTATTAATAATGTTAAAATATCTGAACAAATTTTCTTTTTTCTTTTCTTTTTTTTTTTTACATTACACTTATTTTCAAATGTCTCCTCTCAGTAAGTCATACTTTATAGTAAAGATTTTCATTATTTGGTGAAGGTAGGACCTTTCTTTTTGTCTTTAACCTCCTTGAAGAATAAAGGTCTAGCAAAGGAGATTCCTGAGAAAAGGTTTGATTTAAAAAAAAATTTAGATCTAATGATTGGATCAATTATCAAGAAAAGATAACATAGACTTTCCTGATAAGGCATATTTGTCATTTTAAAAAATAGATCCTATTCTTTCCTTCCCTCTCTCCTCTTCATGTCAACTTAGAAAAGATTCTTTTTTCTGCCTCTTCCTAGCATCTGTGAAGGGGTGTTGATTTTGATGTAGAAGACCTTATCAAAGTCTACTTTTGCCACTTGAAAATCATGAAATCTTGAATAAATCACTTCAACTCTGGACGCCTATTTCTTTAACCCTGAGATATAATAATACATGTACTACATACTTGTAGAGCTGGTCAAATGAGACAATTTAATAGTATGTTCATACCATTGTTAGCATCTATTTCTATCTCATACAATATTATCAGAAAGAAGTGTGATAAAATCTTCAAATCCAGGATTGACTCTCCTCACTAATCTATGAACATTAAGTCTTCCTAGAATGTCCACTCTATGACTAGTAGCTTTTTGCTCAGTGTGGAATGACCCATAGACTGGGTGGAGTTTCCTGAAGGTTTCCCTTGGACAAACTGTTCTGTATCTTGTTAATAATAATTAGATACAATTATTTGGTTGAATACTTGGCCCAGTCCATTCATCCATCACAGACCAGAGACAGAGCTGAGGACCCAAAGGACCAATTTTTAAATGACTTCATAGCCCATTTTGTGATCTATTGCCAGCAGAGAGGCCGTCTGAACCCTGTCTGTCCACGTGAATTAGATTTTTTGTCCTGATGAAGCAAAAACGGCTGCTCAAATACTACACACCATCAATTCTCAGTTGTTTTTCAAATTCTTATTTCTGCTTGGTCACAATCCTTGGAGATCCAAGCATCACTCAGCTATTTGCCTCATTCAGTAGGTCCCACTTGGCTCCAAGCACATGCATGGGACATGTGCAAAGGGTGAATCTTAGAGCATGTAGCTTTTGAGATCATACATAGTACATCAAAATAAATGACCACATAATTTAAAGAGTAGGGTCTGCCCGACTCTCTTATATCTCATCCTCTTTTCCAACATAATTCATTTTCTTGGGTTTTTTTTCTTTTTTTTTGGTTTGTTTGAATCTATGATTTCATCTACGTAGGACCATAAGGTCATAGATTAGAGCTGAAAGATAACTTGGAGGCCATCTAATTCAAACCCTTTTTTTCAGATGATGAAATGAAAATCCAGAGAGGTCAAGTAACTTATACAAGATTACATAGGTAACTTATGAAGGCAGAATAGTAACTCAGGTGTTCTGACTCCAAAGCCCTTAGAATTATTATTATTATTATTTATTACAGCTTTTTATTTTTCAAAACACATGTGGACAATACTTCAACATTAGCCCTTGCAAAACCCTGTGTTCCAATTTTCCCCCTTCCTCCACACTCTTCCCTAGATGGCAAGTGATCCAATATATGTTAAATATGGTAAAATATATGTTAAATCCAACATATGCATACATATTTATACAATTATTGTGCCGCACAAGAAAAAAAGAGAAGCAAAATAAAATGCAAGCAAAAAGAGTGAAATTGGTAGGTTGTAAACCACACTCAGTTCCCACAGTCCTCTCTCTGGGTATAGATGGCTCTCTTCCTCACTGAACAATTGGAACTGGTTTGAATCATCTCATTGTTGAAAAAAGCCACGTCCATCAGAATTGATCATTATAATCTTGTGACTGTGTATAATGATCTCCTGGCTCTGCTCATTTCACTTAGCATCAGTCTCTCCAGGCCGCTCTAAAATCTCTAAAAATGATCTGTTGGTCATTTGTTACAGAACAATAATATTCCATAATATTCATATCCACAGTTTATTCAGCCATTCTCCAATTGATGGGCATCATTCAGTTTCCAGTTTTTTTGCCACTACAAAAAGGGCTGCCACAAACATTTTTGCACATGTGGGTCCTTTTCCCTCCTTTAAGATTTCTTTGGGATATAGGCCCAGTAGAAACACTGCTGGATCAAGGGGTATGCACAGTTTGATAACTTTTTGAGCATAGTTCCAAACTGCTCTCCAGAATGATTGGATGTATTCACAATTCCACCAAATAATGCATCAGTGTCTCAGTTTCCCCACAGCCTCTCCAACATTCATCATTATCTTTTCCTGTCATCTTATCCAATCTGACAGATGTGTAATGGTATCTCAGAGTTGTCTTAATTTGCATTTCTCTGATCAACAGTGATTTAGAGCATCTTTTTATATGACTAGAAATAGTTTCAGTTTCTTCACTTGAAAATTATTCATATCCTTTGACCATTTATCAATTGCAGAATGGCTTGAATTCTTATAAATTGGAGTCAACTCTCTATATATTTTAGAAATGAAGCCCTTAGAATTATTTGTATGGTATAAATGCTTCTCTTCTACTCTAGAGAATTCCAAGTATAGAAACTCATTGAAGCAATGTAGGTCTGCAGTTCAATGTCCAGAGATGCTAAGAGGTTATGTAATTTGCTGATGGTCACATAGATGGAATATGTTAGAAATGGAAAGCAACCTAGGTTTTTCTTATTTAAAGACCTGTCCTCAATGGATAGAGTACCAGTCCTGAAGTCAGTAGGACCTGAGTTCAAATGTGACCTCAGACGCTTAACACTTCCTGGCTATGTGACCCTGGGCAAAATCACTTAATCCCAATTGCCTCAGCAAAAAAATTAAAAAATAAAGACCTGTCCTCTCTACCACATTGCTTCTCTTCAGGAATATATATATATATATATATATATATATATATATATATATATATAAATATGTTGAGGCTTTTAAAAATTTTTTTTCTGCTTTCTCACCAAGTGCCCCAGTATGGATGTGTGAAGTCTGATTTTGCTGAGGGGTTAATTTTTGACTAGCAATTGACCTGGAGAATGGATTATGTAAAGGAAGAAGTGGAGGTTGTGAGACTAATTTGGAAGCTATGATAATGATCCAAGTGAGAGATGATGAGGATCTAAACTAGAATTTATGATTCTACACTATTAGAAAAATATTTTACTATTTTTAAAAAAACCTACAAAATATTAGTGACTTCTTCCTCACCCCTCTACAATTCCTATGAATATAGAACACTTATATGTAACAGTTACTGACTTTGATTTTTTTTCTCCAGATGTCTAAATTGAGAAAGGGTAATTGCTCTTTTCTTTTAGAGAATAATTTGCTTTACATACATTTACTTATTTGTGTAAATATTGTATCCTCCAATAGAATATAAGCTCCTTGGATGGTGCTATGCAGTTTAGTAAGTACTTAGAAATGCTCATTTGAATGATTGAATGAATGAAGCGTACTAGTAGTAAACTAAAGACTCTAACAACCAAACTGACCACTGAACTCAGTGGTATATGGAGTCAAAGACGAGCTCAGAAGGTGTTAGTAGGGGTTAATAATGTCCTTATTATTGGCCATCCTGCTCATCGAGGATTTCTCAACTACACATATTTCCTAGAACACACAGAGCCAGCTGAAGTAGTTCCAGCACTTAGACCTCACAGTCTCAGTTGGAAAGAAGTTGAGATTTCTCATCCAATGCCTACTTGAGTAGGAAACCCTTATACATAATCACATAGTGCATAAACACGTTATTTCCTTTTGCTACAGCATGCTAAGATTATAGATTTAGAGTTAGAAGAGACTACTGCAGTCATCTTGCTTAACTCCCTCATTTTCCAGTTGAGACACTAAGTGACTTGCTGAGGTCACACAGGTAGTATAGAGGCAAAATTTTAATACAAGTCTTCTGACTCCCAAAATCACTGTGCCACTTTGGTACCAAATCTAGTTCCCTCATATATGTAGTGCTTTATAGTCAAAAATGTTCTGGCAAATGTTGAACAATTGGAAAAATAGTTTAGCTTTAAGTTTAGTCTCTTCATTGTTAATATTTTCTTCCTCATTTTCTTAAGTCTAGAAATCTTTTTTTTTTTTTTTTTTTTTTTTTTTTTTTTTTTTTTTTTTTTTGGTGGGGGGAGGCAAGGCATTGACTTGCCCAGGGTCACATAGCTACTGTATTCTGAAGCTACTCAGGTTCTCCTGACACCAGGGCTGGTGCTCTATCTACCTAGCATCACCTTGTTGCCCCTTAAAACTAGAAATCAATAGAACAATTAAGTTTTGATTTGTAGCATTTGTCAGTCTCTAAAGTTAATATGCTCATAATGAAAAATTAACAATTACTTCTCTGAAACCAGGTGAAGTCAGATACAGCATCCCTGTTAAGAGGTTTTAGATGTAGGGATCCTTAGAGGCTGGAGTTTATTGTCAGTCACAATCACATCATTTGATAGAAAGGCATTTGAAAGGAAAGATTTAGGTGAATGGCAACGCTTTAACTTTGCCCCACTTATGGGGCTTTGTTCTTCTCTCTCTCTCTCTCTCTCTTTCTCTCTCTCTCTCTCTCTCTCTCTCTCTCTCTCTCTCTCTCTCTCTCTCTCTCTCTCTCTCTCTCTCTCTCTCTCTCTCTTTCTCTCTCTCTCTTTTCAATAGAGATCCCAATCAACTAGATCTGAGGAAAAATCAAGCTACTGGAAATTCATATAATCCTGTGGGAATACTTTGGCAAAGTCCCATTGAAAAAGGTTTAAAAGATTATTTTAGAGTCCTTGCCCTTGAGGAGCGCAAAACCAAAACCAAAACTCTTCTTAAGGGAGCAAAAGTTGATGGTACCCAAGGTTTGGGGATAACAAATCTCATTCTCTTTATGAAACAAAATGTTGCTTGCAAATTTCCACAGTCTGAGACAAGGGAAGTATGTAAAGAAAACTACTGCTTGAAAAGACTTCTTCCCTAAAAAGAGCTGAAGCTTAAGACTGAGTTTTAAATTAAAAGATCTCATTATTACTCTTATGATAAAATTGCAATTCTTTAGATGAAGACCCTAACTGAAGCCAGAAACTGGCAGCAGAGAAGTTCTGTAACTATGAGCCCAATAGAGATTCTCCTGACATAAACCACTAGATCCCTACCTATCAAAAACTATTTTCTATTCAAGACCAGGGAGGAGCATGATCAACAGAAGTAGCATAATGAGCTATTGGAAATTTTTTTAGCACTGAAAACTGAGGTTGCCCCTTCACATGTGTGTTCTAATCACCCATACTTCCTATTTATGTACTCCTTGATATATGTGTATCAATTTATTCCCCTAAAGTACCACTTATTGCCCTTGTAACTTTCAGGCCCCCTCGTCCTCCCCACTCTCCGTATATATTATCTCATTCTCTTAGATTATATAAGTTCTTTGTTTGCAGGGACTATCTTTCCTTTTGTATTTTTTTGTATACAACTTAGCATAATACCTGGCACATAGTAAACATTTAATAAATTTTTTTCATTCATTTGATGATATACATATTTATGGAAAAGTGTGTCTTGGATTATGGAAGGCAACTTTTTATGCATTTCACTAAAGACCTTTACTTTGAATTGATTGTATTCTCTGGCTGGCTTGTAAAAACACACCAGAGGGGGCTAAAAACTATGGCTTATGAGTGGAAGAGGCCCTTTATAGTACCTTAAACTTGAGATAACATTCTATAGACATTTACCTATAAATGGGGATGCCACTAATGCTGTACAGAACCCAGAGTTCTATAACATCCATTCTTTTAACACTCCTATGGAAAGGGCAGAGTAGGAGTCATCGAGTCATCATCCCTATTTTGCAGATGAGACATCTGGGAAAAATTAAATATCCTTGGTCTCACTGGGAGCCAGTGACAGAACCAGGAGCAGGACTCATTTCTTTCCTCCCAGTCTACTCTCACATGTGTCTATTCTCACATAAGATTCCATGGTGCCGTTTTTCAATATGATCGTTTGGCTCCCATTATCTGATAACTCTATGCTACCCAAAGCTGCAAGGTTTTAAGACAAAATTTGGAAGGGAGTTCTAAGAAGTTCTCTCACCCACTTTGGAAAAGCTCAGCCAGGGTGTGGTGAGTTGCTCCTGAAGCCTGTGGATCCCCAAGGGTGGGGAGGAGGGCTCCTCATTCAGTCCTCCTCCCTGGAGTCTACAGCCAGAAACTATGTATGGTCAGGCAGCTGTAGGGAGGATTACTAGAACTAACGCCCAAGTATTTCTCTGAAATTCATTGCCACAAGTCACTGCAAAACAACTTTAACCCTGGAGTCCAAAAAAGTCAGTGTTGGGAAAAAAAGTGATAAATCCACAAGAACTTGGGGTCTCTACAACCTCTAGCTAAGATGAATTAGGTTTTAAACACCATGAACAAACACATTTTTTTCACTTTTAATGGTATTTTATTTTTCCACATGCAAAGATAGTTTTCAACATTCATCCTCACAAAACCTTATGTTCCAAATTTTTCTCCCTCTTCTCTCCTCTCTCCCTAAGGTAGCAATCAACATAGATGAAACATGCACAATTCTTCTAAACATGTTTCCATATTTGTCACAAAGCAAAAAAATCAGATCAAAAGAGAAAAATATAAAAAAAGAAAAAACAAGCAAAAACGAATAGCAACATTTTTTTGTTAAAAAGGTGAAAATACTATATTTTGATCCACATTCAGTCTCCATTGTTCTCTCTCTGGATGCAGATGGCACTTCCCATCCTAAAGCTATTGGAATTGCCTTGAATAACCTCATTGTTGAAAAAAGTCAAGTCCATCACAGTTGATCATTACATCATCTTGTTATTATATACAATGTTTTCTTGATTCTGCTCATTCACTTAGCATCAGTTCATGTAAGTCTTTTCAGGCTTTTCTGAAGTCATATTGCTCATCATTTCTTATAGAACAATAATATTCCGTTATTCATATACCATAACCTATTCATCCCTTATCCAACTTCAGTTCCTTGTCACTACAAAAAGGGCTGCTATAAATAGGTGGGTTTTTTCCTGCTTTTATGATGTCTTTGGGATACAGACAAGTGGAAATACTGCTGGATCAAAGGGTATGCACAGTTTCATAACCCTTTGTGCACAGTATCAAATTGTTCTCCAGAATGGTAATTCTGAAGCAATGAACATTGTTTCAGTTCACAACTCCACCAACAATGTATTCTTGTTCCAGTTTTCCTACAAACCCTCTAACATTTATTATTATCTTTTCTTGTCATCTTAGTCATTCTGAGAGATATGAATTGGTAACTCAGAGTTGTCTTAATTTGCATTTCTCTAATCAACAGTGATAAAGAGCTTTTTTATATATAGAAATATATTTATAACTGTATATATTCTATAGAATGGCTTTAATTTCTTGGCCTGAAAATTGTCTTCAACCTCAACTTCCATGTCTATTTTTCAAAGTTCAAGTTGTCCCTTCTCTTTGACAGGCTAACTAACTAACCCCCCTATGTTCTTGTTCCAACCTTCTTTCCAACAACCTCTTCCTTTACAAGAGTTCTGCCTCTTGTTCAAATGGATAGGCTGGCTAAGTTGGTGAAATGCAAAGAAAGAAGCCAAACTGTAGCAGGAAGAATAACTTCTCATTGATCCAAATTTCCCTCCCTAGAAACTATTGTACCGAGGCACTCTTGCTTTAACCCAGTGACTCCAGTGTCAAATTGCCCTTCTTCAGGGAGATAGGTCCTGCCACTTTTATTCATCGGTCATCCTACAATCCTACAACAATTTCAAATATTCATTTATGACCTGTGACCTGAAATTTATTGCCCTTGCAGATCCCCTGGGATTCTGTGGGGCTATAGGATGGTGAAAGAGTGATAGAACCCCATAGAACCTATAGTACACTGAAGCCCCAAAGAAAATCAGTAAGACAAAGTACAAAAGGTACTGGATTTGCAGGAAAAAGGCATGATTTTAAATTCCAACTCACCTGTATGACCTGGGTCAAATTACTTAATCCTTTTGACCTTATTTCTTCCTCTATAAAGTATAAGAGTTAGACTAGGTGATCCCTAAGCTTCTTGAAGGTCTAACTCTTGTGATTCACAATCACAATAACAAGAAGTTCTTGTGTTCATTCAGCATTTTCAGAGGTGCCTGTCATTGAACAATCTGAGTTATCTGGAGTTTAGAGGCTCAATTTTGGAATCTTCATTATTCTCAGGAGCACAACATTCAGTTCTGTCCTCATTGTGTCAGGCTATGTCTACATTAGACTGCAACATGGTCGATGTAATATAATTTCAGGCACAGAATCACAAAAACTTAGAATTATGAAGTCAGAGAAGAAAACAGCTTGGAATAGAGGAAAGAGCACTGAGTTTGGAATTAGAGACCATGAGTTCTAGCCCTGATTCAGTGGGACTCTTACTCAGATCTACTAAGTTGTGTAGTGGTAGTCAATGGAATGTACTGTCCAAGTTAGTCCTTATGCAAAGGAAGAAGCCATTCAATAACACAAGAAAGGAGCTTTAGCAAATCACTTAATTCCTGTGGATATAATTTTTCCCATGTACAAAATGAGGGGATTGAATTAGGGGATCTCCACAGTTTCTTCTAGTCCCCATGATCTTGGAATTATAGGAATTCTTCAGCAGGAAGGGAGCTTGGAGGTGATCCTCTTTATTTTTCCCATAACTCAGGAATCTCCCCCACAGTTTCTCTCACAAGGGAATCACACATCTTCTGCTTGAACATTCCCAGCAACATAGAGTTCTCAACCTCACTAGACAGCTTAATCCATCATTGGAAAACCCAGTTAGAATCTTCTTTAAATCTTTTCTTCTCTGGACCTCAGTATCCTCCTCTGCAAAACGGTGCTTGTAGGATCTTAGGGTAGAAAAGTATTTTTCAAATAGCAAGTTCTGGACTGATTACAAAACACACCATCCTCCTCTTGATAAAAAAGTGGTGAACTCTGAAGATGAATTTCTGCATATATTTCAAATAACATTGTTGTATTACTTTAGTTTGCTGAACTGATTTTCTTTGTTATAAAGATGGGTTCTTTTGGGATGGGGAAGGATTTATTGAGAATTGATTATGGAGGGGGTAGCTCGACAACACAGTGAACAGAGCACCCACCCTGGAGACAGGAGAATCTGAGTTCATATCTGGCCTCAGACACTTAATACTTATTAGCTGTGTGATCCTGGGCAAGTCCCAATTTCTTCCTCCTCTCCCCCCAAAATTGACTATGGAACAAAATAAATAAAATGATGAGAAAGTTCTGTACATCTGGCTAAAAGAATCATTGCTAGCAGATACAAATCCACAGGGGAAATGATTTCCTTGTGAAAAGTGAAGTATCACTGGGAATTCTGGGATATTTTCAAGTCACAACTGTCCAGTTAATTTTCAGGATTTTTTTTCATAGATAGTTCCAAACTAGAATATATATTGTCATGTACTGAAAACCAATATCCAAACTTGTGGACCTGTCAGGATAACATGTATAATAAGTCTTCTAAATCTATCATGAGAGCAATTCCATCACTGTCACCATCATCTTTACAGTTACAATTATGAAGTTTTAATCTGGTAGATATCAGTCTGGGATCTTAACTCAGCACTTAATAGAAAGACTAGCTAATCACATTGCCTATCTTTATAATATATGTCAAATATGTGTCAAAGCTTTAACAATCTTCTCCTTAAGTTTTTTTTAGTATTTATCTATATTTGTTAAGTGACTACTCTGAGTTACTGGCGTACTTTGATTGCTTTTCATTTTATTGCACATTGAAGATAATGCTTTTTTTTTTATAACAAATTGAAGGTTTGTGGCAACCCTATGTGACATAGATTTGTCAAACTAGTCTATCTCATTATTTTTCCACCAGCATGCATTCACATTCTGTCTGTGTCACATTTGGTGATTCAAATGTTTTCATGACTGTTACATCTGCTGTATGTACATCTATGATCAGAGATCTTCATTGTTACTATTATAATGATTTTAGGGCCTCACAACTGTTCCCATACAAGACAGTGAACTTAATTGATAAATATTGTGTGTGTTTTAACTGCTCCATGAACTGGCCATTCCAATCTCTTTCTTCTTGGGTGTCCCTGTTCCTTGAAACTCGAAAATATTGAAATTAGGCCAGTTAATAATTCTATAATGGCCTCTAACTATCCAAGTGAAAAAAAGAATCAATAAAAATGGCAAACTTTTTTTTGATAACTAGACCTTAGATATATCAAAAGTATGCTTGTATATGAGTCATTGTGGCTCATTATAGCTAGAGAACTAGCACTAAAATCAGAAGACCTGGGTTCAAAACTAACCTTTAATACATCCTGGTTATGTAACACTGGTGAGTGATTGAACTTTTCAGTTCTGGAAACTCTAAGGCAATTAAGTTTTAGAGAAAGTGATGATGTGTATGGGTAGAGGAAGTTCTTCAGTGGCTTTCTCTACACTGATGATATCAGGAGTCCAGGCTGAGATGATGTGTCAGGGCACTGGGAATACAAAGATGGAAATAGTTTCTGCCTAAAAGACCTTAAATTCTATTCTGGGAGCATAACATGTCTATGAAAAAGTCAATTATACAAAATAAAGGATGAGGAACTATCTTTAAAATGGAAGCAGTGGTAGGGTGATAGGAAAGCTCTTGAGCAAGAGATAGCATTTACCTAAACCTTGACATAACTAAGTCTAAGGGTCAGAGATATAGAAGAAGAGCATCCAGGCATAGGGGGAATGATCTGCTCAAAAGCAGGAGATGGATTGTCTCCTTTGGGGAACAGCATGGAGGGAAGTTTGATTAGAGTGTAGAGAATAGGAAGAAGAATACAATTTAATAAGTGTGGGAGAGTCGCCCAGGATCAGACTGTGAAGATTTTACATGCCAAACAGAGAAGACTGTACTTTATCCTATTGGCAAGAGGGAATCACCTGCGTTTCTTGAGTAGATGAATGTCAGAGTCAGACCAGGTCTTTAGAAATATCAATTTGACAGTTGCACAATGAATGGATTGAAGAGTGGGGAGACCTGTAGCTGGTAAGTCATAGCAAAGACAAGAACTCAGGTCTTCAGGTTTCTTTGTCTAAAGTACTATATACTATACCTCTGAATCGCTATTCCCATTAGATTTCAGGTGTTCTCTACCTATGATCTATGTTTATTTAATGAAGGCTTGAGCACAGGGAACAGAAAGCTCTTATTTCTCAATCAGATTTAAGTTCATTGCTGGATGAGAGCATTTCTCTTGTCCCACCCTTAATGGGAAACATCAGAGACAGAGGGAGTAAGTCCTGGCTGCAGCTCCAGCCTCTAATCAAAACCACATGGCTGGGCTGAGGCAAGAAGGTGGAGAGGGTACGGGGCTGACGGGGAGATGACTTCAGTAGGTCACCAAAGGCGTAAACTTAGACGAATATATGGGAGTCTGGGGGGGAGGGGCTCAAAGATTGTTGGACTAGTATCAGAATAACCTTCATGCACTTGGAACAGTGGAAGGGAATGAAGCACAAATACCCCTAACCTAGGCTCTAAGCAGGGAGCAGGGTGGGAAGGGGAGCAGTACTATTGAAATTAGCTCACCAAGGGACTAGGCTTAGGGACCTGAAGGCAATGGAATCGGCTACCCCTCACACTAGGC
Organism: Sminthopsis crassicaudata; assembly: GCF_048593235.1. Taxonomy (NCBI): domain Eukaryota; kingdom Metazoa; phylum Chordata; class Mammalia; order Dasyuromorphia; family Dasyuridae; genus Sminthopsis; species Sminthopsis crassicaudata. The sequence continues at coordinate 436,299,362 of NC_133618.1, read as the reverse complement.
AGTGAAATAGAGTTCACCAGAAACTGGACAGATAAGCAGGAGAAACCCAAATTTGTATTCTAACGAGAGCCTAATATTACTGTCACAGGATAGCCATGTAGCTCTTGATACCAGAATTAGATAAACTACGGAAGTTTGTTAGGTAGTTGATGCTATGGAATGGATGGGAGACATCATTAGGGAATCACTACATTAAGATTGTCCTCTCTCCTACTGCTCACCCTGTATATATCAAGACCTCAAGGAATTCCTGATCTACTTATTTTTTTATTAATTTTATAATTATAACATTTTTTGACAGTACATATGCATAGGTAATTTTTTACAACATTATCCCTTATACTCACTTCTGTTCCGAATTTTTCTCCTCCTTCCCTCCATCGCCTCCCCTAGATGGCATACATTTCCATACATATTAAATATCTTATGGTATATCCTAGGTACAATATATATGTGCAGAACCGAATTTTGTTGTTGTTGTTGTTGCAAAGGAAGAATTGGATTTGGAAGGTAAAAATAATCTGGGGAGAAAAACAAAAAATGCTAACAGTTTACACTCATTTCCCAGTGTTCCTTTTCTGGGTGTTGCTGATTCTGTCCATCATTGATCAATTGGAATTGGATTAGCTCTTCTCTATGTTGAAGATATCCACTTCCATCAGAATACATCCTCATACAGTATTGTTGTTGAAGTGTATAATGATCTCCTGGTTCTGCTGATTTCACTCGGCATCAGTTGATGTAAGTCTCTCCAAGCCTCTCTGTATTCATTCTGCTGGTCATTTCTTTCTTTTTTTTTTAAAAATTAATAATTTTTTATTATATATATATATATTTTATAATATTATCCCTTGTATTCATTTTTTCCAAATTATCCCCCGATGACAGGCAATCCCATACATTTTACATGTGGTACAATATAGTCTAGGTACAATACATGTGTGTGAATATCATTTTCTTGTTGCACAATAAACTTTAGATTCCGAAGGTACATGTAACCTGGGCAGACAGATATTAGTGCTAACAATTTACATTCACTTCCCAGTGTTTCTTCTCTGGGTGTAGCTACCTCTGTCCATCATTGATCAACTGGAAGTGAGTTGGATCTTCTTTATGTTGAAGATTTCCACTTCCATCAGAATACATCCTCATACAGTATTGTTGTTGAAGTGTACAGTGATCTTCTGGTTCTGCTCATTTCACTCAGCATCAGTTGATTTAAGTCTCTCCATGCCTCTCTGTATTCCTCCTGCTGGTCATTTCTTACAGAGCAATAATATTCCATAACCTTCATATACCATAATTTACCCAACCATTCTCCAACTGATGGACATCCATTCATCTTCCAGTTTCTAGCTACTACAAAAAGAGCTGCCACAAACATTTTGGCACATATATGTCTCTTTCCGCTCTTTAGTATTTCTTTGGGATATAAGCCCAGTAGTAGCGCTGCTGGGTCAAAGGGTATGCACAGTTTTATAACTTTTTGGGCATAATTCCAGATTGCTCTCCAGAATGGCTGGATTCTTTCGCAACTCCACCAGCAATGTATTAGTGTCCCAGTTTCCCCACATCCCCTCCAACATTCATCATTATTTGTTCCTGTCATCTTAGCCAATCTGACAGGTGTGTAGTGGTATCTCAGAGTTGTCTTAATTTCTGCTGGTCATTTCTTACAGAACAATAATATTCCATAACATTCATATACCATAATTTACCCAACCATTCTCCAATTGATGGACATCCGTTCATTTTCCAGCTTCTAGCCACTATAAAAAGGGCTGCCACAAACATTTTGGCACATACAGGCCCCTTTCCCTTCTTTAGTATTTCCTTGGGATATAAGCCCAGTAGTAGCACTGCTGGATCAAAGGGTATGCACAGTTTGATAACTTTTTGGGTATAATTCCAGATTGCTCTCCAGAATGGTTGGATTCTTTCACAACTCCACCAACAATGCATCAGCGTCCCAGTTTTCCCACATCCCCTCTAACATTCATCATTATTTGTTCCTGTCATCTTAGCCAATCTGACAGGTGTGTAGTGGTATCTCAGAGTTGTCTTAATTTGCATTTCTCTGATCAGTAGTGATTTGGAACACTCTTTCATATGAGTGGATATAATTTCAATTTCATCATCTGAAAATTGTCTGTTCATATCCTTTGACCATTTATCAATTGGAGAATGGCTTGATTTCTTATAAATTAAAGTCAATTCTCTGTATATTTTGGAGATGAGACCTTTGTCAGAACCTTTAACTGTAAAAATGTTTTTCCCAATTTGTTATTTCCCTTCTAATATTGTTTGCACAAAAGCTTTTCAATTTGATATAATCAAAATTTTCTATTTTGTGATCAATAATGATCTCTAGTTCTTCCTTGGTCACAAATTCCTTCTTCCTCCACAAGTCTGAGAGGTAAACTATCCTATTTTCCTCTAATTTATTTATGATCTCGTTCTTTATGCCTAGAATCACGAACCCATTTTGATCTTATCTTAGTATGTGATGTTAAGTGTGGGTCCATGCCTGATCTACTTATATGAAACACAACTTCTCTGACTTCTAATCTTGGGCAATCTCTGTTTAAATCTTTGCAGAAATCTTCCATAAAGGATGAATCTGTGCTAGATTCCTTTCCCTGGTTCTTTTAATATTTGTGGATACTAGGAAAACATATTTTAAGAAAAACCTAACTGTGAGAAACCATATAGGGAATGTCTTTGAGAAAGATATGATCAAGATGACCTAAAAGTGTCCACCTTTTTCCCATGCCCAATTCCATTGAATGGAAAGAACTCAAATGGACCTTAGAGGTCATCTAGTACAATTCTTTCATTTTACTGATGGGGAAAATGAAGCCCAGAGAAATGAAATGACACCCCAAATCATAGAGTTCATTTATTCAACAAAAATTTTATTAGATACAAACAACTAAGTACAGAGACAAAACCAAAAACAACCTATGCCAGTAAAAAAAGATGCTTCCTCCCTTCTACTGGGGGGAAATAATGTGTACACTGATATAGGGAGGCATCAAGGCAATATAGGAATCTAGATAACTGGGATTAAGATCCCTCTGACACATATATATTCCTAGGCTTACAAGTTTCAGAGCAGTTGTTCATCTGCATTGGCAGTACAGGGCTCCCTATCTGGATGAAAATGCCCTCCTTGGCACATTGATTGTCTCTAAGAGGCTTTTTGGGAGGTAGTTCAGTCTTTTGTTTTACTGTTATCAGCCCAAGACATTTCCTCACGCTAAAGTTATGTTGTTACACTGGGGACAAGCTGAATGGGTCTAAGGTGCTCTGGATTCTTCACAGTAGACAGCTATGGAAGCAAAGGGAAAAAGTTTGTAATGTGATTGAGGGGGGCTGAGGTAGTGGAGGGGAGAGGAAGAAACAGTAATCACCCTCTGAAAATCCCTGAAGATGAGTCATAGCAATGGGGTAGAGGCAAAAATCAAGCCCATCTCTTCCCCAAATTCTAGTTGCCTGGGACTAGTAGGAAACTCAGAAGCACTGATGTATACAGATGTTGCTATGTGACATCATGATTCATCATTGAGATGGGGCACCAGGAAGGCAACCATTTCTTCAAAAAGCAGTTTTATAACTCATTCTATGAGCGTGATGTTGCTAAGGAAACTCTTAGGATCCATTACTGAGAAAACAGAGCCTGACAGAAGTCATATAAAGTAATGGTATAGAGCAGGGATTCTTAAACTTTTTCTACTCATGATCGCTTTTTACCTGACAAATTTTTACATGACTCTGAGTAGAAAAGAATGTAAAATTGGTAGACAAATCAAACATTTACTGTTAATCATAATTTTGCAACCACCACATTCAATTACAAGACCCCACATGTGGTCACAAACCAAAGTTTAAGAAGCTGAGGATAGCATGACGAACTTGGATTTAGAGAGACTTAGGTTCAAATTCTACTTCATATACTTTATAGCTATGTGATCCTGAGCAAATCATTTAATTTCTCTTGACCTCAGTTTCTTCAGCTTTAAAAATCAGAGGTTTGGATATAAGGACCTTCCAGTTCTACATCTATGATTCTATGATACTAAGTCAGCCAGTCTTGAAAACAGTTGACCTGTTTTGACATGGTCTATTTAAAGGAAGGTACACAATGTCACAGACTTTACTGGAGGTAAGCAAGAGAGCATAAGTGAGGTTAGGATAGAAAAGGGGTAAGAAAATAAAGGGAAATATCACAGCATTATCCACTCTCTTCATGTTGAGGTAGAAGCTGACACCTAAAATTAAGCAGCCCCCAAAAATGTTTTAAAAAAAAATTAAATAGCCCATCTATTCTCAACTGTGTTTAAGACCTATGCCTTCAGAGATGTATGGGAAAGAGCAGTTAGAGATATTGCCAGACCATTGCAGGAGGAGTAACTTCAGGTTGGCCTTTGGAGATGCTATTTCCAGCTACTTGATACAAGATTAAGATGTCACTAAGTCATAAGCACAAGTTCCACGGGTGAGACACCTGAATCCATTTTCATACTGTGCATATAAACAGCTCAGAAGTCAGGGAAACTCAGATTTTGGGGGGGAATTTTGCTCAGGGGATTCTGATAAATTTACTAGTTTCTGACTTGCCATGCAAGGAAATGACAATTAGCCAGAAAACTGGACATTACAAGGCCATAAATACAGAAGATTGCAGATATGGAAGTTCCAGAACAGGAACAGGACAAAAGATAGTGAGTAGCAGAAAGGAGGAGGGAAGATGATGAGGCATAGATTGCTTTTTGAAAGGGGAAAAATGAATGCCTTCAACAACGAGTGTTTTTTCTTTTTGTTTTGTTTTCTGTCCTACAACATGACCATTTGATGTAAACTAGGAATAATCTAATCTCTCTTTTTTCAGGATAGTTCTTTTTTTAGCTTTTTATTTTCAAAATTTAGGCATAGATAGTTTTCAACATTCACTCTTTCAAAACTGTGTATTCCAATTTTTTTTCTCCTTTTTCCTGTACCCCCTCCCTTGGTTTGAAAGTAATCCAATATGTTAAACGTGTGATTCTTCTATACATATTTCACAACTACCATGCTGCACAAGAAAAGTCAGATCAAGAAGGAAAGAAAATGAGAAAGAAAACAAAAAGCAAGCAAACAACCACAAAAAGGTGAAAATACGATGTTGAGATCTATATTCAGTTCCCACAGTCCTCTCTCTCAATGCAGATGGCTCTCTCCATCACAAGTCTATCAGAATTGCCCTGATTCCTCTCATTGTTGAAAAGCGCCACTGCCATCAGAATTGATCATCACATAATCTTGTTATGGTTGTTTACAATGTTCTTTTGGTTTTACCACTTCACTCAGCATCAGTTCATGTCTCTCCAGGCCTTTCTGAAATCGTCCTGCTGATCGTTTCTTACAGAGCAATAATATTCCATAACATCCATATACCATAACTTATTCAGCCTTTCTCCAACTGAAGGGGATCCATTAAGTTTCCAGGTCTTTGCCACTACTTAAAGGGCTGCCACAAACATTTTTGCACATGTGGGTCCTTTCCCCTTTTTTATGATCTCTTTAGGATACAGGCCCAGTAGAGATACTGCTAGATCAAAAGATATGCACAGCTTGATAGCACATTGGGCATAGTTCCAAATTGCTCCAGGATAATTAATTTTAAGAAGAGAAAAAATTATTTCTCTCTTATTAGAAAAGGATAACCAGTGCTTCAATTCAATTTGACTCAAGAAGCATCTCTTAAGGGCCTACTATTTACAAGCACATATAATATGCTGGGAACTGTACTACACATCTATAATTCTTCCCAGTTTCTGTGTTTAAGAGAAAAGAAGAACTCTGAAGAAAAAGGAGCTAAAATTTGTGTGCATTTACTTCAACAGCACACCATAGAAGATGGCCTATGATTGCCTAAGCTCGAAAGTTCCTATAACTTCAGATTAAAGTTACAAGGGCCTTTGATGCTAAACTGGCAAGAAGCCCAGAGGCACATATATATCCAGAGGGTTTTTAATTCCAAACATAAGGTTCAGAAAAAATTAGAAAGGAGTACTCTACTTAAATTTTGTTGGGGAAAATCCAAGGCTAGCTTAAGAATTGACTGATAGCAATTAGAGATTAGTAAAGCACCCTCTGTGACCCATGAGTTCATATGTGCAAATCTTGGCGCACACAACTCCAACACCCTTTTCACTGAATCTGATAAATTCTCTAAGGCCACTCATATAGGCTAAAAGAATTTCTTCATTCTGGTCATGGGCAGTCATGAGGTAATGTCTCCCAGGCCTGATGCTGTGCCCGAATAAATGTCTCAGAGCTAGTATCTTGGGCTGTGTCATGATATTATGAAACAATCACACCAGTAGCTAAAAGTCAGCTTAGTAGTCAAAGCTATGAGAACTATGAGCATGTTTGGCTAAGATTTTGATTCTATCTAGATTGAACCAGTCCAGGACATTAGGCTACACTTATTATTGGGGAATATCTCTTCTTCCTCAGCTTCTATTCTAAGGTATCTAACTCTAATTCTGGGATTTTCAATGAGGACAATTTTTCTATGATGGGTTATCTAACTTCCTGACAGAAACTGGGACAAGGAATGACAGGTGATGAGGGTAGGAAACTGCAGGGACTGTGATTGCTCCCTTTGCCACTGGGTGTGCTTTGGAGGAAGTGTGGAATCACCCTTTAGTCACATTGTAATAAACCTTGTTCATTTTGTGGCCATGACTGTTTGGAGTATGATTCATGAAGTGTGCATGAGATTACAGTCCCATCTTCCCAGAATTGACAAAGGCTCGAATTTATACAAAGCATCTTGTCTTACAATGTGTTTTCCTTACTTTATTGCACAGATATTATCACCCATATTTTACTTATGTGTGCTGGCAAATGTTGAACAACAAGCTCTGGGGGCAAGTTTGAAAAAGTGTACCTATGACACACTTTAAAGTTTAATCTTTATAAGTAACATTTCTCCATCACTTTCTTATGTCTACACAATCAACAAAAACAATAAATGAAGTCCTGATTTGTTGAGTTTGCTGATTACCCAGCTGTAAATGCTCATATTAAAAGTCTAACACTTGGCTCTGGAAGACAATTTGACCTGGCTCCAACACACCTCTTAGATGTGAAAGAACCAAGGCTCAGAGAAGTGATTTGAATCCAGGTCTCCTGATCCTTGCCTCCCTATATGCAATATGATACCACTTGATAAGATCAATTAAGAGCTTTTATTTGTCTGTTGCCAGGGCTGATCAGGCCTGTATTAGAGCAACACCAAAAATAAAGGCCATAGATCCCTTTAGGAGGACAATTCCTGCAGAAATGGACTGGCAGGAGAAATTTAAGCTTCCCTGGACTCCTGTAAAATCACTGAAGATAACAGATCTGATAAGGAGACAAAGAAAGATAAGGTTCTCTTGGAGTGTGAACATTCTGGGGTACAAGTAGAATATTAGATTCTGGAGAAAAGATATTGATAATTAAACCATTCCCCATTTCTATAACATCTTATTATTTACAAAAATCAATCAATAATGATAGCCCTTTAAGTTAGACATTTTTAACTTTAGATTTCTCACTATTTCATATTTTTTTAAAAACATATTTCTACATTTATCATGCTTCACAAAAATATCAGACCAAAAAGGAAAAAATTAGAAAAAAGAAGCAAACAACAACAAAAAATACGAAAACACTATGTTGTGATCTATATTCACTCCCCATAGCCCTCTCTCTGGATGCAAATGGTTCTCTCTATTATAAGTCTATTGGAATTGACCCAAATCACCTCATTGTTGAAAAGAGAAAAATCCATCACAGGTGATCATCCCATAATCTTCTTGTTTCTATGTACAATATTCTTTTGGTTCTATTAACTTCATTTAGCATCAGTTTATGTAAGTCTCTCCTTTCTGAAATCATCCTGCTGACTGTTTCCTATAGAATAGTAATATTCCATTACATTCATATGCCATAGCTTATGCAACCATTTTCCAACTGATGGGCATCCTCTCCAGTTCCTTGCCACTACAAAAAGGCTGTTACAAACACTTTTTCACATGTGAGTCCTTTCCTCTTTTTTATGATCTCTTTGGAATACAGACCCATTAAGAGACACTGCTGGATCAAAGAGTATGCACAGTTTGATAGTCCTTTGTGCATAGTTCCATTTTGTTCTACAGAATTCTCTATTTTATATTGGTTTCCCCAAGTGTGCTTGGGCTTTTTATGCCAGGAGAAAGCCTTAATATAATGGTTATAATAGAAGAGGAGTTCTCAAAGTGTGATCCAGGCTTTTGATGAAAAAATGCTATTCACCTCCACAGAAAGAAGCTATGGAGTCTGAAGGCAGATCAAAGCATATTGGGCTTTTAAAAAAAGCTTTCTTTATTTTTCTTTCTTTTTTGGTCTGTGTTTTCTTTCAAAACATGACTAATGTGGAGATACAGTGAAGTTCCATGAAATCTTTCAGTAGAAAGAGCCCTGATTCTGATTATGTTTTGCATGACTGAATATGTGTAACATACAAAATTGCTTGCCTTCTCATTGAGGGAAGAAGGAAGAGGAGAGAATTTGGAACTCAAAAAATTTTTAAATACAAGTTAAAATAACTGGAAGAAATAGACTTAAAAAATAAGTGTGGTCCAGTTGAAAATTGTCTTTGTGTGAAATTGGAAAAATAAAAACTATTAAATTAAAAAAGTGTGGTCCAGGGAGTCCTGGGTAGGAAAGGAGGGCATCCTAAGACACTTTCAGGGGGTCTAAAATTATTTTCTTAATAATATTAAGATGTTTTAATTTCTAATATGCTAAATGCCAATAGATATAGCCAAGAATAGGCTGATAAATGTTTAAGCATTTCCTTAAAAAAATAGGATATACACAGAATATACTCTTTCTCCCCTCCCCAGGCAATTGGGGTTAAGTGACTTGCCCAGAGTCACACAACTAGGAAATGCCAAGTGTCTGAGACCAGATTTGAACTCAGATTCTCCTGACTTCAAGGCTGGTGTTCTATCCACTGCATCACTTAGTTGTCCCTTGGAATATACTTTTAAACTTTATATAGTTAACATTTTCTTCATCACTTTCTTAAGTCTAGATAAACAGAACAATAAATCAAGCTTTATTCCAAGGTTTATGTCTTGGAATTTTCTCTGAAAATTTAACAGTCACAACCACCAGTAAAAACTGATTCCAGTATACCCCTGCATATAACTCATATAAACAAAAACTCTTTGAGAGTCTTAATAATTTTTAAGAGAAAAAAGGGATCATGAGACCAAAAATTGAAGTCCAAGGAGATAAAGTGACTTTTCAGATGTGAACCACACAGGAAGTGCAGAGCTAGAACCTCAGCCCCAAAGACTCAAAGATGTAAGAGACTAGGCCCATGAAGGTCAATCTGTACATCTTAGCAAGAGGTGGACCTCAAAGTCTGATCTTTAAGTAGAGATATACCTATTTGTTGATAGTCCTCTGTAAAGCAATTAAATCAATTTAAGAAAATAAACATGTTTTTTAAGAATAGAAGCAAAAAGAAACAGAATAACAAACCATAAAGATCATGTCCTCATCTTGGGAAAGCAAGTGCACCCATTTCTGAGATGGAAGATTTAAATACAACAATTGTGGTTTGGACTTACTCATTCTTGCATCATCATGAATAGCCAGAGAGATCTCCTAATAAAGACTACTCACCAAGATGATTCAGGATAAAATCTTTGGCTCTCCCAACTATTCAGAGGAAGCAGATACCCCAGGTTCTCTGTCCAAACCTCAAGCTTTTTTTTTTTTTAATTTTAATTTTATTTTATAATTATAACATTTTTTGACAGTACATATGCATGGGTAATTTTTTACAACATTATCCCTTGCACTTACTTCTATTCAGATTTTTTCCCTTCCTCCCCCAACCCCCTCCCCCAGATGGCAAGAAGTCTTATATATGTTAAATATATTACAGTATATTCTAGATACAATATATGTGTGTAGAACCGAATTTTTTGTTGCACAGGAAGAATTGGATTCAGAAGGTAAAAATAACAGTTTACACTCATTTCCCAGTGTTCCTTTTCTGGATGTAGCTGATTCTGTCCATCATTAATCAATTGGAATTGGATTAGCTCTTCTCTATGTTGAAGAAATCCACTTCCATCAGCATACATCCTCGTACAGTATCATTGTTGAAGTGTATAATGATCTTCTGGTTCTGCTCGTTTCACTCAGTATCAGTTGATGTAAGTCTCTCCAAGCCTCTCTGTATTTCTCCTGTTGGTCATTTCTTACAGAACAATAATATTCCATAACATTCATATACCATAGTTTACCCAACCATTCTCCAATTGATGGACATCCATTCATCTTCCAGCTTCTAGCCACTATGAAAAGGGCTGCCACAAACATTTTGGCATATACAGGTCCCTTTCCCTTCTTTAGTAGTTCCTTGGGGTATAAGCCCAGTAGTAGTCAAACCTCAGGCTTTTCACTGATGGTTTAAAGCCAGTTCTCTGTCTTGATCAGAATATATAGAGAGTTTATATTCAATTTGAGGTGCCATATTTTGGGAAAAAATGACAAATTAAAGAGTGTTCATAGGAGGGCAATAACGCTGGTGAGAAGACTAGGGACCAGGCCATGAGTGAATCTATTGAAGGAAATGGAGAAGATTTTTCTTCTAAGAAAAGAGATTTTTGAGACATGATGGCTATTTTCAACTATCTGAAGGGTTGTCATTTTGAACAGGGATAAAGCTTGCTCTAATTGGCCCCAGAAGAGCTGTGAGTGGAAATTGCCAAGGCAGGTTTCAGTTCAACATGATGAAAAATTTCCTTTCAAGTAGAATTGTTCAAAAGGGAGATGAAATGCTTTTTGAGGGGAGTAGCTCCCTATCACAGAAGATCCTCCAGGAAAAGCTGGATGACCACTTGTCAGGAACATAGAAAGAATTTCTGTCCAAGTTCAGGTAGGGCCAGAGGACTGGTTTTCATACTTATTATCTGTATAACCTGGAGTTGAGATGACCTCTAAGGTATCTTCCATCCTTAAATCTATGATTCTATGATCTAGTTTTCTGGTCTTCAAAGTTGTAGACTGAGTCTCTCAGAGGACAAATATTCCAGATTCAAGATACTTTATGGGTTTTCACTTCTAAAATGAGACTTCACAAGCCCCCAATGGTGAATTTATTTTTATTCTTGTCAATAGAAGGATACAAATAACTCAAAGCAAAGGCATTTATTAAAATGGCATAGTATAAATAGTAGTTATTATATTCCTTAAGTAAATATGCATAGTGCCAGTGTACACACATATGTACACACATAGAGTACACTAGTATAGATTATTATAGAATACAAAGGGTACAAACATAGGAATACACAAGGCTAAGAAAATTTACACATTTAGCATTGAAGTGTACAAATGTCTTTTCCTTTGCATGATGTCTTCTTACAAACAGGCTCTCAGCTGAATATGTTGTTCTTCTGGAATTCCTGTACCTATTCCTCTCCAATGTTTACCTCTTTGTTTCTAGGGATGATTTTCTGGAATTACTCTCTGAATCAGGATGGCATCTCCTGTTGGGAGAGTTGCTCTAATGCAATATGCTGTTGCTGGTAGCCTGGGGTGGGGAGTAATGGTGGAGAGAGTATGTAGGAGAGAGAAATCTCTTCCGGAACAGTAGTCCTAGAAAAAATACAAGAAAAAAAGCCAAAAAGGTGAATACCTCTCAAGAGCTGGTACCTTTTTCCATACATGGTTCTTTTAATTGTTTGGGATGATTCTCTCCTTGAGTTTGTAAAGGAGAATTTATTTAGTCTTTTAGCCAAGCAATGGCTAGGGGTTTTATAATTTCTTCAGAATGATTAAGAAACTTCTTCACACTTCCTATGGAATTAGAGAAGGAATATGCTTCTTTTACACTGTCCCACCAAAATTTGAAAGAGGTGAACCATTTACAAAGTGAAAATAGGCCACTCCAGTTTTATGTTCTTTTCAAGATGTGAATATAATTACTCACAATCTGAAAGGGGGGAAAAACCTTATTATTTTGGTTACTTGCCTCTAACATCCTGTAATTTTGTCAAATAATATGGGGAAAATCCATTGATTAGTGTTCCCCTGATGAACCCAAACCTCCTACAAAATTAACTGTTGATATTCTTCACATATGGTCTTTGGCCAACAAAGAGTTGGCACAATACTACAGGAACTAAGCCATGTCCATAGTTACATTTTTGGTATAAATGAAACCAGAAGACATAAAGAATTAGTGAGATTGCATATACACTGCTGCCTTCAGAGAGGCAATAAAGGCAAGCAAGAATATCATTATTTTATTGGTCATCTTGCCTTGTAATACTCACAGTGAGTGTAGAGAGATAAAGACAAAAATAATTTCAGTTCATTCACAGACTCTAATGCTGATTATGAAGAAATGGAGTAGACTCTATGAAGAAACTGACAACATTCTCCAAAACAACTTTTAACTTGAGACTTGATAACTTTAATGTAGGCAAAAGGGAAGATGGTTTTAAGTTGTTTTTAAAAATGAAAGAATGCTTAATTTCTCACTTCTCAAAAGATTTGGCAGGTGGTGAGAGATGCAATAGGTGCAAAACACCTGAGAATAATGCAGTAGTTAGGTTATAAACTCAGGAACACTATTGTCCCAATGATTTTATGTGGTTAAATATCATGTTGGAATAGCATTATCTCAGAGGAATCATAAATCACAGGATCATAGATTTAAGGTTGGAAGAAAACTCAGTGGTCATCTAGTCCAATCAGTTCACATGAGAAAACTAAGACCCAGAGAGGTTAAGTGATGCCCAGGGTCACACAGGTGGTAAGTAAAAGAAACAAGTTTTGAATTCAAGTCCTCTTTCTCCAAAGCTATTGATCTCTCCATTGTACTACGGAACCCCTCGATTGTGGATAGCCCAAAGAGCAGTGGAAAGATGTAAGTGGCCTACAGCAGTTTGCATTCCCAAATTGGCAAGAATGATATCAAGAGATGGGTAGGTCAAGAAGTATGAAGGAAAGATGACAGGTGGTTACCCAAATATTACTCTGGACCCTAGATCATAGAGTCATAGAATTATAAGTTTAGAATTGCAGAGAATCTTAAAGGTTATCTAGCCTACCCTTTTTTCCCTTTCCCCCATTATGCAAATGAAGGAACTGAAGCTTAATGAAGTTAAGGAACTTTCACAGAAGCTCACTGGAAATATATCCTTGGTCATATGCATCAGCTTTCAGTACCCTGGAATGCAGTTTATAGGAGGCTGGTGACTTAAACTTATTGCCAAATTGAATTGAGATATTAAAAGAAGCAAAGGAAAGTTATGTAGTTTTTATGTTGATTTTATTAAAATATTCATGGGAAAAAATAGATCCTTTCACTTGAGAAGTGAAAGGATTATGATCTGCACCATTGAAGGAAGTTATTGTTTTTCATCCTTTTCAAAGAGGACCAATGACAACATCATGATCTTGATTTTTGAGTGAGTTGGATTTAAGTGATGCAGAATTGTGCAGAGTTGTCAGCCTCGCTCTTTCTTTCTAAGTCATGGAAATGCAGGAGCAAGACGAAAGTCACAAAGACTGACCATAGCCCAAGATGCAGTGTATGATCATCTTCCATGTCTGACCAAGCTCTAAGCACTCCATGGAGCCTGCTTTCTGTCTTCATGCCTATTGGAACAAGGTGTTCTTATTCACCCATTGTTCCAGGAAAGGAGACTTCTCATGCTTGGGGTAGACATTCCTCCAACTCACCAGTGGGTTTGAGGCCTGTCAGTCATCCTCAGATGGCTTTAGTCCATTTGTTCAGGCAGTTGTACAATTGTACATGTACACTGTACAGTTGAGATTTAGGTGAAGGTGAAGGTGAACACCAAACGTGGATGAACACCCCTGAAAAGATCTTGGCAAGCTATCATCCTAGAGGTGCAAATCCTTCCTGAACCCCCTATCCATACTTTCCATTCAAAGAAGTAACAAATTCTTAGATATACCTAATTATCAAATGTAAAGCCATATACTTGGGTTCAAAAAACAAAAATGGAGTTAGTATGATATAAGAAAGAGTATCTAAATAACAATTTGTGTGGGAAAGACCTGGAAGTATTAATAAACTGAAAACTCAGTATGATTCAGTATGAGTCAATGTGACAATGAGGAATTAGAAGATGAAATATAATTTTAGACTAAATTAATAAAAGCAAACATTGAACCCAGAATAAGGGAGATGATGGTTCCATTATATTCTGCTTCTAGTTCTACACATCTAAAGTGTTGTCCTCATTTCTAAGCATGATATTTTATTTTAAATAGTATTTTTTCAATTACATGTAAAGACAGTTTAACAGTCATTAACTTTTTTTGAGCTCCAAATTTTCTCCCTCCTCTCCTTTTGTCCCTCCCTAAAAAGTAAGAATTTTATATGTTATATACATACATGTGCAAATATATATATACTTATGCAAGCCATCATATTTTGTGAAGGACACTGATGAACACAATAGTGTCCAGAAAAAGACGACCATATCAGCAAGAGGCATTTGAAAAAAAGAGGAAATTTGAAACGTGAAATCCATGTCATACAGAAAATTAAGAAACTGGTTGTGTTTAGGCTGGGGAATAGAAGTGTTAGGTGAGAAAAGATCACTGTTTTCAAGTATATGCAGTGATGTCGCATGGAAATGGAATTTGATTCCTTTTCTTGACCCTGGAGGATATAATGAACACTGATGAATGGTGGTCATGGTAACCGATTTTGGCTCAACACAGAGTTCTAAATGTTCTATTAAATCTATCCAAAAGTGGAATAGGATGCCCTAGGAGGGATTGAATTCCCTATCTCCAGAAATGTTCAAGTTGGGGTTATATAGCCACTTATTGGAAATTTTGTAGGGGAGATTCTTGCTTGAGTATTAGATGGCTCATTGAATTGATTTTCAGTTTTTTTCAATGTAAAGATGTTCACAGAAAATACACAATTTAACAAAAGGTAAAACTAATCCCTTGGTCATTAAAACTATGCACTCACTGTCAATCAGGGCCTTTGAGGGAGCACCTACCCCACATTCTTACATAATGAGTTCAAAGGAATGGTCTTGAAATTGGGAAAAAGAGATAAGTGGGAACCTTATCCTTAGTCTCCCACCAGCAAAAGCTTAGCAGAGGAATGAGGTTGGCAAGGATAGGAAGGAGTGAGGAGAAAATGAAGAAAATAAGCAAAACAAGCCTATAGGGAGATTTGAAGAGTTGTCTGATATTACTAATCCTATATATCTATAGGATATATGATCTCCTATAGATCATGAATGAATGAATGAAGTATTTAGTAAATGCTTACTATGTGCAAAGCACTGGGCTAAGATCTGGGAATATACATAGAAAAAGTATGACAGTTTCTATTTTCAATGGCTTCCTGTTACTATCCCAACAATGCCACTCTAGAACTAGTTTCCTTGTCCTTCCCCATCATTCCTCACCAGGGGGATGCCCAGGGGCAGTGTCTTCCAGAGAGGAGAGGAAAGAGGAAAGAAAGATTTTCCTGGTTGCTCATTCATCCAGATTTGGTGAATGAGAACAAATTTTGTTTTCTTTGTTTTTTTTTTTTTTTTTTTTTTTAAGTAGTATTTTATTTTTGCAAATACATGCACGGATAATTTTCAACATTCACCTTTGCAAAACCTTGTGTTCCAATTTTTTCTCTTTCTTTTTCCCCATGCCTCTCCCCTACACAGCAAACAATCAGATATAGGTTAAACATGTGCAATTCTTCTAAATATATTTCATTAGCTGTTCAAGAAAAATCAGATCAAAAGAAAAAACACGAGAAAAAAAAACAAGAAGAAGTAAACAACAACAAAAAGGTGAAAATACTATGCTTTGATCCTCATTCATAGTTTTTTCTCTGGATGTGGATGGCTCTTTCCAAGTTTATTGGAATTGCCTTGAATCACTTCATTTTTGACAAGAGCCAAGCCCATCACAGTTTATTATCATATAATCTTATTGTTGCTGTGTACAATGGAGAACAACTTTTCTAATAGGGAAGGGGGCAGTGAACATATAGGTAAGGATTCAGCTGTAAATCAGATGGGAAAATCTCATGGTCTTTAAAGTACAACAACAATGTAGATTTTAATGATTCTTATTTAATGTTATTTCCACAGATAAAGCATCATTTTCTGATGTTGAACTATTAGATAGTGACAAGGACTTTGATAATAACAATGGTTTTTCTTGATCTTCAGTATCTGTGGCTGTAGCATCTATGAAGCAGTTGCAGGTGGCATCTCCTTAGGATTTGCTTTCCAGGATGATGACTAGGGCACTGCGCCAGCTGTATTGCTATTTCCAAAACTCTTATTTGAATTCAGGCTCTTGGACTGTCTCCACCAAGTTCTGAAAGGAGATGATGGTCAAGATGGATGTGGTCCTTTGACTTGCCTGTCTCTTCTACTTCTCCTACTCCTACTCCAACTAGACTGGTTTGCTCTACCCTATGTGTGATTAGCTGGACTCTCCTCAGTTGTTTCCTCAGGTGATGAATGGGTACAAACACTGGGCTGGAAGCAGCATAAGTGGTCTGTGGAGGGACAGGGGCAGCAGAGAGGGAAAGCACTGTCATTCTAAGGGCTCCTGAGCCTATTTGATTGTTAGTGGCAATTGGTCAGCAGTTGTCACTGGTGCTGATGAGGAAGTAAATTGGCCCTCTTCCATAGTGATTTAGTGGATGGCTAAGAAACTGGCCTGGTCGCTTAGGACACGGCAGGAGGCAGGAGAACTAGTACTATATAGGAGATATCTAGTAGGTCATTTAGTCCAACCTTCTTGTTTAACAGATGAGAAAACTGAGGCCCAATAAGATTAGGTGACTTGCTCAAAGTCACACAGGTACTAAGCCTCAGAGGTAGGATTTGAATCCAGGTCTTTTGACTCCAGAGCTACACACTTTCCATTGTACCAATAGTCTTCCACCCTGGACCTTAAAGAACACACTGAAATTTCTTCAGCAGAAGGTCAGGTAAAGGTGGTGACAGAGTGAAGAGAATGATTTGATAGGAATAACCAGGAAGGAATGTTGGGTGGCTTTTGGGGTTGGGGGTGGGAGTGGAGGGAGCCTGGAGGCAAGGAAAGCAGGGAGGAGATCTGGGTAAGAGGCCTCAGAAGAAAGATATTGATCAGCAGCTACCCCTTGCTTGGAAGATGTTTCTGGCATCTGTGGTCCATTAGGTTTCCAAGTCCATGGAGAACTACTCCTCTTTCAGAACATTTTGTTTCTATTTCTAGTATCACGCCCTGGAAGGCCATCTTCTTTTTCTGAGCTCAGAAGCTAATGTCTTACATCTTACAGCCTCCCATCAGCAACACTCCCTACCCTGGGCATCTGGGAATCTATCTCTCTTCTTTCCTCCCTTCTCCAGGAGACACCCTATCCCTGGGCATCCCCACAGGGAAAGGCTGGGTGTGGGGTATAAAAACCAATGCAAGAGCAGTGACAGAGGACCACAGGCTACGTGAACAGCATGAGGGGGCTGGAAACAAGAACAGGCCTCAGTTTCCCCGTGTGCTAGCAGCTTCTGCTCTGCCTTAGTGTTCGGGGCGAGACGTGATGTTGCAATGAAGTGGACTGAATGTTAATTTATTTTTTAAAATTTTGTTCTGGTTTTGCCTTAAAGCTTTCTGTAATTAACAATAAAAGTTCCGTAAGCTAAAAAAAAAATGAGAGAGGAATTGAGGATGCTTTGCTTCAGCCAGTCAAGGAGGCTGAAATAGAGGTTTGCTCTATTCTGTCAGTCCCCATTTGTGCTTCCCTAGCTAAGTCTGGCATGGTCTATCCACATTTAAACATAGAGATCCACACATGTTTATGCATAGATAGAAGTACAGTTAAATCTCCCATTCAGTGCAGGGATCGTCTTTACATCAGCAGGTCAGGCAGCTTCAAATACTTTCAGGACTTTCAGGCTCCCAGGGCAGCCCAGTAACCAATTCCACTTTCAGCCAACTCAGTTGTTAAGAAATTAAATCCTTATAAATCCTCCCCTTTCTTCTCTTTCCCCTCTTCACCTTGGTCTTGGTTGTACCTTCTGAGGCCAAAATCCTGCTGCAAGATTTTAATTTAATTTAAGCTAATTTTCTCCTGTTTGTTGCCTTTGTAACCTGCATATCTTCACATCCTTTTTCATTCTCTTAGTGTCTGTATGATCCTAAATAAGTCACAAGTAACCTGAGCTACATTTTCCTTATTGAAAAATGAAGGAGTTGGACATAGTGACCTCTGGGGTTTCTTCCATTTCAAAATCTATGATCCTAAGAACTTCATGACATTCCTTGTTAAAATCTCTCCATTTCCTCATGGTCAGTTCCTTCCCAGTAGTTACTCTTATTTTCTAAGTTGTCATTCATTTGTTTCACTCATGTTTGACTCTTCAAGATCCCATTTGGGGGTTTTCTTGGCAAAGATACCAGAGTGCTTTGTTATTTTCCTTCTCTAACTCATTTTACAGATGAGGAAAATTGAGGCAAATAAAGTTAAGTGACTTGCCCAGGGTCACACAGCTAGTACATGTCCGAGGCCACATTTGAATTCAGATCTTCCTGACTCTAAGCTCAGCACTTTTTTTTTTTTTACTGTGCCACCTAGTTGTCCACTTGTTTTCAATATCTTATTAAAAATTATTGGTATCTTTGGTTCTTATATTGTTTCATTTTCAATTATGTTTTGACTCCCTAGTCAAAGAGCCATCCCTCTCCAGCAAATGAATAAAAAAAAGAGAGGAGAAAAGCATCTCATCAAAATTAATCAATGCATCAACTGAGTCTAATAGCATATATAATGTTTTTTGCCCACAATCCCGCACTCTTACAAAAAAGAGAAAGAAGGATGTTTTCTCATCTCTTAGTCATTATGATCACATAACATTAAGCCTTGTTTTGTTGCTATTCTTTCCAGTTAGGTTGTTTTAACTGAGATACATATTATTGTCTTGGTTCCGCAGCAATTCACATACATCTTCCCTTCCTTCTCTGTATTCTTTACATCCATCCTTTCTTATAGCTTAATAACATTCCATTACATTCATGTAATGCACAATTTTTTTGATCGTTCCCCAATCCAAAGGCATCTACTTTGTTTACAACTCTTTGCCACTATAAAAAAAAAATGTTACCATTTATATTTTGATGTATGTGGAAACTTTCTTTCTGTTTTTGATTTTTTCAGGATAAATGTTAACATTCAGGTCCCTGGGTTGATTGATACATCTATCTTGGTCACAAATTGCTTTGTCAAATGGTTGTTGTTGTTTGTCCTTTATTCTAGAAGAGGACCATGACATCAGGGAGGTGATATCATGACATGCAAGTGAATTGGATTTAAGTGAAGGAGGGCTGTGGAAGGTCATCTGCCTTGCTTTCTCCTCCAGAGCCATCCTGGATGATTGGAGATAGCCCTGGATGAAATGGGAAACCTTGGCCTTTTTTTTCTTTTTTTTCTTGTTTTATTAATTTTATAATTATAACTTTTTTTTGACAGTACATATGCATAGGTAAATTTTCTTTTTTTCTTTTTTCTTTCTTTCTTTTTTTTTTTTTTTATAACATTATCCCTTGTACTCCCTTCTGTTCCAAATTTTTCCCCTCCTTCCCTCCACCCCCTCCCCTAGAGGGCAGGCATTCCCATACATATTAAATATCTTATAGTATATCCTAGGCAAAATATATATGTGCAGAACTGAATTTTGTTGTTGTTGTTGTTGCAAAGGAAGAATTGTATTCGGAAGGTAAAAATAATCTGGGAAGAAAAACAAAAAAACAATGCTCACAGTTTACACTCATTTCCCAGCGTTCCTTTTCTGGATGTAGCTGATTCTGTCCATCATTGATCAATTGGAATTGGATTAGCTCTTCTCTATGTTGAAGATATCCACTTCCATCAGAATACATCCTCATACAGTATCATTGTTGAAGTGTATAATCATCTCCTGCTTCTGCTCATTTCACTCAGCATCAGTTGATGTAAGTCTCTCTAGGCCTCTCTGTATTCATCCTGTTGGTCATTTCTTACAGAACAATAATATTCCATAACATTCACATACCATAATTTACCCAACCATTCTCCAATTGATGGGCATCTGTTTATTTTTCAGTTTCTAGCCACTACGAAAAAGGCTGCAACAAACATTTTGGCACATACAGGTCCCTTTCCCTTCTTTAGTATTTCCTTGGGATATAAGCCCAGTAGTAGCACTGCTGGGTCAAAGGGTATGCACAGTTTGATAACTTTTTGGGCATAATTCCAGATTGCTCTCCAGAATGGTTGGATTCTTTCACAACTCCACCAACAATGCATCAGTTTTCCCACATCCCCTCCAACATTCATCATTATTTGTTTCTGTCATCTTAGCCAATCTGACAGGTATGTAGTGGTATCTCAGAGTTGTCTTAATTTGCATTTCTCTGATCAGTAGTGATTTGGAACACTCTTTCATATGAGTGGGAATAGTTTTAATTTCATCATCTGAAAATTGTTCATATCCTTTGACCATTTATCAAATGGAGAATGGCTTGATTTCTTATAAATTAAAGTCAATTCTCTGTATATTTTGGAGATAAGGCCTTTATCAGAACCTTTAACTGTAAAAATGTTTTCCCAATTTGTTACTTCCCTTCTAATCTTGTTTGCATTAGTTTTGTTTGTACAAAAGCTTTTTAATTTGATGTAATCAAAATTTTCTATTTTGTGATCAATAATGATCTCTAGTTCTCCTTTGGAAACAAACTCCTTCCTCCTCCACAAGTCTGAGAGGTAAACTATCCTATGTTCCTCTAATTTATTTATGATTTCGTTCTTTATGCCTAAATCTTGGACCCATTTTGATCTTATCTTAGTATGTGATGTTAAATGTGGGTCCACGCCTAATTTCTGCCATACTAAATTCCAGTTTTCCCAGCAGTTTTTGTCAAACAATGAAGTCTTATCCCAAAAGTTGGGATCTTGGGTTTGTCAAACACTAGATTGCTATTTTTATTCACTCTCTTGCCCTGTGAACCTAACCTATTCCACTGATCAACTAGTCTATTTCTTAGCCAATACCAAATGGTTTTGGTGACTGTTGCTTTATAATACAGTTCTAGATCAGGTACAGCTAGACCACCTTCATTTAATTTTTTTTTCATTACTTCCCTTGAAATTCTCGACCTTTTGTTGTTCCATATGAATTCTGTTAAAAAAAAAATATGTTATTTTTTCTAGGCCATTAAAATAGTTTCTTGGGAGTCTAATTGGTATAGCACTAAATAAATAGATTAGTTTAGGGAGTATTGTCATCTTAATTATATTCGCTCGGCCTATCCAAGAGCACTCAATGTCTTTCCAATTATTTAAATCTGACTTTATTTTTGTGGCAAGTGTTTCATAATTTTGCTCATATAATTCCTGACTTTCCTTTGGTAGATATATTCCCAAATACTTTATACTATTGACAGTTATTTTGAATGGAATTTCTCTTTGTATCTGTTGCTCTTGGATTGTGTTGGTAATGTATAAAAATGCTGAGGATTTATGTGGATTTATTTTGTATCCTGCAACTTTGCTAAAATTCTGAATTATTTCTAATCGCTATTTAGCAGAGTCTTTGGGGTTCTCTAAGTATACCATCATGTCATCTGCAAAGAGTGATAGTTTGATTTCCTCATTTCCTACTCTAATTCCTTGAATCTCTTTCTTGGCTCTTATTGCCAAGGCTAGCGTTTCTAGTACTATATTGAATAGTAATGGTGATAATGGGCAACCTTGTTTCACTTCTGATCTTACAGGGAAAGGTTCCAGTTTATCGCCATTACATAGGATATTTACTGAAGGTTTTAAATATATGCTTGTTATTATTTAAGGAATAGGCCATTTATTCCTATACTCTCAGGCGTTTTTAGTAGGAATGGATGTTGGATTTTATCAAATGCTTTTTCTGCATCTATTGAGATGATCATATAGTTTTTATTAATTTGATTATTAATATGGTCAATTATACTAATAGTTTTCCTAATATTAAACCAGCCCTGCATTCCTGGTATAAATCCTTCTTGATCATAGTGTATTATGCTGGGGATGATTTTCTGAAGTCTTTTTGCTAATATCTTATTTAAGATTTTAGCATCAATATTCATTAAGGAGATTGGTCTATAGTTTTCTTTCTCAGTTTTTAATCTACCTGGTTTAGGTATCAGTACCATGTCTGTGTCATAAAAGGAATTTGGTAGGACTCCTTCAATCCCTATTTTTTCAAATAGTTTATATAGCATTGGAGTTAGTTGTTCTTTAAATGTTTGGTAGAATTCACATGTAAATCCATCTGGTCCTGGGGATTTTTTCTTAGGAAGTTAGTTAATAGATTGTTCTATTTCTTTTTCTGAAATGGGACTATTTAGACTACTTACTTCTTCCTCTGTTAATCTGGGCAAGCTATATTTTTGAAGGTATTCTTCCATTTCATTTAAGTTATCGGATTTTTTGGCATAAAGTTGAGCAAAGTAACTCCTAACTATTGTTCTAATTTCCTCTTCATTAGTGGTGAGTTCTCCCTTTTCATTTTCAAGACTAACAATTTGCTTTTTCTCTTTCCTTTTTTTAATCAGATTTACTAAGGTTTTGTCTATTTTGTTATTTTTTTCATAGAACCAACTCTTAGTTTTATTAATTAATTCAATAGTTTGTTTTTTTTTACTTTCAATTTTATTAATCTCACCTTTTATTTTTAGAATTTCAAGTTTTGTATTTGTCTGGGGGTTTTTAATTTGTTCCTTTTCTAGCAATTTTAGTTGTAAGCCCAATCGTTGACCCTCTCTTTCTCTATTTTATGCAAGTAGGCCTCTAGAGATATAAAACTTCCCCTTATTACTGCTTTGGCTGTATCCCACACATTTTGGTATGATGTCTCATTATTGTCATTTTCTTGGGTGAGTTATTAATTATGTCTATGATTTGCTGTTTTACCCAATCATTCTTTAGTATAAGATTATTTAGTTTCCAATTATTTTTTGGTCTATTTTCCCCTGGCTTTTTATTAAATGTTATTTTGATTGCATTATGGTCTGAAAAGGATGCATTTACTATTTCTGCCTTACTGCATTTGATTTTGAGGTTTTTATGTCCCTAGTATATGATCAATTTTTGTATAGATTCCATGAACTGCTGAGAAGAAAGTATACTCCTTTCTGTCTCCATTTAGCTTTTGCCAAAGATCTAAAATATCAAACTTTTCTAGTATTCTATTTACCTCTTTGACTTCTTTCTTATTTATTTTGTGGTTTGATTTATCTAATTCTGAGAGTGCAAGGTTGAGATCTCCCACTATTATAGTTTTGCTATCTATTTCCTCTTGCAGCTCTCTTAATTTCTCTTTTAAGAATTTAGATGCTGCACCACTTGGTGCATATATGTTTAATATTGATACCTGCTTCATTATTGATGCTGCCCTTTAGCAGGATATAATGCCCTTCCTTATCTCTTTTAATTAGATCAATTTTTGTTTTTGCTTGATCTGAGATGAGGATGGCTACTCCTGCTTTTTTGGTTTTGCCTGAAGCATAATAGATTCTGCTCCACCCTTTTACTTTTAGTTTGAATGTCTCACCCAGTTTCAGGTGTGTTTCCTGTAAACAACATATAGTAGGATTCTGACTTTTAATCCAATCTGCTAACTGCTTCCTCTTTATGAGGCAGTTTGCCCCATTCACATTTATGGTTAGAAGGACTAATTCTATATTGCTTGCCATCCTGTTAACCCATGCTTATGCTTTTCTCCTTTCTTTCCCTCTTACCCCCCTACCCAGTATTAAACTTGTGAATACCACTGGCTTTTCACAGCCCTCCCTTTTTAGTATCCCTCCCACACCTTAAAGTTCCTCTTCCTATTTTACCCCCTTTTCTCACAATTTCTGTATTGCCTTCCCTTTAGCTTACTCCTTTCCTCTCACTTTTCAATGAAGTGGAAGAAGTTTCACCATAAATCAAATATGTCTATTGATACCCACTATGTTCATCTCCCTCCTTTCTTTCTCTCAGATATAATAGGTTACCTTTGCCTCTTCATGAGATTTAGAACCACCACTTTACCCTTTTTTATGATACAATTTCCTTTCCACCTCTAGTTTCTAGGACAAATTATACATGTGTTCTTTACATATCTTTATGGCAGAAATATAGTTCTCAAGATTTCTTTTTACCTTTTTAGAAATCTCTTGAGTTCTGTATTTGAAGATCAAACATTTTGTGTAGGTCTGGTTTTTTCATCAAGAATAGATGGAATTCATTTATTTCGTTAAATGTCCATCTTCTTCCCTGGAAAACGATGCTCATTTTTGCTGGGTAAGTTATTCTTGGCCACTATATTTCTTGGCATTTTGATGTTAGGGTCCTTTTCAGTAGGTGATCGATGAATTTTTTTCAATGTCTATTTTACCCTCTGTTTCCAAAACGCTTGGGCAGTTCTCTTTGATAATTTCCTGGAAAATAGTGTCCAGGATCTTTTTTTCCTTACATTTTTCAGGGAGTCTGATTATTCTCAAATTGTCTCTCCTGGATCTGTTTTCAGGTCTGTTGTCTTTCCAATAAGGTACTTGACATTCTTTTCAATTGTTTCATTTTTCTGGTTTTGCTTGACTACTTCTTGGTTTCTCCTTGAGTCATTCATTTCTACTTGTTTGAGTCTAATTTTCAATGATGTATTTTCTTCACTCACTTTTTTAATATCCTTTTGTAATTGTCCAATTGAGTTTTTAAGTGAGTTTTTTTCTTCTATGGAATTTTTTTCCATTTCATGAATTTTATTTTTTAGAGAGCTGTTTTCTTTCTCCAGCTCACTAATCCTGTTTTCCTTGGAGTTGTTTACCTTTTCTAATTCACTAATTTTGCTTCTCAATGATTTGATCTCTTTATCCACTCTGGATAACTTCTCCAGGCTCTCTTGCCAAGCTTCCCTTTCCTTTTTCCATTTTTCTTCTAGCTCTCTTGTGAGAACCTTTTTGATTTCCTCTATGAGAGTCTTTTGCATTGAGGAGCAGCTCATATCCCCCTTAGGGGATTCCTCTGGAGACAATCTGATCTTAGTCTCCTCAGTATTTGAAGTCTGCTCTCTCTCCATACAGAAACTGTCAACGGTTAGAGCCCTTTTGAATTTTTTGTTCATTTTGTCAGAGCAAATCAAAGAAAACAAATTGACAAGAGAAACAATTGGTCTGTTTTTGAGGGGGATGGAGTTGGATGGAGTTGGATGGTGTTACTGAGCTTTCTCTACAGACTGAGGAAGACAGGAGCGAGGCACTAACAGGACAGCGATGGCTGCACTGCGTCTGCGCTCTGAGGCTCTGAGAACACGCTGAGTGGGAGTGGGGGTGGGGGTGGCCGGATCCCGAGAAACGCTAGCTTTTTGGGGTTTTATTCTTCACCTCCGGTGTACCTTCTCCACTGCTCCTGGCTTGCTGCCAAGACGAAACATCCACACTGGGGAAAAAGTTTTTTCACAGAAACGGAAGAGATCGCACCCCTCCCCCCTCCGGTCTGAGCTGTGTGAGCCATCTGTCTCACTCTGGCTGCCTGCCCTCAGTCTGCACCCAGTCTGTTTGTCCCCTCCCCCGAGCAAACACAGACCTTCTCTGGTGAATTTCAAGGATGTCTTCTGTGGGTGATTATTTGTGGGGTTTTTTCTCAGTCAAGCATTAACTCTGAGGCTTGTCATGAAGTAAGTCCTGAGAGAAAACGCAGAGCTCATGCAGCTGTCTGCCTCCACGCCGCCATCTTGGCCGGAAGTCCAACCTTGGCCTTTTTAAGCAAAGGTCTTCAACAAGTCTCCATTTGACTGAGGCCATGCCCAATCAGTGATTAAGGCTAGGTAGCAACTGAGGCAAAGAATCTCCTCTTTCACCTCATCAAAAAATCTAAACAAATAGATAAATCTTTCCTCCTTTACGGGAACCAAAACCAATCTGATTCTCGTTGATTGGCCACCAATAGGTCCCATGCCAAACCCCATTTGGGTCATTGTTTGGGTCCTGATTGACTCCAGAATGAAAAAAAAGTTCATGTCTATGCCTTTTTCTTTTAAAGAAAAAAAAAAGTAGTTACAATGTGTCATGCACTGAAATAAGCACTAGTAGACAAATACAAAAGCAAGATAGTTCCTAACTTCAAGTAGCTATGCTTTTTAAAAATGTATTTATATTTAAACATTGTTTCCCTCTATACTTCTTTCTCTCTCTCCTCTCTCAGAATCATTCCATAGGATAAAGAATTTTTTTGAAAGAAAAAGAGAAAGGAGAGAAAAATCGGCAAAATTGATCAATATATTTTTAAAGATCTGAAAATATATAGAATATTATACCAATGTAAACCTATCACCTGGGACCATACTCATTCTGGGTAATTTTTTCTGTTTTTTTCCCCTAAAATCTATTCTCCTTCCCATCCTTTGAACCCTTCAGGTTTACTGCCTGTGTGACATTGGAGAAGTCACTTAAACTGCTTGGAGTTCATATTTATCATTGGGAAAATGTGGAAGCTGGATTAGATGATGTCTTAGGTCCCTTACAGCTCTAGGAAGTGTCTAATTCAGCCTCCATTCAGCCATTCAAGGGATCTTTTTTTGGAGGGGAGAAGGAATGCAGAATGCAAGTCATTAGGAATAATAATCCCAAACTGATTCCTTGTAGTCTCCTCTCCTGAGAGGGATTCATGCCCTTAACAGCCAGAAACTGGAAGCTAATTCTTCTAAAGAGAAAAATCATGAAACGTTTTCATTTTTTTTTGAAATTGTGGGTTATCCCTATCCCTGATCTCATCCTTTGGTGACCATGACCACTCAGGAGCTAAAGCTCTTGTTGTCTAGGAGTTCTCTTTGTTCTCTATTATCTGACCTGTTGTCTCACTGACTTGCCACTACCAGGATCTGAAAGGAGATAGGAATTTAAGGGCATTCCTCTCCCAAAGCAGTGTGTAGTAGTGGAGTGCATATTGGATTGTTTCCTACCTTGGGCAACTACCTTCTTACATTCCCTTCTGTTCTCTGGAAGAGAAAATCTATTTTTTGTCGGGACCTCAGGTATGTTGGCTTTGGAAGACTCAGCACTGATGCTTGTGACCTTTTGCCTTTCACCATCTCCTTGGCCTTCAACCAAGAAAGCAGGTTTTTGGGTTTTGGTAGTTCCTTTTCTTCCTGGCATATTTCATCTCTCCTATAATAACTTCTGGACATAGAACATAAAACTGAAAGAGACGTTAGAGACTGTTTCTCACATGCTAAAGACATAATCAATAACTTACCTACCTATTTGTCTAGTCCAAGAGCTTCATTATTGTCCTTTTACACACACACACACAAAACCCAACACACTAATGATTAGGTAAAACTAGAGCTGAGGAAAAGCCTCTTCCAGGGAAGAAGAAGGGTAGGGTCCAAAATATAATTCAAAATAAATAAGCATAAATCATAGGCTGGGTTGGATCAAGAGCCAAAGTTTCTTAGAATGTCAGTATTCAAAGGAGTAAGAAAAAAACAAAGAAATTCAGAGTTCAAGCCAAGGAGGTCTACCCAAGATCGGGGGCAGCCTAGTGCATGTGCTAATGAAGTAATCATCTGACATGATCTCCAGTCTCAAAGGAATAGAATACTCATTCATCTCCCTGCCCTGATCTGATGTGGTCATGGACTGGGACTTTTGCTTTCTGTACTTATCCAGCCTTGCTGATAAAGCCATGAGTTTAGCAAACACCACTCCTCATAGAATCCTCTATGGATGGAGATCATGACTTGGTGGAAGAACATTGATGGAAAGACTCTCCTAGTTCTGAGGCATATGTACTACTTGTGGGCTTCCATTCTGACATTCTGTACCCTTGACAGTTTACTAAGTATGGAATCTGACCCAGATTCCTAAAGGATACCTTAGACACTGTTTTCTTCCTACTCATTCTCAATTAGTGGCAAGGGGAAAAATTTTGGAGGGTCATAGGTCAGAGTTTAAGGGAACCTGCCATGATGAGAATCAATAAAACAAAGGATTGATTCAGAGTGAGAAGTTATAAGGTGGACGAACTCTACTTGGGATGTTCTTGTTATTCAGTCATTTCAGTCATGACTGACTCTTAGTCTCTTTATTTAGGATTTTCTTGGAAAAGATACTGAAGTGACTTGACATTTTTTTCTCCAGCTCATTTGACAAATGAGGAAACTGAGGCAAACAGGGTTAAGGCTGGATTTGAACTCAGATCCTCCTTATTCCAGATCTGGTGCTCTATTCCCTGCACCACTTAATTGCCTTTACTTGAATTATGGCAATAGAAAATATCTCTTTTCAGTTTCTGGGAAGTTATGCTGATGCATAAATGACAAAGAAGTAGTATGGGCAATCGGTGCCAGGTGTATGTGTGGTATGTCATCCCACACCTGGGTTATTCTTTGGCGTCTGCCATCTAAAGAAAACCAAATACTGTCAAGTGATTAATTAAGTAAATATGGATATAACACATAATTTAGACACCAAGTGTGGCTATATAAATATCACCAGCCCAGTTGATACATGTTAAGATAGTCAGTGCTCTTGAATAGACTTTTCCTCCATAGCTAGTTTTACCCACTTTTTAATAACTTTTTGAAGACATTCCCAGTTCCAGTTACACAGATGATTGAAAAAGTTTCTTAGAACATGTGATAAACAGATGGAAACCAGTTACAAAATGTGTACTTGATACACACTCAAGTCTCTCCAAGGCATTTTCATTGCACGTCATCAGGACTCCTTGGAATCAGGTTCTTAAGCTTCTCCAACTTGGGAATTTGCACCAGGGAGCGTGCTGATGCATTCTGGACTTGTGCCAGTCCCTGTTCTACTTTAAAAAAATGTTCTATGAGGAATATTGAGGGATAAAGTTCTTTAGCCAGGGGGAGTCAGAGGAAAACTAAGGAGAGACATGATAGTTCTCTATAAGTATTTTAAGGGTTGCCATGGAGTAGAGGAGTTTGATACTTTTTGTTTGGCCCCAAAGGGCAGAACTAGAAACAAGAGGTGAAGGTTGTAAAGGTAAGACTTTGGCTTAACATAAGGAAAAAATTTCAAATGATTAGAGCTACCCAAATGTGGAATGGATTATCTTTGGAGGTGGGATGTTCTTTATTACTGGAGATCTTCACGAAGAAGCAAGATGGCTACATCTTGAAGAGGACATACTTCTTTGGGTACTGATTTGGTTAAGGGCCTTTCCTGATTGGAAATAACATGATTCTGTGAAGCCTGTAAGCCCTCATATTGTACAAGGGAATGATACATGAGGGAAGATACAGTTCACAGAGTTTTTCAGGTCTCACCATACCCAGAGGGCCAGTGATGGCTTGCTGGGCATCAGTGGGTACAATGTTTGTGTATTTAGCACTCAAATTGCCTAAATAGGAAGCTTAGAGTTGAAGCTGCTCTTGAAGCAGCACAGGCTATAGGAGATCATAGTAGCTCTGAGAGTGTGGGAGAGATATTATTGAATCCAGATGAGCAATTTCCTGTAACTGCTAACTCACTGGACTTCCAGACTGTTCAGTGATGGTGTTCAGGCCAGAATCACCTCTTCTTATGTGTCCTTGGACTATATCAGAATATTCCTTAATTTGTGAATTATGGCAAATTCAACCTTTCTAGGAAATCCACTCAGAAAGTATTGTTCCTGTGGGACCTTTAACTTAGAGCTTATATTCCAGCTAGCCTCCACATCCATGGGCCAGTCCCTATTTCTTGGTTTTCTTGTAACTGACCATGACCAAATTGTTTGATCATGAATCCTCTGTAGTTTCCTTCCTAATAAATGACTGACCATGACCATGAATCCTTTCTATGCTTAACCCTTCATAATCTGAAACCAAACCAAAACTAGTTAATATCTACACAAACTCTCTTAAGGCCAGCTCATCTTGATGACAATATCTCTAGGATTAGTCTAAACAGGACACTTATAGAGCTATAGGCTTTTTCTACTTCACCTAGAATGCTGACCTTCTCCAAAACTCTGCCTTGGGTCCTCTCCCATCCTTTCAGGGCTTAACTTCAGGTCCATCTCCTCTGAGAAGTATTCCCTACGTACTCTTACTGATGTTAGCTTTCTTTGAACCTGGGCTCAGAAGGGATAGAAGGAACTAAGGGAAACTTCCAAAAAGAGTCAAGCCTAAATCCAGACCCTAGATAGATAAGGATTTAAGAAGAAATGTGGGAAGGGCCAGCATCCTAGATGAAGGAATAGGCATCTTCAGGATTAAATATTATCCTTTGCCAGAATACTTAAATTATCCTTTAACTTAAAAAAAAAAAAGTAAAAAGCCCCTATTCTATCCAACCCTATAATTTTATAGATAAGTAAACAGATAAGAAATTAGTGAGGCAATAGGGATGAATAAGTTGCTAAAATTCCAAACTCATTATTTCATGCAATATACTCCTTCCCCCCCCCCCCCAAGCCTTCAAGTAAGAAAGAGGAAAACATTTGTTAAAATACAACAAAGAATTTATTTCCTGTATTGCTGTGGTTAGTGTGCGGGTGCTGATTGAAGAAGAGGTCAATTGTGAAGAAAAAAAATGTGACACAGAGTTGGGGAAAAGATATCTAGTATAAATTGGCATTACAATAACTGACTTGGTTTAAGCCTAGGAGCAATATAATGGTCCCTAATCTATGTGGTTCTAGGGAATTATAAATGAATTTTAAATTTAAATGTATAATCCCAGTTGCTCTGAACTCCCAGACAGGAAAAATCTCTAATATTTAGAAAAAGATTTGGCTCTTTAACTTAATTTATACATACATACATGCATATATAAAAATTATATATGTATATATTATACATTCAGAGACATATATATATATATATATATATATATATATATATATATATATATACATGCACAGACCTACCTACATACACATATATACATCCTCTTGTTTAAGGTAGTGCTGGAGACAATATTATTGATGTCATATAACTTAAGAGAGTAGACTGGATTATTAATCAACCTTGGTCTGATTTTCCAGGTTAATATAGACATAATAACATATTATATATGTATACATATACATGTGTATATGTATGCATGTGTGTGTATCTATATACAGAAAGAGACTGATAGGCAGAGAGACAGAGACAGAGATCCCTGACCTTTTTGTGCTTGAGACAAAATTCAGGTTGACAGGCACATTAGGTAATGAAGTGGCAGAATACAGTGGCTATGAATAGATGGGTCCTGAAGATGGAAGTTGGAGAAAGAGTTGAACTTTTTTTGAACATCCCTTGGTCTTTGAGTAGGTGGGTATGGCATTGACCCAAATTTTCTGTTCTGAAGATATCTGCAGGATCAACATCCCTATTCCATTTAGCCTTTCTCTGCCATTGAGTCCATTTTCCCTCTCCCCCTCACTGGTTACTCTTCGGTTGCTGTTTCTTTCAGGCTCAACTCTGTATGACCCTATTCTTTTTTCTTTTATTCTAGCTCTTTATAGACCCTCTTTAATTCTGAGATAGCACCATCTTTTTTATACAAGTTCCCAGAATAAGACAAACTCCCTCATATAATGACTATCATTGATTCAAGGAGGAATACAGGAGCTGTTTATACCCAATTCTAATTTAACTTAATCAAGAAGTTTTCTTTGAGAAGAAATTATCTTCCAGGTTTTTAGGTAAGGGAAGAGCTCATGCCTAAGCAAGTGATAGAAAGTATTATATAAGATAAAACAAACAGTTTTGACTATATAAAACTCAGAGGGTTCCCCCCCCCCCTCAGGGTGGGGTTAAGTGACTTGCCCAGGGTCACACAGCTAGGACTATCAGATTTGAACTCAGGTCCTCCTGAATTCAAGGCTGGTGCTCTATCCACTGCGCCACCTAGCTGCCCCAACTTAGAAGTTTTTAAACAAACAAATACTGCATATATACACACACATATACATTAAAAATTTGAAGGGAAAAGGATAACTGGAAAATATCTTTGCAACAAGTCTCTGATAAAGATCTTATATCCCATAAATATAAGACTATAAGATTTATAAGAACCATTCCTCAATAAAGAAATAGTCAAAGAATATGAAATAACAACTTTCAAAGAGAGAAATCAAGCTATTAAAAATCACACAAGAATACTTCCTTGCTGATAAATGAAATGTAGATGCTATGTAGATTAAAGCAACTTTAAGGTTCTATCTCATACCTATCAGATTGGAAAAGGTGACAAAGGTGGAAAATGACAAATGTTGGAAGTGCTGTGGGAAAACAGGTACACTGTTAATGAAGTTGTGAATTGGTCCACCTGAAAAGCAATTTGGAGCATTTGCCCAGAACATTAGCAAAGCATCATACTCTTTCCTATTATAACATTACTGGACCCCTACTGAGCAGAAATCAAAGAAAGATTTAACATATCCAAAGGCACAAAAACAAAGCTTTCTCTTCCCCCCAGACTAGCCCAAAATTGGAAATTAAGAGGTATTCTCTTTTTTGGAGAATAGTTAAGTTGTGGTCTGTGAATATAATGCAATATTATTTTATGATAATAAATGGTGCTCTAGACACTTCCAGAGGAACCTTTAAGAACTAATGAGCATGTAAAAAGTTATCAAGCTATGCATACCCTTTGAGCCAAAAGTGTATCTACTGGGCTTAAATCTCAAAGATTAAAGGATTAAAGGAGGGAAAGGGACCTACATGTGCAAAAACGTTTGTTGGCAAAAAATTGGAAACTGAATGATGCCCATCAATTGGAGGATGGCTGAATAAATTATGGTATATGAATGCTATGGAATATTATTGCTCTGTAAGAAATGACCAGCAGGATGATTTCAGAAAGGCTTGGAGAGACTTACATGAACTGATACTAAGTGAAATGAACAGAACCAGGAGATCATTATACATGGCAACAACAGGACTATACAACAGTCATTTCTGATGAACTAGGCTCTCTTCAACAATGAGATGATTCAAACCAATTCCACTTGTTCAGTGATAAAGAGAGTCATCTACACCCAGAGAGAGAACTGTGGGAAATGAGGGTGGAACTTAACATAGCATTCTTACTCTTTCTGTTATTTGCTTGAATTATGTTTTCTTTCTCACTTTTTCTTTTTTTCCTTCTTGATCTGATTTTTTCTTGTGCAACAAGATAACTCTATAAATATATATACATGTATTGGAACTAACATGTATTTCAATATATTTAACATATATTGGACTACCTGCCAGCTAGGGGAGGGGGTGGGAGGAAGGAAGAGAAAATTTAGAACAAAAGGTTTTGCAAGGATCAATGTTGGAAAAATTACCCACGCATATACTTTGCAAATAAAAAGCTTTAATTAAAAATATGCATATATATATACATATATATGTTTGCTTAAACTGATAAATTATAGTTTGTTCAAATACCTTATCTATGAAAAAGAAAAAAATGAAAAAAAAAAGAACTAATGAGCATAAATATGAAAACAAATTACCCAACAGAAACATTGTAGAAAAAATTATTTTGCAAGACTTCAGAATTTTTTGTCAGTATAATAGTAAACTGTGAGGTCAAAAGAATGAAGATGAAATTAAAATACAGAGAGACATACCATTTTGGACATGTCTAATTAGGAACTTGTATGGAAGACTTTGTTTCTGTTTTGCTCAATCTGAAATAGTTGAAGGGATAGATTAATTTTTTAAAATGCTTGTTATTTAAAAGATAAAAGAAACCATTTTAAAGAAATATTCTTAACTAAAAAAAGTAATTACTTTTAAGTGGGGTGGAATAATGAATGAAGCCCTCTCCTTAAACGAGGTAAAATAATAAAATGATGAGAATAAGAGCGCTAGAGGCACTGAATGCCAGGCCTGTGACTGAGACTTCTTATACAAAGGTGAGAAGTGGAGGAATTTTGAAAACCTGACTGAATTCTGCACATGAGCAGGGGCTGATAGATACACAGCAAGAGGTCTAAAGATGTTTCCATTTCACTGCCAATCAGAGCTTTCACCATTTATATTGTGAGAATGTACCTTAATATTGAACTCAGTGTGAATTTGCGTCCTTTCCTGTATGTTTATCCCTACCTCCTTCCAATCTTCCACAGCCTATTTTGAGTTCAATATGTTCTGGTTAATGCTCATGAGCCCTAAGTTTTCTTCTCTCCGGCAAATCACCTGCTTCAATCATTTAATGTGGTATTTAATTATTTAATTCATTAATTCAATTATTTAATGTGTTATCTATCCTCCCAGCTTTTTTGTCATATGCAAAAATGTATATGAGCTTGCCTTCTATATGTTTATCTAAGTGTTTGTTGAACAACTGTCAATGATTTTTGAGAGTATAGAAACAGGAGAGGAGCCACAAAACTGAAGAAAAGCAAATGTAATCCTGCCAAAGTAGTGACTTTAAATTTAATTATTTTTAAAAATTATTATTATTACTATTATTATTATTATTTTGTTGTTGAGGCAATTGGGATCAAGTGACTTGCTCATAATTGAACTCAGGTCCCCCTGACTTCGGGGCTGGTTCTCTATCCACTGAGCTACCTAACTGCCCCTTTTAAATTTAATTCTTGTGGAAAATTCTAGAACAAATTTTAAAGAGATGATTGCTAAATGTCTAAAAAAAGAAAAAGGTGGTTTGGGAGTAGTTGACATGGCTTCTTTAAGAACAGATCATTCCAGATTAACCTCTTTTCTTTTTGTGACAGGACTACTAACTTTGTATATAAGAGAAATGCTATGGATGGATTTTAGCAAAGTATTTAATATTCCTGTTGTGAAGATGATAAAATGCAGATTAGATAACCTGATAAGTTCAGAACTAGATAAGGACTAGGCTCCAAGGAAATTATTATGTTTTGGGGTCAATATAGTAAGAAGTTTCTAGTGGAGAATCCAAGATTTGTATTTGGCCCCGTGCCAAATTTTTATTTTTATTAATGACTTAGATAAACATAGAGAAGGCATGCTCATATACATTTTTGCATTGACTAAAAGTTGGGGGATTGATAGCACATTAAATAATTGAGTAAGGATCTAAAATGATCATGGTAGCCTAGAACATTGGACTGGATGGATCAGTTTCACAAGTATAAAATGAGAGAGATACACCTTTGCAAATGGATAGACAGAAGTTGTTCTGGAAAAAAATCTGTTTTTATTTTTGTTTTTGTTTTTGTTTTTAATGGAGTTCAAATTCAGAATAAATCAATAGACTTAACATAGCTTCTAGGAATAAGGAGGTGATAGACCTCTTGTGATCTGTTCTAATAACTGAATTAATGTATCCAGTTTCGGTCATCACAATTTAAGAAAGATTTCAATGTGATCATGAGTTTCCAGCAGCAACAGCAGAAGCAAAGCTAGTATTTATATTATGCTTTAGGGTTTGCAAAATACTTTACAAATATTATCTCATTTGATCCTCACAACAACCCTGAGAGGTAAATCTTATTACTACCTCATTTTACATTCAAGGAAAGTTGGCAGCTACAAGTTACATAACTTTCTTAGGGGTCATACAGCTAGAAAATGTATAAAGCTAGATCTTTCCGACTCCAGCCCTAGTCCATGACATGTGAGGCTCTCTCTGGAGTTACTATGTATGTTAAGGCTGGAGGAAAGAGGGGAAAGGGAGCACACATAATAGCTACCTCCAAGTATCTAAAGGAGAGCAGTTAGTTGGCACAGTGAATAGAGCACTAGCCCTATATCCTATAATAAGAGGATCTGAGTTCAATATGATTTCATACATTTACCAGATATGAAACTTTGGACAATTCATTCACCCTGATGCCTTCCTCCTCTCTTCAAAGAAGTAAAAGTACTTGAAGGGCTCTTGTGTCAAGAAGGAATTCAATTTGTTCTTTGGGGTCCCAAAAGCAGACTCAATGGTTTTGGGTAGAAGTAATCAAGAGGGAAATTTAAGCTTTTCAGTAGGAAAATTTCCTGATAATTAGAGCTATTCAAAAGTAGAACAGTTTGCCTCAGGAGAGAGGTGTGTGTGTGTGTGTGTGTGTGGTGTGAGGGTGCTTCCTTCTGTTGGAAAGACTACAAACTTGATGACCATATAGTGGGGATTTCTTTGTGTGCTTGTTGAACAAGTCCCTTCTAAATCTCAAATTATTTGATTCTGTGAATTATTTGAATTCACATTCTGGTACAAAAATAATAATCTGCTTAAAATAGATAAAGCTCTATTATAAAGAAGCATCAAACAATACCAAATAGGGCCATCATTTCCACTCCAATCCTTGTTTCCTATATCAGGCTAAAGTCCAATATTTCCATATGTCCCTTCAATGCATAGGACTTCACTGTCATTAATGTTTCCATCTTCCCACATTAAGAGGGAGGGAATAGCTCAGTGACTTACAGAGAGCAGCAGAGAACTATTAGTCGAAGCAGTGAAGAGTGCTGGGCTTGAGAAAGACAAGCGTTCAAAAAGTAGTTGTATGATTCCGGACAAGCTAATTGCTCTCTGTCGGCCTCACGCTCTTCAATTGTAAAAAGGAGACAATAGCACCTACTTCACAAAGTTGTTGTGTCTCAAATGAGATAACATGTGAAGTGCAAAGTTTACTTTGCAAACCTTAGCCCTTTACAAAGGTTATTATTGGAGTCCGTTGCTACAGTTTCTGGAGTTCTGAGGCCATCACATACTTGCAGAAACTTTGAATGGAAAATACCATCCACATCCAGACAGAGAAGTATAGAAAGTAAATGTGGATCAAAGCACAGTATTTTCACCTTTCTTTCTTTGCTTGCTTTTTCTTTCTTATGGTTTTTTCCCTTTTGGTCTAATTTTTCTTGCTCAATATGACAAATATGGAAATACTTTAAAAAGGATTATACATGAAATTATTGTATATAAAAAAGGATTATACATGAAATTATTGTATATAAAAAAAGGATTATACATGCTTAACCTATATCAGATTGCTTGCTGTCTTGGGGAGAGGGAGAAAAATTTGGAATACAAAATTTTACAAAAATGAATTTTGGTGTTTAACATATATTGGATTGCTTGCTTTCTGGGAGAGGGGGAGGGAAAAGGGAGGGAGAAAAATTTAGAGCATGAGGTTTTGCAGGGATGAATGTTGAAAACTATCTTTGCATATATTTTGAAAATAAAAAAAAACTATTATTAAAAAAGAAAAAAGTTCTGAAAATAGCAAAAATGAATGTTGGAAACTATCTTTATGTTCATTTGGAACAATAAAATGCTGTTGAGGGAAAATATGGTGAAGTTTCACAGCAGATTGTGTTATTCTGTTCACCTTTCCATATTACTTTTATCAAAAATAAATACATTATTTGCTATAGAGAAATACTCCATCAGCTACAAAGTGGTAGGAGAAAGGAAAAATCTTGGAATGTCTGTTTCTTCCCCTCCTCCACATTTCAACAGTTCCTTTCTCTTCTGCCTCTTTTTTTTTTTTTTTTTTTTTTTTTTTTAATCTGTTTCTTTAAATGTTGCCAGAGAGACGTTTCTACCGTGCATACCTCGTGAACAGACCTTCTGGGAAGTCACAGTCAGGAGCCTTTCCCAGAGAACATCCTCTTTATTCTGAAGTTTTCTGGCATCTTTAGTCCAAAGAGAGTCCTTGTCTATCTAGACATGAGTCTGCCCCTCAAAGGTTAATGGTGAACAAGGGTCTCTCTTATGTCTATTTTTGTATTTAATGTTTATGTACAAATATACCTAGTGGCTACATTGGTTTCTAGCAGGTGAGCTAGCCACCTCCCTCTCCACCCTTCTACTATGTTGTTTACACCTTCTGAACTATGTCCTTGGCTTAATTAATCTGAAATGAACTAAATTTAGAGGCTGCCAAAAAGATAGACAGAGACTCTTTGGGTGAAGGTAAAGCCACAAGCCACATAAAGATGCCATTATTGCTATATTTCTAAGTTTAAATTCTCTCCGTCTCTCCTCAGTTGATACATAGGTTATACACACATGTACACACTGTGCTCCACTAAAAAGCAAAGCTTCATCTCAAAAGATATTTAAAGATATTAACAGAGATTATTAAATCACAGAACACCAAAGGTGAAAGGGACCTTTTAGGGACCTGCTCCTACATGTAAATGAGTAGGAATCTTTTCTATAATTTTTCCCAAAAATGACTAGCTTCCATTTGTAGGTGTTGAGTGAGGTAGGTAAGTAATACAGTGAAGAGAATACTGTACCTGGAGCCAGGAAGGTGTGGATTCAAATACAGCCTCAGACACTTACTAGCCCTGAGCCTGGGCAAATCATTTAATCTCTGCCTATTTCAGCTTCCTCATCTGTATAATGGGAATAATAACATTCCTGTCTCCCAAGATTGTTGTAAGGATAAAACAAGATATTTGTAAAATGCGCTGCAAATTTTAAGTGCTCATAAATGCTAGCATTTATTAGTACTGAGAGTTGTATAGTGGAAAGAACTTTGGGCTTAGTTTCAGTGACCAGAGAGAGTAGTAAAGCTGTGGAAACAGGAAAGCAGTTTTCTTTTTTCTTTTCTTTTCTTTTTTCTTTCTTAATTGTTTTTTCTGATTATACATGTACATTTATTTTATACATATTTTTATGAATCATGTTGAGAGAGAAAAATTAGAACAAAAGGGAAAAACCACAAGAGAAAAAAAAACAGAAGAAAAAGAAAAAAGTGAGCATAGTATGTGTTGGTTTATATTTAGTCTCCATAGTTCTCTTTCCACATGCAGATGGAGTTTTCTATCCAAATTTTATTGGGATTTCCTTGGATCACTGAACAGCTCAGAAGAACCAAGTCTTTTATAGTTGACCCTCGAACCATCTTGAAAAAAGACTGTTACTATGTACAATGTATTCCTGGTTCTGCTTGTTTTACTTGTTACACATCGGTTCGTGTAAATCTTTCAAGGCCATTCGAAAATCATCTTTTTCATCATTTTTTTATAGAAAAATAATATTCCATTACTTTCATACACCATAACTTATTCTGCTATTCCTCAATTGATAGACATTTACTCAGTAAGAAAGCAGTTTTCATGTGGCATGTCTCTCCTGCTCTCACCAGACTACCAGCAGGCAGTTTGCCTGGACCTCTTGTTTTATATTGTGACCATAGAACTAAGTGTGTTGACAAGAGAGAAGTCAAAAAAGATAATGAGGTCTCTTTGGGACAGAGCAATATGGCTTTAATAGCCTCTGCTTTGATGATTTTCCTTGTATGTCTCTGTTTGTGTTTCTCTGTCATATGGCTCCCTGGGAATATCTGCTGCACTGTGCTGTGTGGTAAGCTTCCTGAAATCTTGGTTAAAGAAAATATTGAAAGGTTGGATAATGATGACTCTGTCACAAGGTCACAGATGGAAAAAATTATGGTATGGAAAGAGCAGTATCAACTAGGGTCCGTACCACTTTATGCCAACTAGTTTTCCCCTAAAAGGCAAGGAAGATGTCCCTGACACTTGATTGGTCCAGGAAGCTAAGGTTCTTTTTTAATTATAATTTTTTATTTTCAAAACACATACATAGATAATTTTCAACATTAACCCTTGAAAAACCTTGTGTTTCAAATTTTCTCCCTCCTTTCCTTCCACCCCCACCTTTTTTGTACAAGAAATATCAGATTAAAAAAAGGAAAATTAGAAAGAAAACAAAATGCAAGTAAACAAGGTAAAAATATTATGTTGTGATCTACACTCAGTCCCCATAGTCCTTTCTTTGGATGCAGATGACTCTCTCCATCACAAGTCTTTTGGAACTGGCCCAAATAACCTTTCTGTTGAAAAAGCCACATCCATCAGAATTGGTCATTGTATAATCTTGTTGCTGCGTACAATGTTCTCCTGGTTCTACTCATTTCACTTAGCCTCAATTCATGTAAATCTCTCTGGGACTTTCTGAAATCAGCCTAATGATCATTTCTTGTAAAACAATAATATTCCATAACATTCATATACTATAGTATTTATTCAGCCATTTCTCAACTGAAGGGATCCACTCAGTTTCCAGTTCCTTGCCACTACAAAAAAGCTGTTACAAACTTTTTTTTTTTTTTGCATATGTGGGTCTTTTCCCCTGTTTTATGATTTCCTTGGGATACAGACCCAGTAGAGACACTGTTGGATCAAAGGTTATAAAGCTAAGGTTCTTCTGGTTACCCAGGGAATAAAAAGATCAGTTCATGGAACTCTTCAAACTTGACATGTTCTACTGCTATGAGAGGTAATTTACTCTTCAGAACAGATGCAATCCACACGAACACAAGAGGAGAGTTGTAAATTGTCTGAACCAGTACTGTATCTTTGGGGAGTACCTTTTATTTATTCTTCTTTTAATTTTAAGTATCAGATACTGTATAAATGTCTCCTTTCATTTCAATATCATTTTGATGCTGATGCTTCTCAAATCTAATTTTTCAGCCTTAAACTCCCTCCTGACTTTGAATCTCACACCTCCAAGTATTAGATATCATGAACACTTGTTCAAGTGTTCATTGGATATCTTAAGCTCACAACCTCTCAAACTGAATTCATTATCCTTCTTCTCCAATGCTTCCCTCTTCCTAACTTTCTTATTGTTGTCAAGGGTCCTCCCAATCAAGTTTTGCAAACCAGGAGTCATGTTGAATTCATCACTATTTCTGACCCTCCCATATCCAATTTGTTTCCAAGACCTTTCAATTTTACCTTTGTAATACCTCTCAAATATTCTCTCTTCTCTTCTCTCATACCACTACCACCACGGTGTAGATCTTATTCATATCATGCCTTGTCTATTGCAATAACTTGCTCAAAATCTCTCTCCATTACAATTCATCCTCCTCAATTATCAAAGTGATCTTCTGACCATGTCACCCACCACCAGTAAATTCTACCAGCACCCTATCAGGGAGCAGATTATAAACTCCTATTTGTTTTTCAAAGTCTGTCATAACCTGTTGTCAAATACGAGCTAGCTCCCTGGAGGCCTCAGGATCAGTCAGAGTCAGGATAAGTAAAAGTCCTTGGTCTTTAGGGGGAGAAGTGAAGGAGACAGACAAACTGCCACGAGGCTTGCCAAAGATGTATACTGGATTCTGGAGTCCAAAGTCACCAACTTCTCCCCTCCTTGTTCTGCCACAAAGGGATTCTGGTCTCTGTCCCTCCACCCTCTAATCCTTGCCTATGATTATCTTAACACCCAGTATCAACTGTGAGAAGAGCCATTTATCCAAACATAAGCTAATAGAGCCATGGTCTCATATCAGAATAGGTAATTAGCCTTAAGTGCTTGGTTGTCTGATTCAAGTACACCAATTCAGAGTTTCAGCCCTCTGCAACCTGTCCTACCCTTACTTTCCTGTCTTCCTACACATTATACCCTACCATATACTCCGTGATACAGTGACACTAGCCTCCTTCCTGGTCCTAGGATAAGATGCTCCATTTACAGACTCCAGGCATTTTTCCTGGCTGTCCCTCATGCTTGGAATGTCCCTCATCTCCATCTTTTGGCTTTCTTGGCTTCATTCAAGTCCGACTAAAATCTTATATTTCATGGAAAGGTTTTCCTAATCCCCCTTAGTTCTAGTGCTTTCTTTTTATCACTTAGTTCCTACTTGTCCTATATTTAGCTTACTTGTACATAGTTGTTTGCTTGTTATAAATATTAGACTGTGAGTTCCTTGAGATAAGAGGCTCTTTCATTTTTCTTTGTATCCTCAGCACTTAGAACAGTGTCTAGCGCAGAAAAGGCATTTAATAAATGTTTATCATCTGACTGACTAATCTTTACCACTGAGTCAGTCCTAGCTCAGACCATATTGACAACATTATCTGAATTCTTTCCTTTTCTTTTACTTG
The DNA here is from genome assembly GCF_048593235.1 of Sminthopsis crassicaudata. NCBI lineage: Eukaryota > Metazoa > Chordata > Mammalia > Dasyuromorphia > Dasyuridae > Sminthopsis > Sminthopsis crassicaudata. The sequence goes on along the minus strand of NC_133618.1, from coordinate 436,257,480 downwards.
TCCCTATGGTCATAGTACTTTGAAAGACATTAGTAGTGGGACCCTGGCAGTACCACCAATACTTGGACTCTATCTTCATCCCCAAAATCCTAGTAGATAACCTCAACCTCAGTGTCTCGGCTATATGAGAAATTATAGAAATTAGAAAGGCATAGTCATAGAATTTGGGGTACATCAAAAGTCTTAGGACAGTTTCATTAGCACCTAAAATGGTGGAAGCATTGCTAGTCTTCTGTTTTTGAGGAGAAATGATTTACTTAAAAAAACATTTATGACAATGCCAGTATTTTTGGTGGAAAAGAGGTATTCTTTTGTAGAGAGCAGTCAATGGTAGAGTTTCTGGATGTTTGGGGGGACTTTCCTATTACCTGTAGGATATGTGGAGACCCCCCAACAAGGAATATATTACATGGTACATATAAAGCACAATATAAAATACATTTCAATGCTCCAGAGGATTTGTTATCTCTGTGATAAGGATATTTCCCACTGGTGAAGACTGCAACTCACCCATGTCTTATCTATCAATCTATGGATTATGAGTTATATATTCTCCACCAACGTTAGACTGAGTTCATGGGAAACTTTCCTATACATATTTTTATATTTTGTACATACAAATGGAACACTTGGACTCTTCTTTTATTAGCCCTCATTTTCACCACATATTTGGCTCATTTGTTTTCTTGTTTTTACCACAAATGAATTTTGGTAACATATATAGACACATTCTGCCAACTAAGAGTCATTTGCAATTAGTAAATGGCATTAGAAAAATATTTAGGAAGGAGCTGGATGAGAACCTAAAGGAATATGTGACAGGGCATACTAAGTCTAGAAATTTAGAGGTTAGAATCAATATGGCCATATAAGTGAATGAATACCTAAGAGATAGGAAGAAAAATCATAGGATACGATCAAAGATTTAGAACTGGAAGGGATTTCAGAGGTCATTTAGTCCAATTTCTTCAATTTATAATTGAGGGGGCTGAAGCTTTATGACCTGTCCAAGATCACACAGGTAGCAAGTAGCAAAGTAGACATTTTAACTAGGATATTCTTACTCAGACCTAACATTCTTTTTATTCTCTTGAACTGCTTACTTGGGATGGAGGGAGGTAAGGGGAAGGAAAGGTACGTCAAGCCTGAAAAAACAGTATGGAGTCACTGGAAGAACAGGGCAGCTTACTTAATATTGTCAAGGCTGTCACCAAGCTAAAAAATCTATGTGTCATCCTCACTCACATGCCTTCCTCAGTTGCCAAGCCCTCCACCTTAGAGAGTACTTCTTTTTCTTAAAGAAGCAGACTAACTTGGCTCTTTTCAGCGATGAGGTGATTATTCCAATAGACTTGGGATGGAAAATGCCATTGGCATCCAAAGAAAGAATTATGGAGACTGAATGTGGATCAAAGCATAGTATTTTCACCTTTATTTGGAGTGGTATTGTTATTAGTTTACAAGTATTTTTTTTCTCTTTTGATCTGATTTTTCTTACACAACATGAATGTGAAAATATGTTTAGAAAAACCACACATAAGAAAATGAAGAATGAACAATTTTTGTCTCTAATGTATAGCCTAGTGATTGGCACATTACAGTACTTAATAAATGCTTGTTGGTTGATTTTAAATTTGAAATAATAAAAATATTCCTGGATATTAAAAAAACATGAAGAATTGCACATATTTGACCTATAGTGAATTGGTCTATGAGAGGGGGGGAGGAAGAAAAATTTGGAACATAAGATCTTGGAGGGGTGAATGTTGAAAACTTTCTCTGTATTTGGAAAAATAAAAAAGTATTAATAAAAAATTTTAAATGAAAGATTTAGACTTCAAAAGAAGAAGAAGGAGGAGAGGAAGAAGGAGAAGAAGAAGGAGAAGGAGGAAAAGGAGAAGTGAAGGAGAAAAGCAGGAGAAGAAAAGGAGAAGGAAAAGAAGAAAAAGGAAAAATAAGAAAGAAAGAAAGAAAGAAAGAAAGAAAGAAAGAAAGAAAGAAAGAAAGAAAGAAAGAAAGAAAGAAAGAAAGAAAGAAAGGGAGAGAGGGAGGAAGGAAGGAAGAAAGAAAGAAAAGGAGAGAGGGAGGAAGGAAGGAAGAAAGAAAGAAAAGGAAGGAAGGAAGGAAGGAAAGAAGAAGAAAAGAAAGAAAGAAAGAAAGAAAGAAAGAAAGAAAGAAAGAAAGAAAGAAGGAAGGAAGAAATCAAAAGAGAAGAACCAACCCTCAACTGGTAATGATCTCTCCCAAACTATTTTGTATTTAAATTATCTATGTATGTATATGCATGCGCATCATATACATATATAGAAATATATATATAGCATAAATATAAAATAAATGAATATATGCAATATATACAGATTTAATATAACCATACAATTAATATATGTAATATATACACGTATATGCATATATCACATATTCATTATTTTTATTTTTATGCTGAATTTTTATATATGTGTGTATTGTATATGTTGTCTCCTCCATTAGAATATAAACTCCTTGCAAGTAGGGATTGTTTTACTTTTTGTATTTATATTTCAAGTGCCAAGGACATTGCCTGGCACATAGTAGGGACTTAATAAAAACTTGTTTATTGACTGATTGATAAACTATTGGTTAGCTTCTTATATGGCTGACTCTTTGAATCCCATCTCCTAAACTGTCATTAGGGGCAGCTATATGAGAAGCAAACTGACTGCCTAGGACTGAGAGTCCTTGTCAGCTTCTGTTTATAATTAGGAATGGGTGGGATGAAGGGAGTGTTTGATTGTGGCTTTGCTTTTGGAGACCAGATTCACAGGCAAAAGATGTATTGAGACTGGTTCAAGTTTGGGACAGAGAGGTTTTTCATACTCTGGATGCCTGGGCTCATGGCACCCTCTCCTGACCATCCTAAGTCACCACAGGTTTGTGCTGCTTGGATTCTTTCTTTCTTTCTTTCTTTCTTTCTTTCTTTCTTTCTTTCTTTCTTTCTTTCTTTCTTTCTTTCTTTCTTTCTTTCTTTCTTTCTTTCTTTCTTTCTTTCTTTCTTTCTTTCTTTCTTTCTTTCTTTCTTTCTTTCTTTCTTTCTTTCTTTCTTTCTTTCTTTCTTTTTTTAATTAAAGTTTTTTATTTACAAAACATATGCATGGGTGCTGCTTGGATTCTCAAGTTCTTAGCGGAAAGGGCTATTCAACAATCCTTCTACTATGCTCTTTTCCTATTGCATTCCTCCCAGTGACTGTTCCAAACCTTCTGCTATCTCCTCGATCTCCTGGCTCTACTTCCATCCATCATGCTCTCTCTTGGTTTCTTACTCAGAATATCATTTGATATCTGAGAGCTCCTTCTGTTTCCCTCTTCCACATTTCAAAATCTCTTTACCCATCCCCTCTCTCTCTTCCTTCCCTTTAATTTTTAAAGAAGTAATCTGTCTCTTTTCTCAGAGTTTCCACTATGGACTCCATTCCAATTTCCGTCGTTTCCTTTGGGACTTTCCTCCATCAATCATTCCTATTCTCTCTTGTATTGTCTAATTGAAGGTTACTTTTCCCATTCAGTTCTCTTGGCTCAGAAAATAAAGGCTCTTCTTTTTAATTAGTCTCAAGAACAAGGTAGCAAAAAAATCACAATCTATTATTTTGCAGCATCATCAGATGTCAAGAGACAGGATTTCATCAGTGTGAGCTCTGTCTCTTCCTATGAAAGATCATTAATTCTGTACTAAAACAATTCTTCCAATAGGACCAAATTTCTTTTATTAAGCCTCTCTCAGTTAAGTTTAGGCTTTCCTTTATTCAGTCCATGCCTGAAAACTTTTCAGAATACGTGTTTTATTGGCAGAGCCTATGAGATCTTCAGGTCATTGATCACCATGTTGATCATATCAGAAAACTTTGGTGCATTGCTGATGTCATTTTTGCCCTTCTAATATTTCATGGCTTATAGAAAATAAGTCAAAAATATAATAAAATAAAATATAGAATAAGAAATCTAAACTTCTTAGTCTATTATAGATTATCCTACACAATCAGGTCATAATATATATTGCTCCAGAGTTATTTCCCAATATTGCCTTACACAAAATAACTCTCGAGGCCTATGGTATGATTTCCTGAAATCACCTGTGCTTTCTTTCCCTCTTCTAACCTTTGTGGTGTCACTCTTACTGCCTTGAATATCCTACTTATTCCTACCAATTTCTGCCCCAACAATCATTAATAAAAATGATCCTTATGTCTTCTAATAATACTTTATTTGTGGTATTCTACATGCCTCGGTGGGAGTCTTATAGTTTTTTTTTCCTATCTCATAGGTCATTTTAGCCATCCACAAGAGGAAAAACAAAATGGATAATATTGCCCAGACTACAGCACAGGCATTAGATAAACAATGGAGAGGCAATCCAGGTTTCTGAACCTCCAGGACCACTAATATCCTCTTTGTTTCTCCTGGGCCTACTGCCCATGAGTCTTGCATTGATTACTGCAGTAACTGATCATAACTTCAGGAAAACTATTGGCAGAATATTCAGTAGCAAGATCATGAACTCTAGGTGTGGAATGAGGTATATTCATTGTTAGACATGCTTACTTTGGTTGTTTAGCTGTTCTTTGTTGAAGGAAGAGTTTCTAGTGATGGAGAGGTCATTGAGAAGTGATGTGATATAAAAAAGAACATCAATAAAATAAGCATTATGTAGCACATGGGCCAGGACACCTCTTCTAACTCCCAGACTCTGAGCTCACATGGAACCTACCATCTAAACAAGAAGACAATTATCTTTCTTTGCTAGTATCTTTTCTAGAGTTACTCAATGAAACATTCAAAATAAAGCTCAGTTACAATTTATGGTAAAGGTATGTAAATGGGCCCCCAATTCCTCTGTAAGTATTTGAGGTTGTACATGCAAATTGGATATTGGACATCTTAGAAAACTCACAGTATTCACAGGAGTCTATGATAGAGAAAAATATAAAGCACTCAGCTTATCAATACCCCAGAAAGGAAAGGGAACTTGGAATTGCCTCAGGGCAAGTTTAGTCATTCCAATGGGAGCTCTACAACAAAGTCCTACCTAAGTAATTCTCCCAGGACTCAGGGTACCACTTTATGGTTGTGACTTCCTCCAGAAGGTAAACTTACTTTATAGGTTTCTGAACAAGCCATTAGTCCCTTCTTGTTGGACTTCACTGTTTGAGTAACTAATGACTTAGCTCATTAGCTTTTCTCTCAAGTAAAATGCTCCTCAGGAATTAAGTGAACAATCCTCTTTTTTCTCCAGAGAACACTACATCAGGAAATCCCCTTCTTTCTCTAGGTCTGATCCTTTAACCCGAACTTGGAAACTCTTAAATTTGGGCTTAATGGGAACATATTCTGCTTCTGCCATATACTTCTGCAGGAACTCTATAAATGTGCTAGTTGGGAAAATCTGCTCTCAAAAACTTTCATTTCTGACTTGTGCTTAGCAGCTATAGACAAATAATTCCTATATGTAATTCCCATGTGCTCCTATCATAGAACAGCCATTTATTCATGGCACAGGTTTCCCAATCTTCCCCTACCCCAGAAGATATATTTATTCTGCTATACATTGGTTCACTGGTTTCTTTTCACAAAATGAGAGAGGGCAAAAAAAAAAAAAAAAAAAAAAAAAAAAGAAGTTGGGAACTGTATGTGTGCGTGTGTGTGTGTGTGTGTGTGTGTGTAGAGACACAGACACAGACACAGACAAAGCCAGAGAGATGAGAGAGAGGGAAAGGGAGGGAAGAGGGTTAGAGAGGAAGGGAGGAAGGGAGAGAGGAGAAAGGAAGTAATGAAGGAAGAAAAGGGGAAAGAAAGGAAGGAAGGGAGAGATATAGGGAGGGAAAGATATTAAACTGGAAGTAAGAAGATCTGGATTTGGATTTCAGATTTACAATTAATTCACTCTGAGATCTTTCAGCAAATCCCTAAGGATCAAAGAAGTAAACACGGGAAGGGACCCTAAAGCTAAACCATTTTGTAGGTGGGTAAAATGAGGTTTAGAGACAGGAAATGACTTGTCCAGGCCCATAAGAAGTAATAGCAAAACCATAATTCAAATCTGTACCTCTTGACTCCAAATCTAATGCTCTTCCTATTGTATCACAAACTCAGTTTCTTTCCTCTGTAAACTTTGGGGTGGGGGTGGAGGGGGCTAGACTAGATATTTTCTTGGTAAATCCTCCTTCCTTCCTTCCTTCCTTCCTTCCTTCCTTCCTTCCTTCCTTCCTTCCTTCCTTCCTTCCTTCCTTCCTTCCTTCCTTCCTTCCTTCCTTCCTTCTTTCTTTCCTTCTTTCCTTCCTTCCTTCCTTCCTTCCTTCCTTCCTTCCTTCCTTCCTTCCTTCCTTCCTTCCTTCCTTCCTTCCTTCCTTCCTTCCTTCCTTCCTTCCTTCCTTCCTTCCTCAAGGTTCTATTCTATGACTCTGTTGTTGTCAAACAGATCACTAGGAAAAAAGGAAACGGAGGAATGAAGGAACACATGCCTTTTCTGCAATCAGAAAGAATACAAGCAGCAGTGACCCGAAGAAGTGAAGCCTGAAGAAGCCATTTTGACACAACGTTACACTTTCAATAGATTGTTTGGCCATTATAAGGTGTCCTTGGTCAGATATAAAGAGGAGTATTGGGAACCTTCACATTTACTTCCTTTTGCCACCAACCTTCCTTTGCCTGGGACTTTTCCACAACTTGTTTTCCAATCTCTGACATCCTGGGAAACTCCCCGGCACACCCACTGACAGCAGAGATTAATAAGTTAGTGTGGGGTGTTTTCTGCCTCAATTATCTTCGTCATTGGGGTGAAGCCTCCACCTCCCATCTCCCTGGCTGGAGCAGTCCCCTGGGCTGCCCAGGCTGACCCACCCTGGAGAAGATGCCAGAAATATCACTCTTCAGAAAACAAAGCAGTTAAGTGAATTGGGTGTTTATGGACAAGCTTCAACTGTTCCCAGAAATTTTTTGCCATACGTCTGTATGTGACCTTATGCTGTACCCATACATATGACCTTATTCTATGTGTCATATATATGACCTCACACTATGTAATTTCCATGGGACATTATGCCATATGTCTGCTCACCTATGTCCAAACAACTTAGACTCACCTTATTTATCATTGCTTCAGGTAAAAGTAGAAGAATCATTGATCAAGACAGCAGAAATAGCCCACCTCCTTTCCAAATGGCTCATTCCCTAGTCCTAGAACAGACAGGTCCCTCCCTAGAAGCAGCAGAAGAAAATTATAAAGAAATAGATTTTGGTCTGAAGTGAGGAAAAACTTCAAAGTGATTAGAGCTATCCAAAAGTGGAATAAACAGTTTTTAGACAATGGACTTCCACTCCCTGGAAGTCTTCAGTGCCCATATTGAGAGAAAGTTAGGCTTGAGATTCTTTCTTGCCCAGGTATAGGTTGAATCAGGACAGCTAAAGGAGCTAAAACCCCTTTTAAGTGTGATATTCTGTGATTTTTTCCCCTCCAATATCACTCCTCTCCTCAATAGCACAATTGGTCAATTTTGTTCAAAGACCAAGAGCTGTGGGGTCCCAGAAGTTTCAGAAACAAAGCCACTCAAAACTGAGCATCCAAGTACAGACCCTCTCATTCCCATCTGTGACAACTGGCATATTTCTAGGACCTAGATGACAGAAGAGAGTGATTCCACTCGTGACCATTGATTGACCATTGAGAAGTTCCTGTACATCCAATAATGGGTTAATTAGCCATAGTTAGGTGAGAGATTAAGATTATGGTCTTAATCAGTTTAGCCAACTTCCTTTATCCAGGGATGCAAGGTTAGCAAACGTTCCTGACCATAATACCCTTGTGGTCAGTGAGGGTGTGGGCAGGAGGGACAGTCCAGACAACCTGCTAATTTACTGCCTCTATGGTTTTCCTCCCACTTGGTCTTTGGGAAATATCCAGTAACAACAACCAGATATAAGGGCAGAGACTGAAAAAATCAGGAAACATATCCCATAGTATGCTTGTACCACCTCTTGGATTGCTCATGGAGCAACATTCTTTCCTAAATATTCTTGCCTGAATAAACTACCTAACTTGAGGTGCTTGGATCACTGTTCCTTTTTAGTACCTTATCCACAATCTCCTCACACCATCTCTAGAAAGACGTTCCTCATAAGGAGATATGTTTATTTGTAATTTCATGTAAAACTACTAATTTGTGATATATGCTCTGATGAAGTGTCTGGGAACCCAAGTTTGTGACCGTAGAGTCATTCTTGTTTTTCTTTTCTCTCTCATATGCCTCATCCAATCAATTGCTGAATCCTATTACATGTCTCTCCACAAACATAGTGACCAAGTAGCTAGACCGTGGAACACTGGGCGAGGAGTCAGAAAAGCTCTAATCTTGCCTAAGACACTTACCAGTGGATGCCCAGAAACTTCTGTCTGCACTGGAACCCTCATCTATAAAATGGGAATAATAATAACAAATGGTTCACAGAATTTGAGATTTGCATATGCAAAATGAGATTTACAAATGCAAAGTGTTTTGTAAGTGTCATGTAACTGTTAGCTCTTTATTGTTATTGTTATAATTAGTTCAGGCTCTTACAGACTATTGAAGTAGGTTCCTAATTACTCTCTCTCCATACTTAGTTTCTCCACTCTCTAATCAACCCTCCAATCCTCCATTTCACAGCCAAAATAAATTTCCTAAAGCACTTGTCTGACTATGTCACTTTTCTACTAAAGAATCTTCAGTTGCTCCCTACTGCCTCTGGGATAATACACAAACTCCTCAGCCTAACATTTAAAGCCCTCTATAACCTGACTATAGCCAATCTCTATAAGAAAAGCTTTTCATCATTTAACTTCATGCATTCTTCCTTCCAGCCAAACTCATCCATTTCTTAGTTCTCAAATTCAGTATGTCATTTCTCATCTCTTCAATTTTGCACAGGCCGTGCCTAAAATGTTTCCCTGCCTTACCTCCATCTCTTAGAACTTTTTTTTTTAAGCTTTCAAAGCTCATACATACTGTGATCCCTTTTCTGATTCCTACATTTAGTGTTGTCTCCCTCTTCAAAATATCTTATTTGTGCTTGTCTGTTTATGTAGTCTTTGTATTCTTAGCACTTAGCACTGTGCCTAGCATTTAATAAATGCTTGTTGAATTGCATGTTGCATGACCTTATACTTGCTTTGTATAGGTTTTACATTTGTTAATCTGTTTATATAGTGAATCTCCCAATAGAGTGTAAGCTCCTTGAGATTTTTCATTTTTGTCACTCTATTTTCTAGCATGGTGTCTTGCACATAATATGGTCCTTAGTGAATATTTGCTAGGATCAAACGTTCAGTCTTTATCACAGACATTCTGGGACTACTCTGCTTGTAACATCCAAATAAGGAAAGTATTAGCCACCTATCCACAGCCCTACTTCAACACCCCATTAATGGGCTAGGATCTGTCTCTGGGGAATCATTTAGCTAAATGAGGATCATTATCTTATTTAGGATACTTTATAAATATGACATGAACTATGCCAAAAAATTGGTGATGTGTAATGCTTAAAAACAGGCAGCTTGGTGGTGCAGTGGAGAGAGCAGTGGTCTTGGAGACAGGAATACTCAAATCTAGCCTCTGGTACTTATCTGGGATGTGTGACCCTAGGCAATTTCACAGCTGTCAGCTTTAGTTTCTTCATCTGTAGAATGACCTAGAGAAGAAAATGGCAAACTACAGCAATATTTCTATCAAAAAAGCCCCAAATAAGGTGACAAAGAGTTGGACATGACTAAAAAAAAAAAAAAAAAACTAAACAAAAATGTTTTAAAACACCCATTTGAGTATTGCTACAATCAAAAGGAAAGTTATGAAATTCAGCTCTGCATGAGCCCAATGAAGCTCATTGGCTATTGGATGATGTGATATTTGACTTTGCAATCTAGCCAATTTAGAGAGATATAAACTAAAGCTTGGATTGGCTCTACTGGAATCCCAAATGAGGGCTATCTGAAAAACCAACAACCCAGTTGTGAGAAGACCAAACTTTATGATACTACCTGAATAGTTTCTTCATTTTATTGACAATTTTCCAATGTTCTTCACATAGAGGCCAAAGCCAGTTTTCACTGGCAGATTTACAATAAGCTGTATGAGCCCTAAACCTTAGATCCCCATTCCATTTGAGGACTGGAGAATATCTTTACCCTCTTTCCCTTCAAAAATCTGTTCTTTTTCTTCCTGAGCACTATATATGCCTAAATGATTTTCATATTTGAATATTTTCCCTTCCATATACCCTTATTTATGAGCAGGTAAGAGTGGGAAGGAAGTAGGGAATGCTTAACCCATTTACCAAATTAATATCAACATGTAAGTGATTTGTGTGTATATAATGAGGGACCCTGGTAAATAGTAAGTGTTTAATAAATGTTTATTGTTTGATTGATGGACTAGTACATCAGCAGAGCTCCGGGATCACATCTCTCCATGTGTGGAAAAGAACCTGACAATAAGTCAGAGAAGTATTTTGGAGACACTAGAGACTAAGCAGACAATCTGGAACTAGTTCCAGTGAACTAACCATAGTTTAAAAGGAAGGCTTTTTGATTATTGGTTTTGGGAGCATTTCAAAAGACTTTTATGCTTTAGTTACTCGTTTTCTGCCCACTTTCTTCAACTGCACTCTGGTGATGTGACCGTGCCATGTGAAAGACTATACTGTAAGGGGAAAGAGACTTCTTCCCTCTCTCTATCTCCAAGACAAAGCAGCCACTAGAAACAAACCCTCCTAGGCCTTTTCATTTCTTGTTTTTCATTCTAGGTGTCGGAAGAATGGGTTAATGATCTTAGTCAGGAGCAGGAGCCAAAGTAATCTGAGAGTCAGAATTCATTCATGGTATTGCAGGCAATTAAGCATGAATGCCCCGAAGTACAAGGAGTGATCTTCAGGAGTGGCCTTTGGGATCACCACAGTGCAACGGATTTCTCCGGTTGTCATGCTACATTTGGACATGGACTTGGTGGGAACATTGCTATTTAGAAACTGATCTAAGTTTTGAGCTTAATCCCCAGAAACCAAAGGGACATAGGAGATAGGATGTCCTTGAGATTTTGGAGAAAATATTTATATTTTGGAGAAAGTATTTGTAAAATATCTATCCCTTTATAAAAGCTATATGCTGTTAAGTAGTTAAATAATTCTGAATGCTAGTCATAGGTTTCTAACAAGGCAAGAAACAGTTGATGGGGCTCAAACTATTGAGAAAAGAGATATCCATAAATTCCTCAGTATATACTGGAATCCTAAGGATGCAGCTTGTCTCACCCTAAGAGAGTGGGACCAGAATGTATGTAAACATGTGTACATGTATATATGCATATACATACATGTGTATATACAGATATGTGTGTAGACACACACTATATATATGTGTGTGTGTATATATATATACATATATATATGTATGTATATAACTGATCTTTATGGAACTCCTCAAAAAAAGATTTGCTATATAACAAAATGAGGGAGGGGGACAGAGCAATCTGTGGGTTGCCCAGTCCTTTCCCAGCACTTTCTAAGTTCTGATGTAGTTTAGATTTTCCCTGATATCATATTACCTAGTGGTTTTTTTTTTGTCTGACCTTAATTTTGAAGGGGGCTGGGGACAAAAAAAGAAAAAGAAAAAAGTCAAGCAAGTAAAAGACCGAGAAATAATCAGAATGGAATATACTGTGACTTGGTGGACAGGTAAGAGAATGGCTGGAATTAAAAGCGAAGAAGTATCCTGACCCTCACATGGAATCTATATACTGTACTTTGTCATTCCAGTTAGATTGAGCTGACAAAGGCAGGGAGGAGCTAAAGGCTCCCTTGCATTCCCTTTCTTCTGGTGCTTTGTTAGGAGGGCAGAGACTTGTTCAAATATTACCTGTCCTGTTCACATGCATTATCCATTTCCTCATGTGGAAGTGGATGGAGGGGAAGCCAGTGGTGCTTTTTTTTCACTCCCTATTTCTCCTGCTTGAAGCAGCAGACTGAATGCTTTTTAAAACTGCTGCCATCCTTTTTGTAGTGGCTAGAAACTGAAAATTGAATGGATGCCCATCAATTGGAGAATGGCTGAATAAAGTGAGGTATCTGAATGTTATGGAATATTATTGTTCTGTCAGAATGACCAGCAGGATGATATCAGAAAAGCCTGGAGAGATTTACATGAATTGATGCTAAATGAATGAGCAGAACAAGGAGATCATTATACATTTCAATAACAATATTGCATGAGGATAAATTCTTATGAAAGTGGATAGCTTCAGCAATGAGAAGATCCAATTCAGTTCCAATTGATCAATGATGAACAGAACCAGCTACACCCAGAGAAAGAACACTGGGTAATGAATGTGTACTACTTGCATTTTTGTTTTTCTTTCCAGGTTATTTTTACCTTTCTGAATCCGATTTTTCTTGTGCAACAAGAGAACTGTACAAATATGTATATATATAATATTTAAGATATACTTTAACATATTTAACATGTATAAGACTGCCTGCCATCCAGGGGAGGGAGTGGAGGGAAGAAAGGGGAAAATTGGAACAGAAGTGATTGCAAGGGACAATGTTGAAAAATGCATAAGTTCTGTCAACAAAAAGCTATATTTAAAAAAATGCTGCCATGTATGTATTTGTTTCAGATCTGTTCTGAATTTGTCATGAATATGTAAAAGGATCTTGTCAAAGATATCTTTAGGAGGATAAATAGTCTTGTATCTCTTATCAGTCTCCCCTCTCTGAGGTATTTCCTAATGATATATTGCAAAATGTTCTTTGATGATCTGTATGTAAAGTAAACCACATGATTTTAAGTATGTTCACAATATTTGTGTAATATGCATTAAGATCCAGATGGCTTTCAAATCTATCTAGTCTGCTTACTTGAATATTAGCAGTAAGATTGGGAACTGAGAGAGAGTAAAACCACACAAAGACAAAGGTCTTTTTAACTTCTAGTAAATACTTTGGGAATTTGAAGGTATCTGATCATACTTTTTCTGTCAGAACCCAAATAACAAGTAGCAAACTCCTGTATTTGCCCCAATCATCCAGCTTTGACAGGGTCCCAAGGGGAACTGGGCTGGGGGAGGGGTAAAAGTGGGCTATGGTTGTCTTATTTGGAACATTACCCTCAAGCATTTCTGAACATCTTAGCAGCCTTTAGTCAAAAGTAGTAGTATTAAGGATACCTAACTTCCCCTCCCCTCCCACCAAAGTCCTTGTTTCTACTGAGAACCTAATCTGGGTCAGTTATCAGGGAATTTTTCTGAACCTCCATGAATCTACTTACATTTCTAGCTTGTATATTTTTTTTCAGACCAATTGACTTACATAATTATGTAATTATGCTAATTACATAGATTTTTTGTCCTGCCTCAATCAAATTATATAATATCTTCATAGTGAAATCTATAGTAAAAGGAAAGAGATTCATGGATATTTTTTAAAATTTGTTTTTAGATCTGGACCTATTTCATTAATATATGGAACTCCTGTTATGAATACTCCCTATATAGATGAATTCATCTGTAATTTATTGTCTTAAAACTGATGCTTTATTGGTGGAGTTGTGAATTATGCCCCAAAAGTTATTAAACTGTGCATACCCTTTGATCCAGCAGTGCTACTACTGGGCTTATATCCCAAGGAAATACTAAAGAAGGGAAAGGGACCTGTATGTGCAAGAATGTTTGTGGCAGCCCTCTTTGTAGTGGCCAGAAACTGGAAACTGAATTGATGCTCATTGGAGAATGGTTGGGTAAATTATGCTATATGAATGTTATGGAATATTATTGTTCTGTAAGAAATGACCAGCAGGATGAATACAGAGAGGCTTGGAGAGACTTACATCAACTGATGCTGAGTGAAGTGAGCAGAACCAGGAGATCATTATACACTTCAACAACAATACTGTATGAGGATGTTCTGTTGGAAGTGGATATCTTCGACAAAGAGAAGATCTAATTCAGTTCCAATTGACCAATGATGGACAGAATCAGCTACACCCAGAGAAGGAACACTGGGAAATGAGTGTAAACTGTTTGCACTTTTGTTTTTCTTCCCAAGTTATTTTTACCTTCTGAATCCAATTCTTCCTGTGCAACAAGAGAACTGTTCGGTTCTGCACAATATATTGTATCTAGGATATACTATAACATATTTAACATGTATAAGATTGCCTGCCATCCAGGGGAAGGGGTAGAAGGAAGGAAGGGGAAAATTGGAACAGAAGTGAGTGCAAAGGATAATGTAAAAAATTACCCATGCATATGTACTGTCAAAAAAATTATAATTATAAAATAAAAAAACAAAATTAAAAAAATTATTGTCTTAACGATTCATCTGATACATTAAAAGATTAGTTAACAAATAGATGAAAAAGCATATTGCCCAAATTGTTACATGTGATTGATGGAACAGCTGTCATGTTAATTCTGTTGATATGTACAATCCTAGACAGAAGCTGTAGATGTGTAATGAACTGTATCCTGAATTTAGTAAGTTACAAGATCAGGCTGGATCACACTTATGAAATGGTAGAATATTTCAATAATTTGAAGCTTCTTGCTTTGGCAAAAACATACCTCTTTAACATCAATTTTCTCAAATATGTACATATATAGTTGTGAAATGTAGAATATCATGATTTCAGAAAAATTAAAATTACAGAAAACTCAAAGGGACATGGAAAATGCATGGTTAGTAAAATCTGACTATATAATATATTGCCAAAGATAACTTCTGTAAGAAAAGTGGCATAGAAGCCATTACATGGGACATGAATGAATGGAAAAAGAAGTGACCTAGTCATAGAATAGGAATGAGTGATAATGAACACACATTCCAAATAGTTTCCTTGAAATACTAAGAGAATAAAAAGAAGCCTTTAACACATTGGGAGGATCTTCTATAGGAGCTTTATGAAAAAAAATAAAGAGGAATAATACTAAATAAGAAGAAATGGAGGAACTATGGTCTGCACAGAGGGAAAAGCTCCTCACTTTGAAGCAACGATGACTCCATCAAGTATCAAAGGATACTTTTGAGGGTTATAAAATAGATAGAATGTTAGATCTGGAGTTAGAAAGACTTAAGTTTAAATATATTTTAGCCGTGTGATTAGGGCAAATCAGTTGGACCTTTTAACCACTACCACCACCACCATCACCACCACTACGACAGCAACACGTGATTTCTTATGATACGGAGTTCTATGAATTTACTCCTGTGACTAAGAAAACCTTTATTTTTGTAGGGAGTGGAAATGACAGTGCTAGTAAAAACTGAGAATATCATTATTATTATTTTCTTTGAATCCAGTAATATCTCATTAAACCATTAGCCATCAAATGAAAGGTGCAGTTGAAAAACGATTTTCCTTTATGTAAAATGGGGGTGATAATAATACTAATATGAATAATATTGATCAATATCAGATAATTATATTCAATTCAGGTGCCACCTTCCAAACAAGACCTTGCCTGACTTTCCAAATATGTGTTAAAATTGTATCTTCTTCTGGTCCCCCTAACCATCCCCTCTTCTTTTAATCAGTAAGTCTTAGTAGGAAATTTGATTGCAAAGAAAAACCTGTAAGTCAAAAAATACGAAGCATCCCCCAAATTAAAGAAGTATAATTTACAAATTGTTTCATATATTGACTGAAATTCATATCTTAATTACTTGTGCTGAATTAGGAAGAATCATCGAGACACTGCTTGTCAAGATTACATTTCTTATGAAATGTAAATTCCAGACAAAATCCAGAACTCCTCCATTCCAGCACAGCAGAACATCAAAAAGATTTTACTGATAACTTTGAGATGATTTGGGATGTGTTAATAAACTAACCCCAAAGTGGCACAGATAAAAAAAAAAACCTCATAAAAATGAAGCCCCAGACTCCTGCCTCCCAGGCTTTTCCCATTGGGACCGTGTTGCCTAATGTTCCCAACTCAATCCATGATTTTGTGAGTGATGTTCTCTGCTGTTCCTCTTCATCCTTTTCACCATGCTGTCACCCTTCACCATCTCATTCTCTGTTCCCATATTACCATCTGCCTCAGTATCCTTTCCCACTATTTGTCACTTGTCTCTGTGCCTTATTAAAATGTGATTGCTGCCCCCTTTCCTACTTGCTAATTGTGGTTTTTTCCCAATGAGCACCCCAAAACTCAGGAATCCTGCCCCCCATTTAATAACTTTGTAATTTCATAAATTATCAGTTCAAGGTATTATTTCTCCTCACCACCCCATGAAAATACTTTATGTGTATGATTTTCTCCTATTTGAAAGTAAGCTCTTTGAGGGCAGAAATCATTTTGTTTTAACTTTGTATCTCCCAAGTGTAGTACAGGGCTGCCATTTAATTGACATTTAACAAATACCAGCTGAATTTAATTAAATTGACATGGAGTCCCTTGTGAGGATTAAAGAAGAGAATGGAAGTGAAAATATTTTGTAATTATAAAGCATTATGCATGTTTAATTTAACTTATGATCCAATCAGTTCTAGATCTTAGGTTCAAATTTCTGGAATTGTCTGGCTTGCTTTTGCCTCCACTCTTTTCAAAATCTAGAAACATTTAAAGTCAACAATTTTCAGTTGCTCATTATATAGACAGATCCAAACCAGAAAAAAAGCATTGAAACAGTAAAAAAAAAGTTTAATCAGGATAAAAATGAATAATAAACCAATAGAAAATTATCTCAGCCATATATCGTATGAGCATTCTCCCCAGAATAATTTTTCTGCAAAAGATTCATAAGGCCTGTGGGGAAGGTAGGCAGAATGAGGAAATTAGAATCTTTAGTATAACAGACTTGGCGTGTCTGTTTGAAAAATGTCCCTGGCAGTAGCTGTAACCCTCTTTCTTACTCCCTTTCTTTAGGAAACTTCCAACTTGCTCACCTTAGGAAATAAGTATCACTACCAGTTCTATTATTCTCAGAAGAGATCTCATTAATCCTTGTCTATTGGAAATACAAATCCTATATGAATCTCTAAAAGTCTTTTTTTCCAGTACCTTGCTCTATGGATACATAGCCTTGTGGAAAATGGAATTTTTTGTTCTTTTCCACTAAGCATTCATACTCCAGAGTGGGGTGTCTGAGGAAATTTGCAAAAAAAAAAAACAGCTCGGAATTTCCTTATTAATACTGAAAAAAGGTAACTGAGACATCATCAATAACTAATAATAATAATAATAATAATTGCATTACATAACACCTTAAAGTTTGAAAAGTGCAATATATTTCTGGGTCCACACACATATACAACATGCATATATGTATACATGCACATGTATACATATGTACAAATAAGTATGTATATGTATGTGTACATATTAGTCATTAACTATTGACCCATTATGCTCACTTTCTATGCAGAAATTTTTGTGAAAGTTATTTATTTGTTTGTTTGTTTATTTATTTTAATTCAGGATTCAAAATAAATCTTTTTTGGTTCTAAATGTATTTCAACTTTTTAAATACAAATTTCTTTATGAATCATATTGGAAGAAAACAATCAGAACAAAAGGGAAAAACCAGAGAAAAGAAAAAAAAAACATAAAAAAAGAAGTGTGTTGATTTACATTCAGTCTTCATAAGTTCTCTTTCTGGATGCAGATGGTGTTTTCTATCCAAAGTTTTTTGGTATTGCCTTGGATCACTGAAGCATTGAGAAGAATCAAGTCTTACATAGTTAATCATTGTACAATCTTGCTGTTATTATATACAATGTATTCCTGGTTCTAGCTTGTTTCACTCGGTATCAATTCATGTAAATCTTTCTAAAATCAGCTTGCTCATCATTTTTAATATAACAATAATAATCCATTTCTTTCATATACCATAACATATTCATTTCCCAATTGATGGGTATCTACTCATTTTCCAATTCTTTGCCACCACAAAAAGAGCTGTTACAAGTATTTTTGCATATGTGGATCCTTTTCCCTCTTTTATGATTTCCTTGGGATACAGCCCCAGTAGTGGCACTGTTGGGTCAAAGGGTATGCACAGTTTTAGAGACCTTTGGGCATAGGTGAAAATTATTTATACTGGAATTCAGATTATATGGCAATATAATATACGGCACTTTACTCTATTTGCTTTGGTTTACTCTATTTGCTTAATGTTTTTAAAATTTTTATTTTCCTCTTTATATCATAGTAAATTTCCTTTTGAATAATCCTAGCCTTGTCTCAGGGATGTTAGGAGGAAAAATCCAGATAGCAAGAATATTTAACCCCTGGAAAGTCAAAGACAAAAAGGGAAATGACTGTGAACAAGGTGGGTAAATCCGGAGCTGTTAGGAAAAAGTTAGACATGTGAGTTGTATTGTTAAGAAAAGCACAAAGTGCCATGGGGCTCTGAAAGAGACATTGATTCTGGTTGAATAATTGAGGTCATCTCCATTTTTTTTTTAAATTTTATCCTCCAGGGGCTGCACACACACATAGGGTAAACCTTTACTCATATCCTTACAATCCAGAGATGAGTCTATGGCTGTAATCACTTGACTGCACTCCAAATGTACACACACAGAAGACTAGATTCTTCTCCCCAGGAGTAAGATACCCTGGCCTGTCTGACTCTATTGACCAGGGACAATCGCCAGGCTGGTTTCCAGGCCTACATTCATTGCCTTCCCATTTCTCTGATAAGTAAGACACACCACGGTCTGTCTGGTAGGCAGCATTTAGATCTGAAGATATCCAGAAGCCTTTCTTTCCCATTCCCTCTCTCCCACTCCTAAGAATTCTTATCTTTGCTTTAGTATTTGTCTCTTTCTTTATGGTACATCTTCTCCTGGCACATCCCTCCCTTTGAGTCATTCCTCCTCCACCTCCAGTTTCCTGACAATTTCAAAAACAGTTGGTCCTGGGATTTCCCAACCAAGATTATCTTTCAGCACTGATTTTACCTCCTTGCATTCAGAATATGCTTTTCCTCCTCCTTCTCCTCCTCTTATTTTTCCTATTTTTCTTCCTCCTCCTTTTCCTTCACTCCCTCCTCCTCTTCTTCTTTCTCCTTTTCCTTTTCTTCTTCCTCTTCTCCTGCCTTTGTCCTGTCCTTCCTTGTCTTTTTACTTCTTTCCTCTTCCCTTTCATTCCCTCCCTTCTTCCTCTCTTTCCCATATACTTCAGGTTGTGGAAATTCTGGGGAACTCCAAGAGGTTGTCCTACTTCCTATACAACCATCCCAGTACAGGCAGATACTGTTAGAGCCTCTCCCTATCTCCTCCCAACCTTATCTCTCACACATGCCCTTTCCCAAATTTATTATGTTACAGTAGGGAAAGCCCTGAAAATATGAAGATAAATGACCTGAGTTAAATTCCCAACTTGACCATTTTTACCTATGTACTTTCTACTAGTTTAAATACCACTTCCTTGAGGGGGTAGGGGAGAGAAGAGGGAAAACAATTTGTAACACAAGGTTTTGCAAAGGTGAATGTTGAAAACTATCTTTACATGTATTTGGAAAAATACTATTAAAATAAAAAATGCTAATTCTTATATGTGGGTTTATCTATTTTCTTTCCACCTCTCTCAAGTACTAGTGGTTATTCCATAAGAAATTACCATGTATGCCTTGTGGCTCAGGGTCCCTCACAGGGGAATTCTAGGTTCACATGACTCAGATTTGATTTATTTTGGAGGTACCAGACACCAGAGGGGTCACTTCCTCTCTTTGATTTTGTCCCAACCCCAGAGTAAAATTGGGGAAATCTCAAAAACAAAGCTTAGGTATAGACTCATGTCTAGGGTTTGGTGATAATCTCTACTCACAAAGGTATAAGAGTATGAGTTTTTATTTCTTCCCTCCACAAAATTGCACAACATGCATAGACATACATGAACAAATATAGAGGATATAAAATAGTCAAAATGACAATTAGTCAATCAACTTTTATTAATCACCTACTATGCCAAAACTAAGCACTAGGAATATAAATACAAAAAGAAAGAAAAGACAGATAGAGAGAGAGAGAGAGAGAGAGAGAGAGAGAGAGAGAGAGAGACAGAGAGAGAGACAGAGACAGAGACAGAGAGACAGAGACAGAGACAGACAGACAGAGAGAGAGAGAGACAAATAGAGAGAGAGACAGAGAGACAGATAGAGAGACAGAGAGAGGGGGAGAGGGAAGGAAGAAGAAAGGAAGAAAATAAAGACAGTCTCTGCCTTCAAAGATCTTACACTCTAAAGGGACAAGACAATATACAAAAGAAAGCTAAAAATGGGTGGGGAAATGGCTGAGGAAACAGGGTGAAGAAACCAAAAGAAGTCCAAAATGAACACAGCAGGGTGAGAAATGATGACATGTCTGAAGAGACTACTCAAAATGATATTGCCCTAAAATTTGCTAGTCCCTGTCCTGCACACACACACACACACACACACACACACACACACATACACACACACACAATTAGAGAGAGGTAGAGACAGAGAAGAAAAATATTGAAAAAAAGCTATTATAAATTAGAATTTTAAGAAATGTCAGTCTTTAGCAAGCTCATGTTTTCCCCTGCCTTGTGCTTCTTCTGCTGAAAATTGATGCTGTGATGGAATGGAGAAGAGATATCTCTCCCTTACTAGATGTCCAAAGGAGAGGACATGATGTGAAATCTGAAATCAGTTCATTCTCTTCCTTTTTCAGGAAATGTTAAAATGTTCATCTTAGGAACTTAGTTTTCCAGACTATCTTATTACTGTAGTTAAAGCAATCCACAATGTATCCAGACTGCCAAGATAGCATCTTTAAGATACATGTGATGGGAATCCAGCGTTTCCCAGACTGCTTTTGTTAGTTTTTCAAGACTAAGTCTGCTATGAAGTTCTGCCTCTGTCTCTGTCTTTCTGTCTTTGTCCCCTCACAGCACCTTTCCTTTAATGGTGTCTTTTTCCTTGCTATAGCTAATTCTGTTTAGCTGCTGAACTCTTCTATGGATTTAGCCTGCCAGGTCAATAGTATATTCCTGCCTCAGAGAGTATTTTCCTTTTCCTGGTTAATTGTGAGTTCCACTGGGGAACTTATTTTTTCTGATGTTAATTGTTAAAAACTACTTTCCTTGCTAATTATATACTGTCCCAAACTCTATTTCATATTTGCTCCTCCTAATGCCTATTTTACCTCTTTATTTTGTCTAACCTCTTCTCAGAAAAATAATTTTTGGCAAAGAGAAAGACCATTGTGAATTCATCATATGACCGAACCCCAACATTTGGCATAAATTGCTTTCCTGAATCTCATCACTCTGATGTTATCAAACTTAAAATTGAACTTATTTCAGCAAGATTATACAATGATCAGTTCTGATGGATATGGCTCTTCTTGACAATGAGATGATTCAGGCCAGTTCAATGATCTTGAGATGAAATCCATCTATACCCAGAGAAAGGATTGTGGGAACTGAGTGTGGATCACAAAAATAGCATTTTCACTTCTTTTGTTATTTGCTTGGATTTTATTTTCTTTCTCATTTTTTCCATTTTTGATCTGGTTCTTTTTGTGCAACAAGATAATTGTATAAATACATATGCTTATATTGGATTTACATATATTTTTAGCATGTTTAACATGTATTGGATTACTTGCCATATAGGGGAGGAAGTGGGGAGAAGGGAGGAAATTGGAACACAAGATTTTGCAAAGATCAATGGTGAAAAATTATCCTTGCATATGTTTTTAAAATAAAAAGCGTCAATAAAAAAAGTTAAGAGATATTTTCATAGCTCACTTTTAATATGCTATGATTTGGGGACAGGGTGAGGGTAGTAGAGAAAGAAAGGATTCTCCTTAAAAGAGTCTATCCTCTCAGATTTTAACCAACCATTATGATGTAGTCCCAGACCCTGGTAAATCAAAGGAGTTTCTTTTGAATTCTAGGGTGCATATCTAACTTCATGGAAAGTATCCCTTTCTAATAAAGATCAACTCATATAATCCCATGAAGAAGATTAGGAAGCCTTTTGAAAACCTGTGTTATGTTTGGGTTTAACACCAAATGATGAGATTGATATTCAGGTACCAAATGTTGGGGTTTGGTCATTTGGAAATTTCACAATGGCCATTCTCTGGCAAAAGGTAGGTTTATTTAGGAGAAGAGATCACAGATAAAAAATAAGAGATGCAATAGACATCAGAAATGGTGAATATGAAATAGATCTGGGAGAGCATATAGTTAGATAGGAAAATGGCTTTAACAGTAAACAGTGGAAAAGACAAGTTTCCTAGTGGAACTCACAATTAACCAGGAGAAAGGAACTACTCTATAAGATCGGAGCATACCATTGACTGGCAGGCTAAATCCATAGAGGGATTTAGTACCTTAAAAGAGTTAGTTAACTGCAAAGAGAAAGACACCATGAGGCAGAATGCCTCTGCCAAGGCAGTCTAACCCAAAAGGCATTCAGCAAAGATAGTGTGGGCCATAGGCAGATTTATAGGGAAATTTGAACTCAAGAGTTTGATATAACTTGAATTTCTGATAGGACACAGCAAGGTGGGGCTATCTATGACCTCCACAGAGGATGGGACTATGAGGTTGAACTGATTCCCATCAGTGTCCTTCCTTGTTTCCCTCAGGGAGTAATCTTATCTGTACTTCAGGCTCTGTCTGCCAACCCCATCTATCTATCTATCTATCTATCTATCTATCTATCTATCTATCTATCTATCTCTCTATTTGTTGTTTCCTTCAAAAGAATTCAAGCTCTTTGATAGTTAAGGACTATTTCATTTTTTGACTTTGTGTTCTCTAAACCTAACACAGCACAGCACTTGGCACATAAAAAGCATTTAATAAATGCTTGTAAATTGACTGGTTAATTAACTGGTTTAGTGGTGGTTGGGGTGCTACAAGGCTTCAAAGTCTTCACATTTTTTAATGAGACATTCATTTGGGTTCTCCCTACTTCTTTACTCTCTTCCCTCTTTCATATTTTTCTCTGTATGTTGAATGTTTGTGTTTATTGGAAATTAAGTCCACAACAACAACAAAAGACCATTAAAAAAAACTCATCACACATTTCTGTGCACATCCCAATTTCTAGAAATAGAAATAACTTTAGAAATTAACATTTGCTTACTTTCCTTTACTTTCCTGCAACTCCAGGGTAAAACTCCCTTATTTCTCCAATATTCTTTACCTATAGGAATTTGATAGGCCTACTTTTGATCCCCATTTCACCTAAAAGGTGGGATCTTATCTCCATGTATTTGTTATATACAATCACCCATTTATGGTCTTTATCTGTGAAGGACTTTGCATATATATATATATATATATATATATATATGTATATATATATATATATATATATATATGATTTCTTAGAGTCACTTACACTCCTCAACATGAAGGCTTTTTTTTTGTAAAACCCCACCACCCCCAATTCCTGCCTCAAGGGGTACTCTCTGCCTCCCTCTGTGTCCCTAGTTGTCTATATACCTCTCCTTTCTATATCTCAAATTCTCTCTGTTTCTCTCTCTCTCTCCTCCCCCAACTCCCACTTTTTTAAAAAATTCCTGTTTCTTTGTGGCTCTGTATCAAGGCAACCCAATCCACCAGTTTCTCTGGAGTCTCTCAGTCTTTTGATATTATAACTCTGGTATAAGATGAAGGCAGAACTTCTAGAATATTTTACCTCACTTCTCAATCCCCAACCCTGTTCTTCTGCTTGGCTACCTTCAGGCAAGAACAGATTGTTGTTTGTCCTTTGTTCTCAAAGAGCACCAGTGACATCAAGAAGGTAATGTCTTGACTTGCAAGTGAAGTGGTTTTAAGTGAGGGAAGGCCATACCAAGGAACCAGCCTCATTCTCTCCTCCAGAGATATCTGGGTTCAGCAGCAAGATATAAATCAGAATTGATGGGGGTGTGAAATTGTGTTCCCTTTAATCTGTAAAATTATCACTCTGAAATTGTGTCCCCTTTTGATCTGGGAGGTCAGGGTCTCTCAGGCTCTGTGAAGTCTGTGTTTCTCAGGCTGGTTGATCTTTTGGGGATGCAGATCCTTTTCAGGAAATTCCAAATTCCAGAATTT
Source organism: Sminthopsis crassicaudata (assembly GCF_048593235.1). Classification (NCBI taxonomy): domain Eukaryota; kingdom Metazoa; phylum Chordata; class Mammalia; order Dasyuromorphia; family Dasyuridae; genus Sminthopsis; species Sminthopsis crassicaudata. The sequence goes on along the minus strand of NC_133618.1, from coordinate 436,233,391 downwards.
TTCAAAAAGTGATTTCCATTCAATTGAAGATCTAGGCCTGGGACTTTGGCTTTCTTTTCAACCTGAAACCAGAGCCTCAAGATTCCCTATTAAAGGATATTTCTAAACTCATTTTTTTGCAGAATGTCCAAAGCAAGACTATGCCTCATCCCTTGGTACAGCTGCCAGGACCCTGCTAGCTGAGAAGGCATTCTCTTCCCAGTGCCAGCCTCCATTTCCCTAATAGGACTTTGCCACTACGAAGTCAGTCTCTTGGCAAAGCAACAATAAACTTCCATTTTTGCCCCCTAAAACTCTTTTGGTTCATGAATTCTTTCACGAAGGACCTGCACCTCCGACCAAAAAGGAATTCCCACAACTCTCCGACTGCCACTAGAACCCCATAAGGATGACTGGAGATAGCCCAGGATCCAGTGGGAAATCTTGGCCTTTTTGGTCTCAGTTTGTCTGAGGTAACACTTGTTCATTTTATTAAGGTCTGGCATTCTGTCCACCTCGCTGCCCCCAAACTCAATTTAAACTTTTAGTTTTTTAAAAGTATATATCTATGATTTCTTTAATTCCCTTGGAGAATTACAGGTGAATTTCCTTGTGAATGGGACTGATTGGATGAAGTTTTCTCAAGTTTGTGGGACTAGGCTTAAGTCACATGATCTCTGGAAGGAGGAACCTTGAATCCTGGGATGCAGGAAATTAGTGAAGTTGCAGGAAGTGATGTAACCTGGGGGAAGCAGACAGCATTGGTGACCATTGGTCAGAAATGGTTACATCCTTTTAGTCTATCCAATGGGTTGCCTCCCAGGTGTGTCTGAATCTCTCCCTGCAAGGAATTAAATAAATGCTTTCTCTTTGTACCTAAAGATGTCTCTGATTAGTTAATTTGGGAAAGGGGGTCTTTCAATTGTCCAGTACCTAAGAAAATTATTTTTACCAATGCCTAAGAGAAACTATTCTGTAACTTGGAGACTATAAGTGACCCACCAGGGTCATATAAACAGTATTATATCACAGGGAGGATTTGAAACTATATCATTCTGACTTGGAGCCCTGATCACTAACAATTTCATGACATCAGCCTTCCTTATTTCCAATATATTGTTTAGCCTTTTACTCTAGAAAGTCTCAACAGTGTGTAAGGAAACTCTGGGTTCGCAAAAGTAATACCAAAGAGGCATGATCGTGCACACATTCTATCATGCTGGATGGTTTTGAGTATGGCACTGGCAATAAAGTACATCTGCTTCCTAAGTATAACCTGGCATGGAGAAAGTCCACACCTACTTCCCTCACCTTTGCTTGGAATGTTCAATTTCCCTTCGCCCTTGTTTCTACCAGTGGCTATTTATGCTTTGTTTAGAATATAAAATTCTTGATAGTGAGGACTGTTTTTACTTCATATCTCCACTTTAGCACTTAATAAATGCTTAATTAAGTGCTTCTTCACTGACCATTTTCCCTAATGTTTCAAAGTTTTTTTCTGTTTCTAAAGAAACAAGGGAGGAGGGGCTGTGCAGCAGGCATCAGGAAAGGATATGGGATAAAAAGTTCTTATTGTGGTCACTTTAAAGTAGAATTCCCTTAGAAGAGAAACTAAGTGGGGATCAGGGGTGATATGACAAAGAGTTAAAGGGCCAAATTCTTACAGAGTTATGTTCTCACACCACCACCTGCTGGCTAAATTTTCAGGCTACTATGTTCTTGCAAAATAAAGTTCCTAGTCCTTCTGACTGGAGTTGTTTTCCTTCTCCAGTTCAACTTATAGATGAAGAAACGGAGGCAAACAGGGTAAATGAAATAATCAATAGAGGGATGGCCTTAGAATTAAGAAGGGTTGGGTAAAGCTTCCTGCAGAAGTCAGTCATCTCTAGGCAAAGCAGAGGAGGCAGAGACATAGAGGAACACCAGAGAAAATATCCAGAGCCAAGTTCATGGAAAACCCAGGAGGCCAGTGTCACTTGATGGAAGAGAACATTTTGGGGAGTGAAGTGTAAGAAGACTGGAAAGGTAAGAGACTTTTGAATGGCAAAGAAAGTCTTTTGTAGTTGATCTGATGAGCTTAGTGGCAGTTTAGAGAGTTGTGGGAATCCTCTTCTGGTCGGTGCAGGTCCTTGGTGAGAGAATTCATGAACCTGAAAGATTTAAATGGCAAAAAGGGAGGTTTATGATGAGAAGTCAGCTTTGCTAGGAGACTGACTTCCTCAGTGGCAGAGAAAAACAGTGGACAGAAGTCCTGGCAGGCAGCTATGCCCCATTCCAGACTTCAGCAAGAATCAGGAGTTCAGAAATATCCTTTATAAAAATCTGAGGCTCAGGTCTCAGGTGGAAAAGAAAGCCAATGTCCCCCCAGGCCTAGATACTCATCTTAGAGTTTCAGTCACTCAATATCAGGCCCAGATCTCCCAATAGACTTTGAATGGGCATCGGCTATCAATGTGGGGGTGATTTGCCTTAAAAAGACTCAGCCTAAGAAATGTGTTCTCCCATAGACTCTATGAAGCCTGGGAGACCAGGAGTCTCCCTTCTTTTACAGATCAAAAGGGGACAGAATTTCAGAGTGATAATTTTACAAATCAAAAGGGGACAGTTTTTTACAGAGTTTACCTGCATCAGATCTTGGAGATAATAGGGAGCCACTGGAGTTATGTTGAGTGGTGGTGGGAAGATGGTAATCTCACTGGACCTGCACTTTAGGAAATTCAAATGCTTTAAAAACCTCAAGTCCTAGAATATGTAAAATATTGGGGATTTTTTCCTTTCTCTTTCTTTTCAGGCTCCCAGGATACCTAACCCTTTAAAGGCCTCACTTAGGTTCTTAACTTGTCTATCCTGGACTCTGAGGCTTTGCCAGTGGTGCCCCGTCTTGGTAATGTGTGGGATGGGTACCAGACCCTCTTCTCCAAATTAATTAATCAGAGATATCTTCGTACAAAGAGAAAGCATTTATTTAGTTCTTGAAGGAAGAGCCCCAAACACTCCTGGGAGACATCTCAGCTCCCAACATGTGCTCATTGACCTAATAAGCAGGAAGCAGTAAAGCTGGTTAAATAGCAAAAGAACCAAGTCTTTTCACTTGATAGACTAAAAGGAAGTAACCATCATTGACCAATGATCTCCAATGTTGTCTGCTTCCTGTGGATCCCGTTACTTCCTGTCACTTATCTAGGGTCTTGGCCTTTAGAGACCTCTAGGCCTAGAGATCATGTCACTTCCTGCAACTTGGGCCCAAGACTTCATCTTCCTGCTCTGCAAACCTCTGGAATAGGGATCACATGACTTAGGCCCAGTCTCATAGACTTGATTAATTAATTTTTTTTATTAATTTTATAATTATAACATTTTTTTGACAGTACATATGCATAGGTAATTTTTTTTTTACAACATTATCCCTTGTACTCCCTTCTGTTCCAAATTTTTCCCCTCCTTCCCTCCATCGCCTCCCCTAGATGGCAGGCATTCCCATACATATTAAATATCTTATAGTATATCCTAGGTACAATATATATGTGCAGAACTGAATTCTGTTGTTGTTGCAAAGGAAGAATTATATTCAGAAGGTAAAAATAATCTGGGAAGAAAAACAAAAAATAAACAAACAAACAAATGCTCACAGTTTACACTCATTTCCCAGTGTTCCTTTTCTGGGTGCAGCTGATTCTGTCCATCATTGATCAATTGGAATTGGATTAGCTCTTCTCTATGTTGAAGATATCCACTTCCATCAGCATACATCCTCATACAGTATCATTGTTGAAGTGTATAATGATCTTCTGGTTCTGCTCGTTTCACTAAGCATCAGTTGATGTAAGTCTCTCCAAGCCTCTCTGTATTCCTCCTGTTGGTCATTTCTTACAGAACAATAATATTCCATAACATTCATATACCATAATTTACCCAACCATTTTCCAATTGATGGACATCCATTCAACTTCCAGCTTCTAGCCACTATGAAAAGGGCTGCCACAAACATTTTGGCACATACAGGTCCCTTTCCCTTCTTTAGTATTTCCTTGGGATATAAGCCCAGTAGTAGCACTGCTAGATCAAAGGGTATGCACATTTTGATAACTTTTTGGGCATAATTCCAGATTGCTCTCCAGAATGGTTGGATTCTTTCACTCCACCAACAATGCATCAGTGTCCCAGTTTTCCCACATCCCATCCAACATTCATCATTATTTGTTCCTGTCATCTTAGCCAATCTGACAGGTGTGTAGTGGTATCTCAGAGTTGTCTAATTGTGCATTTCTCTGATCACTAGTGATTTGGAACACTCTTTCATATGAGTGGGAATAGTTTTAATTTCATCATCTGAAAATTGTCTGTTCATATCCTTTGACCATTTATCAATTGGAGAATGGCCTGATTTCTTATAAATTAAAGTCAATTCTCTGTATATTTTGGAGATGAGGCCTTTATCAAAACCTTTAACTGTAAAAATGTTTTCCCAATTTGTTACTTCTCTTCTAATCTTGTTTGCATTAGTTTTGTTTGTGCAGAAATGTTTTAGTTTGAAGTAATCAAAATTTTCTATTTTGTGATCAATAATGATCTCTAGTTCTCCTTTGGACACAAATTCCTTCCTCTTCCACAAGTCTGAGAGGTGGACTATCCTATGTTCCTCTAATTTATTTATGATCTCATTCTTTATGCCTAAATCTTGGACCCATTTTGATCTTATCTTAGTATGTGGTGTTAAATGTGGGTCCATGCCTAGTTTTTGCCATAGTCTCATAGACTTGAGAAAATGTCACCTGTCTACCTCACTCAGTAAGCTCCTACTACATTAGGAAGACTTCACATTCAGGCCCAGGATGGGCCATGTGTTTGCTGGCCTAACTAACTGTACAAAGATTTTTCATTCCCAGAGAAAAGGCCACAGTCTCTCAGGCAGAAAATCTGAGTGATCTAGTTGGATCTGGATTCATATCCTGCCTCAGACATGTACTAGCTTGTGTGGGCTTGTCACAACCTTTCTGGTATTTAGGACCCTCATATATATAAAATGAGGGCATTCCAGATTTACATCTGTCATCTTCTGATCTGTGAAGAAAGGGAAGAGGCCCCTTCTGCATCTGAGGAGGGGTGCTGCTGAAACCACAGACCCCCAAAGCATTGAAATACAGCATCAGTTAGAAGCTTAGTTCATGGCAGATGATAAATAGTATTGACAAAACTATTATAGCTTCTCTTTTTTTCAGGTGTTCCTAGATTTTCAAATCTCTGAGAGCAGAGTGTAAAATCTTACATTTCCCCCGTTTTATAGATGAGGGAACAAAAGCAGAGAGATAAAGTGAGAACCAGAGACAGGGATTCAAAGCCAGGTCGCCTACCATCAGACACAGAATACGCTACATTATTAGTAACAACTTGAAGCTCTGGATATAATTGAGTTGGAGGGATTCATTTTTTTTTTTACCAGTGTTATTCTTTGAATAGTAATAAAGATTCCCAGATTAGTGGGAACTGAAAGCCTAAAGGCCTGTGAGCTCTCACTCACCTAGAGTATTAATAGCTTCAGTGTCCAAGAAGATATGAGTTTAGAAAGAGAAATAGGATCTGGAAATAAACCCATTCTGTCTCTAGGAAGACAGTTATACCTTGGTATTGAGCAAGAATAAGGTTGTAGTTAGATATTTATTCCTCCACTCTCATCTGTAAGAGGTGTATTGCACCAGAATTATCTCTTTTGCATGTGAAACATTGTACTCTAAGGGTACCGTGTTCTGTGAGAAAATTTCGGGATATAAGTCATTTTCCCTGGTTGCTCCAATGGGACAGTTTCCTTACAGCCAGCTTAGCTTCGTCCCGTCATTTATTACACAAAAGTTAATCATGGATAAAGAACAAACATGTTTATCAAAGCAAGTAATAAAACCATAATTGGAGGAATTAAATATTAGATTAGATAATTGAATACAGAAGAGATGGGGATTTTGCAACTCAGGATCAACTTAAAACCTTAGCTCAATCAAAGAGACAATAATCTAACCAAGGAAAACTGCTCTTAGCAGTCTCTGGTGTTGCAGGCACTGAGAATCAAAGAGTGTGTTGGGTGGCTGAGTTTCTTCACAAACATATAGCTTGAGGGAGCTTCCATTAGCCATTCAAAATCTGTATCTTGTTTCTTCTCGAAGTCTCTCCATCCCTCTTCTCTTTCCAAAATCTTTCTGCCAACAGAAGAGTAGTCTGCCAACACATTATACTCTTTCAGAATGAACATTTGTTTTCTATTTGTTTAATATCTTATTTTTTCAATTACATGTAAACATAATCTTTAACATTGTTTTTTTTTATTTGAGTTCTAAATTCTTTCCTTCCCTCTCTATCCTCCTTATCCCTCATTGAGAAACCAAGTAAAGAAAGTATTGAATTAATAAATAAAACTAAGAGTTGGTTCTTTGAAAAAACCAACAAAATAGATAAACCCTTGGTAAATTTGATTAGAAGAAGGAAAGAGGAAAATCAAATTGTTAGTCTTAAAAATGAAAAGGGAGAACTTGCCACTAATAAAGAGGAAATTAAAGCAATAATTAGGAGTTACTTTGCCCAACTTTATGCCAATAAATTTGATAACTTAGATGAAATGGATGAATACCTTTCAAAAGTATAGCTTGCCCAGATTAACAGAGGAAGAAGTAAATTGATTGAATAGTCCCATTTTAGAAAAAGAAATAGAACAAGCTATTAATCAACTCCCTAAGAAAAAAATCCCCAAGACCAGATAGATATACATGTGAATTCTACCAAACATTTAAAGAACAACTAACTCCAATGCTATATAAACTATTTGAAAAATTAGGGAATGATAGAGTCCTACCAAATTCCTTTTATGACACAGACATGGTACTAATATCTAAATCAGGTAGAATGAAAACAGAGAAGAAAATTATAGACCAATCTCCCTAATGAATATTGATGCAAAAATCTTAAATAAAATATTAACAAAAAGATTAGCAAAAAGAAAATCATTTCCAGAATAATACACCATGACCAAGTAGTACTTATACCAGGAATGCAGGGCTGGTTTAATATTAGGAAAACTATTAACATAATTGACCATATCAATAACCAAATGAACAAAAACCATATGATCATCTCAATAGATGGAGAAAGCATTTGATAAAATCCAATATCCATTCCTATTCCTATTAAAAACACTTGAAAGTATAGGAATAAATGGACTTTTCCTTAAAATAGTCAGTAACATCGATTTAAAAACATCAGTAAGCAGCATATGTAATGGTGATAAACTGGAACCATGACCAATAAAATCAGGAGTAAAACAAGGGTGCCCACTATCACCATCACTATTCAATATTGTATTATAAATGCTAGCTTTGGCAATAAGAGATGAAAAAGAGATTAAAGGAATTAGAGTAGGTAATGAGCAAACCAAATTATCGCTCTTTGCAGATGATGTGATTGTATACTTAGAGAACCCCAGAGATTCTACTAAAAAGTTATTAGAAATAATGCACAACTTTAGCAAAGTTGAAGGATGCAAAATAAATCCACATAAATCCTCAGCATTTTTATACATCACTAACAAAATCCAACAGCAAGAGATACAAAGAGAAATTCTATTTAAAATAAAACTGTCAATAATATGAAATATTTGGGAATCTATCTACCAAAGGAAAGTCAGGAACTATATGAGCAAAATTACAAAACACTTTCCACACAAATAAAGTCAAATCTAAACAACTGGAAAAATATTAAGTGCTCTTGGATAAGTTGAGCAAATAAAATAAAGATTACAATACTACCTAAACTAATGTATTTATTTAGTGCTATACCAGACATCCAAGAAACTATTTTAATGACTTAGAAAAAATAACAACAAAATTCATCTGGAAAAACAAAAGGTCAAGAATTTCAAGGAAACTAATGAAAAATAAATCAAAGGAAGGTGGCCTAGTTTTACTTGATCTAAAGCTATATTATGAAGCAATGGTCACCAAAACCATTTGGTATTAGCTAAGAGATAGACTAGTTGATCAGTGGAATAGGTTTGGTTCACAGGACAAAATAGTTGATAACTATAGCAATCTAGTGTTTGACAAACCCAAAGACCCCAACTTTTGGGATAAGAATTCACTATTTGACAAAAACTGCTGGGAAAATTGGAAATTAGTATGGCAGAAACTAGGCATTGACCCACACTTAGCACCATACACCAAGATGAGATCAAAATGGGTTCATGATTTAGGCATAAAGAATGAGATTATAAATAAATTAAAAGAACATAGTATAGTTTATCTTTTAGACCTATGGAGGAGGAAGGAATTTGTGACCAAGGAAGAACTAGAGATCATTATTGATCACAAAATAGAAAATTTTGATTATATCAAGTTAAAAAGCTTTTGTACAGATAAAACGAATGCAGACAAGATTAGAAAGGAATCAATAAATTGGGAAAATATTTTTACAGTTAAAGGTTCTGATAAAGGCCTTATTTCTAAAATATATAGAGAATTGACTCTATAAGAAATCAAGCTATTCTCAATTGATAAATGGTCAAAGGATATGAACAGACAATTTTCAGATGATGAAATTGAAACTATTTCCACTCATATGAAAGTGTTTCAAATCATTATTGATCAAAGAAATGCAAATTAAGACAACTCTGAGATATCACTACATGCCTGTCAGATTGGCTAAGATGACAGGAAAAGATAATGACAAATGTTGGAGGGGATGTGGGAAAACTGGGACACTGATGCATTGTTGATGGGGTTGTGAACGGATTCAACCATTCTGAAGAGAAATTTGGAACTATACTCAAAAAGATATTCAAACTGTGTATACTCTTTGATCCAGCAGTGTTTCTACTGGACTTATATCCCAAAGAGATCTTAAAAGAGGGAAAGGGACCTGTCTGTGTAAAAATGTTTGTGACAGCTCTTTTTGTGGTGGCTAGAAACTGGACATTGAATGGATGGCCATCAGTTGGAGAATGGCTGAGTAAATTATGGTATATGAATGTTATGGAATATTATTGTTCTATAAGAAATGACCATCAGGATGAATACAGAAAGTCTTGGAGAGACTTACATGAAGTGATGCTAAATGAAATGAGCAGAAACTGGAGATTATTATACACTTCAACAATACTATATGAGGATCAATTCTGATGGAAGTAGCTATCTTCAGCAATGAGTGGATCCAAATCAGTTCCAATTGATCATGATGAGCAGCACCAGCTATACCCAGCAAAAGAACACTAGGAAATGCATGTGGACCATAACACAGCATTTGTACTCTTTCTGTTGTTGTTTGCTTGCATTTTTGTTTTTCTTCCCAGGTTATTTTTACCTTCTTTCTAAATCCAATTTTTCTTGTGCAACAAGATAACAGTATAAATATGTACATATATTGTATTTAACATGTTTAACATGTATGGGACAGCCTGCCATCTAGGGGAGGGGATGGAAGGAAGGAGAAAAGTTGGAACAGAAGTTTTTGCAGGAGACAATGTTGAAAAATTATCCATGCATATGTTTTGTCAATGAAAAGCTATAATAATAATAAAAATAATGTTTTAAAAAAACAGTTGTATGGGACAGCTAGGTGGTGCAGTGGATAGAGCACCAGCCCTGAAGTCAGGAGGACCCGAGTTCAAATCTGTTCTCAGACATTTATCACTTCCTAGCTGTGTGACCCTGGGCAAGTCACTTAACCTCAATTGGGTCAGCAAAAAAACAAACAAAACCAAAATCAATTGTACTTAGAAATGTTGTTTGACCTTCATTCTTGAAGAGGATTTTGACATGATACAAGTAAATTGTTAAGGATGTTCATGGTCACCAACCTCATTTTCTCCTCCAGAACTATTTGGGTCTTGTGGTAATATGTAGACCCAGACAACTGGAGATGCCCCCTCACTTGGAAATATAATTAGACAAGAGCTAACCTATTTAGGACTATAAGTAATGGGGTTTTACTCACATCTTCTGGTAAGTCTTGTTTATTGGGAATTTTCTCCTGAGTTTCTAAGGGTTCTGATTTGTTTTTCTTCTCGTTTCAATAACATTAATTTGTCCATATAGCTTACAGCAACTGTTGAAATCAGGGTATGAACTCAGAACTTCCCAAATATTGTGAATTGTGTGTATGCAAAGCAAATTTTTCTCTGTGTACTAGTTGGTATTGATTTAGAATTTCCCTAGATTTCCTACACAAAGGCTATAAACCAAAGAAATGAAACCTTCTCCTCTTCCCCCTCCAATTTCAAAGTCTCTATGAACTCTTTATGTCCTTTGGGTTTCTGGCAAAAAAGTTATACTATATGGATAGAAGCTATTATCAAAGACTCAACTGGGTTTGGAAGGATGAGTAAAAGGAGTTAAATGATCAATTATAAGAAGGAAATGAGCTGAGAGAAAGGATATTTTAGGAGTAAAAAGTGGTGGAGGTAAGACAGGAAGATAGGAAATTGAAGAATCTGATTAGAGAAGAGTAACCCTTGGTATAAAAAGCAGTGAAGGTTAAGGAAGGAAAATCAGGTTTGGACTTTATCCTATAGCAATGAAAAGCCACTTATGGATATTGAATAAAGAATGAAATTCAATTCAGTAAATATTGATTAAACATCTACTTTAACATCTCCATATAATCTCTCTCATAACATCTACTAAATACCTATTATATATCATCTACTATATATTGTGATAAGCACAGGGAACACAAAAACCAAAACCAAATAGTCCCTTCCTTCAAGGAACTTATATTTTACCAGGGGGTGCAACATGTACATAGGAAGTAAATACAAAGTGTGCAAAGAATAATTTCAAGGAGAGAGGATTGTGCGTTATGGGGAAAGGGTTCTTATAAGAAATGGCACTTAGCTATATTTGAAGAAACCTAAGGATTTTCTGCTTAAGATAGTGGATTCCAGGCCATATGTACAAAGGCAGAGGCAGAAGACAGAATGCTCTGTATGGAAAATAATCCAGGCAGGCCTTAGCATCATGGGTGTGGCATCATACTTTGGAGAACTGTGAGGTCATGAAGCCAGGTCAGTAGGGTAAAGGGAGGGTCTCTCCATCTCTTCTTTCTTCTTTTCTTCCCCTTTCCCCTTCCCCTTCCCTTTTCCCTTTCTCTTTCCTCCTTCCTCTTCTCCTTCCCCTCCTCTTCCTCATCCTCTTCTTCCTCCTCCTCCTCCTCCTCCTCTTTCTCCTCCTTCTTCTCTTCCTTTTCCTCTTCCTCTTTTTCCTCCTCCTCTTCTTCTTCCTCCTTTTCCTCCTCCTCCTCCTTCTCCTTCTCCTTTCCTTCTCCTTCTTCTATCCCTCCCTCCCTTCTCTCTGTCTCTGTATCCCTTCTTCCCTCCTCTTTCTTTCTCTCTTCCTCTGAACCTCCTTCCCTCTCTTCCCTCCTCTCTTTGTTTCTCTCTATTTCTCTCTCTCTCTTTCTCTCTCTTTCTCTTTCTCTCTCTCTCTCTCTCTCTCTCTCTCTCTCTCTCTCTCTCTCTCTCTCTCTCTCTCTCTCTCTCTCTCTTCCTCTCCCTCCTCTCTCTTTATTTCTCTTTTCCTCTACATCCTCTCTCTCTCTCTTTATTTCTCTTTCTTTTCCCCTCCATCCTCTCTCTCTTCCTCCTCTCTCTTTCTTCTTCTCTCTATAAACAACTTTCTTTATAAAACAACTGCATGATGATGGTTATGATGGCAGAATTGTATCTGACAATGCATCCAACCAGGAGGTTCTGCCTAGGGACAGGGTTATAGGCTGTAGAGTCCTAAGGTCTGGACCTAGTTGTCTTTTCCCTTTTCTGTTTCTTTTCCTGAGTAGATCAAACATAATCCTTGAAATGGAGTCCAGGAAAGATTTCATATAGGAAGGTTTTTCTCTTCATTCAAATTGAAAGAGTCTCTAGGTTTTCTGTATTTAGACTTAAAAATAAACTTATGATTCTGAAAGATCTAAAGTTCCTGGGTCCAACAAGAAGTGTTTGTTTTCATCAAAATAGGAAATACAGAACTAGCTGAGCACAAAGTTTAGAGAAGGTTCAGATTCTCAATAAAATAAGTATATAGAGCCAAGGTAAAATGTGAAATGCCTAATCAGTGATCTCACACATGACTTTATGTTTTGATGTTTAAGTATCATCCTCCCAGCAGATTGCACCAGAGAATTTGCTGAATCTTGCTTTTAGTCTGTTTCTAAATGTGCTCTTGTGAGAATCCTGTGTTTATCATTCCTTTTGTGTATAGGAATAAATGATCTGTCCCATACCTGACTCATGATGTACATTGAACACATTTTTACTTCTTCCTTTTTCAGAAAGTCCTAGATATAACCCACAAATAAAAATTATCCTTGGAGATGCCAGTAAGGAGTTTAATAAATTGAATATGAGAAAAGAGAATCTTGCTCCCCATTAGAAGCTACACTCTTTAGAACTTAACTTGGTTCAACTCCATGCCTGAGTGTAGAAGAAGAGCAGAGAGAGAGTACCAAAGCTCCGGTGTTGATTCAGCAGCAATTCCTCATGGTTACATATTTTTTTTTGAAATTTATTCATGAAATAAATTAATGTATATATAACCCAGAGCTCCAACATCTCCTACAATCCTAGTTCTAGGGCTGCCATGGCCTGAATTTCTGATCCCAAAGGGATAACCCTCAGCCCCTGAAATTGAAGACAAAGAACAGAAACAATCCCCCCCACACACACACCTGTTTTCTCCATGGCAAGTAAAAGGGAATAATGTTTCTTTCTATCTCACCAATTCAGTTCATGGTATCCATATTGGACAAAGAATGCAGCAGAAAAGATGGCAGAAAAGAATAAAGATGCTATCTTGTTTAAAATTCAGATAGCCAAAGAAGACTACCCCTTCTATGTGGTAGGGAACTCGGAGGACACAGGTTTCATGTAAGCCAAACTAGGTAGGCTCCTAAGAAGTCTCTCAAGGGTATTGTGATATTAAAATTGAACATCCCCAGGGAAGCCCAGTTTACATATATAAAATACTTTATAAATCATAAAGCACTACACAGGTTCGTAAATCTGAACTTGGAAGGAACCTCAAAAGTCATACATTGTTCAAGTCCCTTTGTTATACAAACAAGGAACCATAAATGGGAATTTTAAAAAATCATTATAGAGGGTGTAATCAGGAATAGTCTGAAGACATAGCCCCATATTAGGTAGGGACATTCCCACTGAGATGAGTGATGATATTTCCTTAATGAGGTGTGAATGAGAAGCTTGCTCAGCAGGAATTGGTTAAAAAGGTGAGGTCTTTCCTTTACTATTGACACATCTTCCTGTGGAAGGGGTGGACATCCCTACGTAACATGTTGAAATACATGGCCATCGAAGATCTGAGCTAGACCCTTGGATTAGGATTATAAGAAGGAGCAGACAGAGTAGGTCATCTGGGAGGCATATAATAAAGTCAGAGCAAAGTAGCTGATATTCTGCTAATATCAGAAATCACGTACACACAGAGAACAGCTTCAATTCCATGGAACATCATGCTCCCATGCTAGGTACTCCCTCATTGTTGTTATTGTTCAGTTGTGTCCAACTCTTTGTGACCCTTTTGGAATTTCCTTGGCAAAGATACTATAAATAAAGTCAGAGCTGATATTCTGCTAATATCAGAAATCAGAACAATCTTGAGTCTCTGGGATGTGAAGCCTAAACAATCTCCCAGGAAACCCCTTAGCCACAGAGATGGAAGCTATGGAGAACAGTGACATTGATGCCAAAGAATTCTTGGAGAGGGGAACCATGTGACATAAGAGATGTCGGAATCTAGGGGCAGTGATAGAGTGATGAGAATTCTTGGAGTTAAACTGCTGGAAGGGGAGAGGAGAATTTCTTGAAAAACTCCAAGTTTCTTATCAAAGCTAAATTCCTATTCAAGAAAAGGGAAAAAACATGTGGCCCTGGAGCTTGAGGACTGAGTCACAATATAGAAGTACAAATTTGTACCTTGAATATCACTTCTACAGTGAGTGATGAAGATTGTTTAGGTCCTATGGAAGAGAGAAGTTGACTCTTTAGCAATCCATGGTACATTTCCCTTCTCAAGGAGTCTCAACCAGAGGGTATACTGTGTAACTAGGATATAGTATGGGTCTTTGGGGGAAGGTAAGACTCACTGAAAAGGGAGAAAAGTTGATTTTCACTGTTTATGAGCTCCTGTTTATCTTTTTTACATTTTTCCTATGGGATTAAATACAAGCTGTTTTTCAATTCAATTCAATAAATATTTATTAAATCACTACTACTTGCCAAGCACTGTGCTACCTGGTGGGGATATAAATAAGGAAAAGAAAGGAGGACCTTGTCCTCAAGGAGTTCACAATCTAATGGAAGAATACAATACATAAAAAGGAAGCTAAAAAGGAGAGAGAAGACATCAAAGGATGCTAGGTGGTGTAGTGGATAGAGCACTGGGTTTGGAATCAGGAACATTTATCTTCCTGAGTTCAAATCCGACCTCATTACTATTTGTGTCACCTTGATCAAATCCTTTTTTGCCTTAGTTTCCTCATCTAAAAATGAGCTGGGGAATGAAAAGACAAATTATTATAGTATCTTTGCCAAGGAAATTCCAAAAGGGTCACAAAGAGTTGGACACAACTGAACAATAACAACAATGAGGGAGTACCTAGCATGGGAGCATGATATTCCATGGAATTGAAACTAAGCAGAATTGCTGATGGAAAATGGAGTTACCTGGAAAGTTCTGAACTAAGTACTCTATAAAGGGAGGGTTTGGCAGGAGTTTATTGCTTTAACCTTTAGTATCCCAATCAGCAGGGAAAGGGCAACTAAACATCAAAAAGTGAGTCAAACAGCATGATGATATTTCAGGTGATCCCGAGAAGCCAATAGATTATCCTGGGTATCTAATAGATTTTGATAGCTTGATAGCTTGTACGACCCTTTTATTATCATCTACAGAGACTGAGAACTGAGAATACATTCTACAATCTGAGAACATGAACTACACTCTAATATTTCCAGGGGAAAACCTTAGGTAAGGGCACAAGACAAAAACAAATTAATGATAAATCTCCCAAATATATGTAAACCCAAAGCTTTGTAGTTCTTGGCTTGGCTTACAAATATTAACCTTGCTTGCTACATTTTCACCAAAGTAACTTCTGATCTTGGGGAGCAATAATGTGTCATATGGGGAGTAGCAATGTGTCATGGGGTGTTAACTTTTTTAAAAATTAAAGAAAGATGATCTGTGTGTATTGAGAAGGGGTTGGGATGGTTACTGGGTAATTCTTGTGGTAAAATAAAATGAATTTCCAAAATATTTTTAGAGGAAAAAATGCTATATGCTTTGTATGCGTTTTCCCAAATTCTATATTAGCTGATGCACTACAAAACTTCTTTATGTTTTAAATATCTAACTTGCTTTCGTTTGCATCCTTCAGACACTGCTGACATAGCACTTCAAGCCAAATCTGGAAGCTGGCACAGTCACACATTTTTTGGGAGGTAGAACACAAAGACCTTGAATCTCCTCAGGGACTCATGTCTCAAAGGAAGGTTCACAGAAAGAAAATCTGGAACTCAAGATATTGACAGACTGGATTGGTAAAACCTAAACACACAGGATTTCACTGCTTCCTCCAATAAAAGAGTTCTTCAGACAGTACACAGGAGCATGGGACCATGCACATTAACCAATATTTACTGATTGTTTGGCAAAGCAACTAGTTGATATTCCCATTTTTTAAAAAGGAAGAAAGAAAACTGAATATATGTGACTTCTATTCTGTACTTTGAAATTACTTAGTTTCATGATACACAACAAATGGGAGTCAAAAGCTCTGGAATATATTCCTTTCTTTGGCCTCTGATGCGCTGTGGTACTTAGCTAAGCAAGCCTCTTTCTTCTCTTTTGGCCTCAGTTTCTTTGTAAAAAGAATGGGGGAGACTTATTTTAGGGGATGTCTGAAATTCTGCTTTTTATTTTTCTCCTTTAAAATGATGAATTGAGATAAGGTAGGAATGACTTATTGCCTTGGTGGCACATGGAGGCTCTATCAGGGTGAGGAGACCCAGAAAGTTTGGCTCCCTTTTGCTACCTCTGTCCCAAACTGATCATTTATGTTTTGTCTTTCTGAACACCATTAGTCGCCTCTACTAGAAGGACCGGACAATAGCACCACCTGGTGGCTTTCAAGTAAGATTGCATTACATTCCTTAAAATGTTTTAGCAGGGTAAAGAATTGGAAATAAAGGGAAAGTCCATCAATTGGGAAATGACTAAAGAAGTTACTACTGTCCTATAAGAAAATATTTCAGAAAAACATGATAAGATATGAAATGATGTTGAGTGAAGTGAGCAGAACCAGGAGAACATTTTATGTAGTAAGTTATACTGTGCAATGATCAAGACAGACTTAGTTTTTCTTTGCAATACAATGATCCATAACAATTCTAAAAGGCTCATGATGGAATATGCTATTCACATCCAGAGAAAGAATTATGGGGCCTCAATGCAGATCAAAACATACTACTTTCACTTTCTTTCTTTCTTTGTTTTTTCCCCCCCCCCCATGGTTTTTCTCCTTTTGTCCTGTTTCTCCTTTCAGAATATGACTAATATGGAAATATATTTTACATAATTGCACATATATAACCTGTATCAGATTGCTTGCCATTTTCAGTAGAGGAGAGGAAAGAGATGAAGGGAACTCAAAAATCTTACAAAAATAACTGTTGAAGCTATTGTATTTTTTTCTTTTTTTTAATTTATAATTTTTTTTCACAGTATATATGCATGAGTAATTTTTTAAAATATTATCCCTTGTATTCATTTTTCCAAATTTTCCCCTCCCTCCCTCTACTCCCTCCACTTGATGACAGGCAATCTCATACATTTTACATGTGTTACAATATAACCTAGATACAATATATGTGTGTAAATCCAATTTTCTTATTGCACATTAAGTATTAGATTCTGAAGGTATAAGTAACCTGGGTAGATAGATAATAGTGAAGCTATTGTATTTAGAAAATAACCTAATCTTATTTAAACAAAAGAGAAAGATTTTACTAGGTTGTAATTTTTGAGTTATTTCAAGTCATGTCCAACTCTCTGTGACCCTATCTGGGATATTCTTGGCAAAGAATGATTTGCCATTTCCTTCTCCAGTTCATTTTACAGATGAGGAAACTGAGGCAAATAATCTTAAGTAATTTGCCCAACGTCACATATAGTAAGTGTCTTCCTGACTCCAGGTCAAGGAATTTATGGCCTATGCCATCTAATTAGGGGGAAAATTATATCATAATCATATGACTTCTGACTACAAGGTCCTTGAACTTCGAACATAAGCATGCCTCCTCAAAAAACAGAAATTTTCTGAAGGTGATATCAAAATCAGCTCTCAGTGACCTTGTCATCATGGCTCAACCCTATAGTGTTCCTTCCACCTAAGACCACAGGCAGCTCATAGCATATTCCAGCATGTAATATGCTAGGCACTCTGGGCAGAGGGATAACTATTAAATCAGGAAAGCTACAAAGGGATAATAATGGACCCTCTGGGCTTTCACATGCTCTCCTCTGAGAAAAGTCTTACCTGACATAAACATGCTCTCCTTCCTCCTATTCCAAGGTTTTTTTTTTTTTTTTGTTTTGTTTTGTTTTGTTTTTGTTGTTGTTTCTTTTTTTTTTTCTTTTCTTTTTTTTTGGCTATAGCTAATGCTTATTAGGCCAAGTTCAACAGGAACATATAAACTCTGTTCTTTCCACCTTCTTATCTGCTGAATACAAGTATCTTTAAGCTGCTGCCCTTTTCAGGGTACCCCTCAACTACTTCTTCCCCACCCCTACAACAGCGATGTTTATGGTTCTTGGATCAAATATAAAATCCTTTGTTGCTTCTTAAAACCCTTCAGAATCTTTCTACTTCCCACTTTTCCAGTCTGCTTATATCTAATTCTGATCCACATACTCTACAATCCAATAGTACTAGGTCTCCTTGCTGTCCCTCGCACATATCTCTGTGTCTCCCAGTTCTGTGAACATTTTTACAGGCTATTCCTAAATAAGTTTCTTAAGGGTAGGGACTGTCTTTTGCCTCTTTTTGTATCTCTGGCCCTTAGCACAGGGTATGACACATAGCAAGCAGTTAATAAATGTTTAGAGATTGATTTGAGTGCTCTTCCTCTTCATTTCTACTTTCTATTTTTTTTTTGACATTCAAATCTCAACTAAAGTCTCACCTTTTTCAAGAAGCATTCCCCTTTAATTTTAGTGCTTTCCTCTGGTTATTCTCAATTTATTCTTTATATATCTTGTCTGTTATTTGCATGTTATCTCTCCTAATAGACTGTGAGTTCCTTGAGAGCAGATACTGTTTGACTTGTTCTTCTTTTTTTGTATCCTCAGTCCTTAGCTCATTGCCCAACAGATAATATACACTTGTTTCATTCTTTGTTTTGAGGAGAACCAGTGACATTCCAGGGCAATATCTTGACTTGATTATGAATTGGATTTAAGTAAGACAGGATTGCACAAAGTTGTCAGCCTCATTCTCCCTTCCATAGTAATCAAAGTTAAGACATGGTGATGATCCAGGATGCAGTGGATGACTGGTAAGTGGACATTATTATAAAGAAGATTATTACAAATGCATGTGGGTCCTCAGGTGAGAGTTGAATGGCAGATAGATAGACTCTAAAGGTAAAGAAGCAACTCTGAAAAGGGTTCCTTAAGCCTTCTCCTCAGAAATACTATCCTCCCTGAATACCCCATACACCCCCTCTAGTCATTTAATCAATGTTAATTGACTAACAATTGCTAGTTCCCTAACTTTATAGTTCAATTGTCATACCTTCCTGGTAATGGCAATACAAATTCAGGAGAGCTTCAGGCCAATGCTTAAAGGAATCTACCTTCCGCCCACACCATTTTAATTATTAGTAAATGGAGGTCCAACTCCAAGGGAACTATAGTTCCAGTCCAGCTTAGGGGAAGTGGTAGTACAATCATAATGTTCTATCTTAGTTTGTCTGAAAAGTAAAAAGTAAAAAGTAAAAAGAAGGGATCAAGGAGAAAGAGGATTGTAGCATAAATGATACATTCTGCATCTTAGAACTTATTTGGGTCTATAATCTGTTCAGAACCACTGTTTTCAAATTTGTATTTTCCTTTGAATTAACTCTTACCAATAGAGACTTAGACAAGTCTGACAACATAGTAAGAAGTGACATTCACTTATAATACATTGGAAACTAAATAATGAGTAATTAAAATAAGCAAACATTTTATCAACCATTTCTTAAAAGTATCACCTCCCATGCCTCCAGTCCCAGGGAGAGGGGGTAAAAAAATGACTTGCTTGCATCCACCTCCTCCAAGCTGCTTGATTAGCACAATGCAATAAGCCAGGGAATAGGAAAGAGGTGTTGGTGAGTCATCATGAATGTTGAAGTATTGCTTGAGAGGGGATTGTTTCCAGATATAGGTAGGAGACAGGTATAAGTAAGAACACCATCGTCATGGGCCTCCCTGGGATAGAATATGCCTTTATTTTAAGATTCAGAGCACACGTGGCATTAAGAAAGCTTAGGTTCCAACAGATATTTCCCTCAAAGAAATGGTAAAATGATATAATTTCAGGTATGATTCTAATACATGACATTTTGGCCTTATAACCAATTGTTCCCATTTATTATCTTACTGGTTCTTTTTAACATTTAATATACTTTTTTCTACCATTTTAATTAGTAGCAATATTATAGTAGTTGTTAAATCATTGACAAGCATTTATTAAAAACCTACTTGTGTCAGACAATTAGCATTTATTAAGTGGTTACTTTGTGCTTACACCGTGATAAATCGGGTCTCTTTAGTAAGATCCCAAATGGTGCCTTAAACCTAAACCACTTTGATTCTCATTGATTGGCCACCAATAGGTCTCAGGGCAAGCCTCATTTGGTCATTGTTTTGGTCCCAATTGACTCAGATTTAATGTAAATCGCAATCATTTCTGCTTTGGGCAGAAACCCCGGAGCATGTTCCCCTCACAGATTTATTTATTTAGGTTTGTTTGTTTTCTTTCTTTCCTTCTTTCTTTCCTTCCTTCCTTTCTTCCTTTCTTTCTTTTTGTTTGTTTGTTTGTTTCTTCCTTTTTTTTTTTTTTGCCTCAATTCTTACTTCATCACTGACTGGGTATGGCCTCAGTCAAATTCTTGAAGACGTTAGATTAAAAAGGCCCAGATCTCCATTGCATCCAGAACCATCTCTAGTCCTGATCTATATCTGGCCACTGGATCCAGATGGTTCTGGAGGGGAAAGTGAGGCAGGTGACCTCACACATCCCTTCTTCACTTAAATCCAACTCACTTGCATGTCATGGGGTCATCTCCCTTATGTCATGTTCCTCTTCGAGAACAAAAGACAAACAACAAGTGATACATGAAACTCAAGGACCTCTGAACAAACTCACATTATAATGGAAGATGACATGCAAATAACTAAGCACCTACAAGCTTATACAGTGCAAACTGATGTTAATTTTAGAGGAAAGGGATTGGAAGAGGGATGAGAAAGAAGGTAGAGAGGAAGACCTCCTATAGGAAGTAGAAGCTGAATCCTAAAGGAATTCAAACTAGGAAGTAGAAGCGAAGAGGCAGAGAATGCCAGGTTTAAGGGATAGCCAGTGCAAATGCACAGAGTTGGAAAATAATCGTGTGTTAGGAATATAAAAGTAGGCCAATATAGCTGGATCATAGAATACATTATATAGAGGGAAATAAATTATAAGAAAGAAGCCTGGAAAGGTAAGTAGGAAGGAAGGAGATAGATTGGGAAGGGCATCAAATAACATGAGTTTATATTTGATTCTGGAGACAATAGAGAATCACTGGACAGTATTGATTAGTGGGGAGGCATGGGAAGACTGTTGTTTTAGCAAGATCCCTTTTTTTCTTAAGAGGATGATGAATTTGAGTAGGGAGAGACTTGAAGCAGGGAGACCAATTAGAAGGCTATTGAAATAGTCTAGGTGAGAGCCTCTACAAGGGTGGTGACTCTATGAGACAGAGAAGGGAACACACTTAAAAGATGTTTTCAAGGTTAAAACGACAAGATTTGACAATAGAAAAGATAAGTTAGATGAAAACAAATGAGAGGACAACCTTGAGGTTGCAAGGTTTGGTAACTGTCAGGACAGTAATTTGGGAATGTGGGAGGATTTAGGGAAAAGATAAGGGGTTCTTTTTTGGACATAATGAGTTTGAATTAAGCTCTGGTAATGAGACCAAAGAAAAGCAGTTCTTGCCCTCCAGGAGTTTACATTCTACTTGGAGAGATAATGTGTACATGTGTAATCACACAAAAATAAATGAGCTAATTTTTGGAAGGAGAGATATAGCAAATTGTGGAACAAGAAAGAATTCAGGGACACCTAAATTGAATTTAATCCTTAATCTTATAGTCCTTTATCCTTTAGAACTGACACTCACTCATAGAATTAGATATAATAAAGGGAACATACAACATAGGAGAAGGAATAGTCATTTGGAGTAAATTACAAACTAATTAACAAGGAATTAAAATAAGCAAGCATTCTATCATCCATTTCTTGCTCACCTCCCATGCCTCAAGTCTCAGAGGGTAATAGCCTGCTTCCTTTCCTGCCAACCTTTCTCCAAGCTGCCTTATCAGCACATTGCGGTAAATCCAGGGAACCAGAAAAAGGTGTTAGTGACTCATGTAGGGCATGAATGTTGAATCCCTGGTGCTTGAAAGTACAGAAAATTAGGAACTTAAAGAGGCAGAAGTGAGGGAGGAAATGAGGAAAATGGAAAGACAGAAAGTTGAAGGGGGCAAGAAGTGATAAGAAAAGAGGAAATGAGTAGAGGAGAAGAAAAGGGGAGAGTAGAGAAGAGAGGAAAGAAGAAATAAAGAAACTTTGAGAAGAAAAAAGAAAATTCAATTCAACTCAATAAGCTTTTATTAAGTACATATAAAATTGAACTTTGATTTTTTTTTTTTTTTTCTTTAAGAATAAGTGTTTCTATCTTGAACCAGGCTGGAAAAGGAGATGCTACTGACTACCCCAGATATATTGCTAATTGGTAGGAGAACCTTGACCTCAGTTTCTGATCTAACTTTATTCTGCCCTTTTTAGGCAGTCTCTCTCTCAGTGGCTCACTATATTCATGTCAAATTTAATGTGCATGTACAATTAGCTTAATTCATTACTACGTAGAACTGTGGTGCTCAAAAGATCTGCCAGCCTCAGTTTCAGAGAAATGCTATCAGCATAGAGTTTTGATTACCAGGCTTGACTTTCTGATTCTGAAGAGAAAGAGGTGATGTACTAGATGTTAGATATTAGAGATAGAAAGATTAAAGGAAAAAAAGAGTCCCTGTCCTTAATATTGTGATTTTAGCAAAATAGCCAGCAGTATTCAATGGATAAAATCTTGTTGAAATGAAATTTCCCTTGAATTCTAGTGGGGAGGTTACAATCTATATACAGATAAATAAATACAAGATCATCTGACAAAAGTAAGCATTAATGAAAAAGGAAGGAAACATGCATTTATCAAGCATCTACTATGTGCCAGTCACTGTGCTAAGAGCTTTACAAATAATATTACATTTGATCCTCACAAGTACCTTATAAGGTAGGTGCTTTTATCATTCTCATCAGTTGAGGAAATTAAGATGAAGGATAAGTAACTTCCCCAGGGGCTAATTACTTTGTCTGAGCCTAGATCTGTCACCAGGCTGCCAAGTCAGGGGATTAGGAAAGATACCTGAACTAAGCCTTGAAGGAAGTTAAAGATGCCAAGAGGAGGGTTGATGAGGGACAGAAGGCATTCCAAGAATGGGAATCAGCCTATAGAAATAGAAGATGAGATATTGAGTTCAGGAAAATAAATAAACTGGCTTGACTAGAATGTAAAGTACATGAAGAAGAAGAATGACAAATAAGACTGGAAAGGTGGGGTAGAATCTGACTGTGAAGGGCTCTAAATATCAAGCTGAGAAGTTTATTTTATTTTATTTTTAAATTTATTTATTTAATTAATTTTTACAAAAATTTTATGCATAGGTAATTTTCCATCATTGACAATTGCAAAATCTTTTGTTTCAACTTTTTCCCTCTTTCTCCCCACCCCTTCCCCCAGATGGCAGGTTGACCAATACATGTTAAATATGTTGAAGTATAAGTGTACAATTAGCCTGTGAAGGAAATAAAAAATGTAGGCAGACAAAAATATAGGGATTGGGAATTCTATGTAGTGGTTCATAGTCAACTCCCAGAGTTCTTTCGCTGGGTGTAGCTGGTTCAGTTCATTACTGCTCTATTGGAACTGATTTGGTTCATCTCATTGTTGAAGAGGGCCACAACCATCAGAATTGATCATTGTATAGAATTGTTGTTGAAGTATATAATGATCTCCTGGTTCTGCTCATTTCACTCAGCATCAGTTCATGTAGGTCTCTCCAGGCCTTTCTGAAATCATCCTGCTGGTCATTTCTTACAGAACAATAATATTCCACAACATTCTTATATCACAATTTATTCAGCCATTCCTCAATTGATGGGTATCCACTCAGTTTCCAGTTTCTGGCCATTACAAAGAGGGCTGCCACAAACATTCTTGCATATACAGGTCTCTTTCCCAAGACGTTTATTTTAAAGGTACAGGGAGACACTGCAGATTCTTAAGTACGTTAGTGACATGATCACTAGTGTGATTTAAGATGATTGGTTTGGTAGTTATATGGAGAATGGATTGGAGAGAGGTTAAGAGTAGATGCAGGAAGACCAATTAGGTTATTGAAAAAGTTCAGATGAAAGATGATGAGGAACTGAATTAGGATGTACATTTTTAGGTCCTGTGAATGAAGATGGTTATGAGAGATAATATGGAATAGAATCAACTAGATTTGACAACTGATTAGATATTGGGGAGGGGAAAGTAGAGGGGAGAGTCAGGAATGAATTTAAGTTGCAAATTGAGGTTGCAATTAGTGATGGACTGGAGCTCAAAAACAAATTAGAGCTTTATTTTACAGATTTGAAAATCAATGGCATTGCGATGATAACTGAATCAAGGGGAACTGATGAGAAGGTCCAGGACAGCATCTAAAGGGATATCTATGGTTAGGGTTTCAGTCCTGGAAACTCATAACAAAATGAAAAAGAATGGTTAGATGAGAAGAATAAGAAAGAACTTGTCACAAAAGTTGAGGAAGGACTTAAAATACAAAATCATGAAATGGCCAGGGGTGTAAAAAAGAAACAAATAGCAGAGAAGTCAAGAAGAATGAGAATGACAAATGGCCATTTAACCCTAGAAAGAGCAGTTTCTGTATGGAGGGTTGGAAGCCAGATTGCTAAGGGTTGAGAAATGAGTGGGTGGAAGGTGGTAGAAGCTATCAGCTATTTCTAGAAGTTGGGCTATGAAACAGAAAAAAAGATACAGATAGCTTAAAGTGAAGGTTTTTTTCTTTTTTCTTAACATTAGGGAGAACAGGGCATGCTTCTGAAGAAGGAGGTAAAGATAGAATGAAGATTAGATAAAGAAAATGATTGAAGGAAGGATATACTATCAAAGATACTGAGAAAAGACTTGGCCGTGGAGAAAAGAGGTATCTCTATCAGGGACATCAGCAAAAGAATAGTAAATGGGTGATGACATAGATCAGTTTTTATATATTGAAAAGGAAAAAAAGGGGGTTTCTCCATGGATGTCTCTTTCTTTCTTTCTTTTTTTATTTTTTTAATAAAGTCAGAGGCACTGTTTACAGTGTGGATGGTAAAGGGGGATGGGAGGTTTAAAGAGAAGATTTGAAATAACTGCTGTGAAGAGTATGATACAAAGTAAGTCAGAAAAGAATAAAATAATTATCCTACAGTGCTCAGCAGAGGTTATATAAAATGAATTAGTAGAGGATCTTTCTATTTAGCATCATTTGAATGGGAATATAAAAGGTGGGGGCAGCCCAGGTTTTGGATTTGTTTAAGGAGTAAGGATAGAGCAAAAGAAACAAGGATAGAGAGAGAGTATAATTAGTTTGGTGAATTGGAAAGGAGTAGTTCACTACATTGATAAGGAAAGCCAGAGAAGGAAAGGTGGAGATGATACAGAATAGTTTTTGCAGTGACATTCATTAGAAATAAGATAGGAAGTTATGGTGGAATTTCAGAGTTCTAGATCATAAAGGTTGTTAAGGTTTTGGGAGATGAGAACAAGTTTATGACTTTTTTTGTACAGCTTGGGGTAAGGAAAAATTATAGTTCTTAGAGTAAAAATTGTAAAGTAGAAGGTTCCGGTATATAACGACACTTGTTGGAAACCCAAAGATCAAGGCAGGAATACCCAAAGAGGGGAAATTTGTGAAGTCCCTTTAGATAAAGGAAAAGGAATGACCTTGGGGCCTATAGACTACTACAAATTAGCTGAATGTGGTGATAAAGGGAAGCTAACAACAATAATTTACATTTATATACAGCTTTCAGTTTTACAAAACATTTTCTCCAGTCATCAATAGTCAATTAACATTTATTTAGTATCTATTAAGTGTCTGCTACACAATAAAGTAGGTAGTGAAAGTTATTATCCCTCTGAGAGTCAGTCATATTCCTTTCCTGATTCCTATTCTTTCTGCCACACAAGAGTATAAGGGCTGGGAAATAGCCAGAGGGGTGGGAAG